>NW_028225187.1:17302635-17339855 GCF_052327205.1 Somniosus microcephalus | reverse complement strand
GAAGGTGGGTAGGTGGGGTTTGGGGATATGGGGAGAAGGTGGGTAGGTGGGGTTGGGGGATATGGGGAGAAGGTGGGTAGGTGGGGTGTGGGATATGGGGAGAAGGTGGGTAGGTGGGGTTGGGGGATATGGGAGAAGGTGGGGAGGTGGGGTTGGGGATATGGGGAGAAGGTGGGTAGGGTGGGGTTGGGGGGATATGGGGAGAAGGTGGGGAGGTGGGGTTGGGGGATATGGGGAGAAGGTGGGGAGGTGGGGTTGGGGATATGGGGAGAAGGTGGGTAGGTGGGGTTGGTGATATGGGGAGAAGGTGGGTAGGTGGGGTTGGGGGATATGGGGAGAAGGTGGGTAGGTGGGTTTGGGGGATATGGGGAGAAGGTGGGTGGGTGGGGTTGGTGGATATGGGGAGAAGGTGGGGTTGGCTTCGATCAGAAAGGATTACTACCAAACAGCCTCTCTCTCTCTGTCTCTCTGCAGTCAACACATCTGCATTCCACAAGGAACCCTCTTGCACCAAGAGACCCCATCAATGAGACCTGAACCTCACTTAGGTACAGGGAGGGATGAAGGTTGAAATCGGGAGCGTAGAATTTCCCTGTCATTGTCCACTGGAGACCGGGAGGCGGTGGACTGGACACAGTTCTGAAGTTGCGTAATGGAAGTTCTTCTTCTGTCACTGTGCAGACAGGAATCTCTCCTTGAAGCTGCCCCCTTTCCGAGATGGGGGGGCCTCGGGAGCAGGACCGTCCCTTTGCGGCATCAAGAGTTCATCTTTTACAGAGACGGACCGTGCCCGGCCCTGCTTGGAGAGTAGCAGGTCTTTTGGAGCGTGCTCGAGATCTGTCACTGCGAACAAGACATTGAGACATTATTTATCCATTCTCTCTCTCCCTCCTTTTCTCCTCTTCCCCACGGGCGCTGACCCCCTCGCTGAGCGGGGAGGGCAGGTCCCCCATGGGGCAGTCTGGTGCAGACAGAAGCTCTATAACTATGGTGAGCTGTGCGCAGTAAAACCATCTGTGGGGAACCAGGAGATGGCAGTCCAGCACAAGAAATGCTGCACTTAATCAAGCTCCTTCTACACTCCCAGGGCAGGTACAGCACGGGGTTAGATACAGAGTAAAGCTCCCTCTACACTGTCCCATCAAACACTCCTAGGGCAGGTACAGCACGGGGTTAGATACAGAGTAAAGTTCACTCTACACTGTCCCATCAAACACTCCCAGGGCAGGTACAACACGGGTTAGATACAGAGTAAAACTCACTCTACACTGTCCCATCAAACACTCCCAGGGCAGGTACAGCACGGGTTAGATACAGAGTAAAAACTCACTCTACACTGTCCCATCAAACACTCCCAGGGCAGGTACAGCACGAGTTAGATACAGAGTAAAGCTCCCCCTACACTGTCCCATCAAACACTCCCAGGGCAGGTACAGCACGGGTTAGATACAGAGTAAAGCTCCATCTACACTGTCCCATCAAACACTCCCAGGGCAGGTACAACACGAGTTAGATACAGAGTAAAGCTCCCTCTACACTGTCCCATCAAACACTCCCAGGGCAGGTACAACACGGGGTTGATACAGAGTAAAGCTCCCTCTACACTGTTCCATCAAACACTCCCAGGGCAGGTACAACACGGGGTTGATACAGAGTAAAGCTCCCTCTACACTGTCCCATCAAACACTCCCAGGGCTGGTACAGCACGGGGTTAGATACAGAGTAAAGCACCCTCTACACTGTCCCATCAAACACTCCCAGGGCAGGTACAGCACAGGGTTAGATACAGAGTAAAGCTCCCTCTACACTGTCCCATCAAACACTCCCAGGGCAGATACAGCACGCGTTAGATACAAAGTAAAGCTCCCTCTACACTGTCCCATCAAACACTCCCAGGGCAGGTACAGCACGGGTCAGATACAGAGTAAAGCTCCCTCTACACTGTCCCATCAAACACTCCCAGGGCAGGTACAGCAACGGGTCAGATACAGAGTAAAGCTCCCTCTACACTGTCCCATCAAACACTCCCAGGGCAGGTACAGCACGGGTTAGATACAGAGTAAAGCTCCATCTACACTGTCCCATCAAACACTCCCAGGGCAGGTACAGCACGGGTTAGATACAGAGTAAAGCTCCATCTACACTGTCCCATCAAACACTCCCAGGGCAGGTGCAGCACGGGTTAGATACAGAGTAAGGCTCCCTCTGCACTGCCCCATCAAACACTCCCAGGGTAGGTACAGCACGGGTTAGATACAGAGTAAAGCTCCCTCTACACTGTCCCATCAAACATTCCCAGGGCAGGTACAGCACTGGGTTAGATACAGAGTAAAGCTCCCTCTACAATGTCCCATCAAACACTCCCAGGGCAGGTACAGCACGGGGTTAGATACAGAGTAAAGCTCCCTCTACACTGTCCCATCAAACACTCCCAGGGCAGGTACAGCACGGGGTTAGATACAGAGTAAAGCTCCCTCTACAATGTCCCCATCAAACACTCCCAGGGCAGGTACAGCACGGGGTTAGATACAGAGTAAAGCTCCCTCTACACTGTCCCATCAAACACTCCCAGGGGCAGGTACAGCACGGGTTAGATACAGAGTAAAGCTCCCTCTACACTGTCCCATCAAACACTCGCAGAGCAGGTACAGCACGGGGTTAGATACAGAGTAAAGCTCCCTCTACACTGTCCCATCAAACACTCCCAGGGCAGGTACAACACGGGGTTAGATACAGAGTAAAGCTCCCTCTGCACTGTCCCATCAAACACTCCCAGGGCACGTACAGCACGGGGTTAGATACAGACTAAAGCTCCCTCTACACTGTCCCATCAAACACTCCCAGGGCAGGTACAGCACGGGGTTAGATACAGAGTAAAGCTCCCTCTACACTGTCCCATCAAACACCCCCAGGGCAGGTACAGCACGGGGTTAGATACAGAGTAAAGCTCCCTCTACACTGTCCCATCAAACACTCCCAGGGCAGGTACAGCACGGAGTTAGATACAGAGTAAAGCTCCCTCTACACTGTCCCATCAAACACTCTCAGGGCAGATACAGCACGGGTTAGATATAGAGTAAAGCTCCCTCTACACTGTCCCATCAAACAGTCCCAGTGCAGGTACACCACGGGTTAGATGCAGAGTAAAGCTCCCTCTACACTGTCCCATCAAACACTCCCAGGGCAGGTACAGCATGGGGTTAGATACAAAGTAAAGCTCCCTCTACACTGTCCCATCAAGCACTCCCAGTGCAGGTACAGCACGGAGTTAGATACAGAGTAAAGCTCCCTCTACACTGTCCCATCAAACACTCCCAGGGCAGGTACAGCACGGGTTAGATACAGAGTAAAGCTCCCTCTACACTGTCCCATCATACACTCCCAGGGCAGGTGCAGCACGGGTTAGATACAGAGTAAAGCTCCCTCTACACTGTCCCATCATACACTCCCAGTGCAGGTACAGCACGGGGTTAGATACAGAGTAAAGCTCCCTCTACACTGTCCCATCAAACACTCCCAGGGCAGATACAGCACGGGTTAGATACAGAGTAAAGCTCCCTCTACACTGTCCCATCATACACTCCCAGTGCAGGTACAACACGGGTCAGATACAGAGTAAAGCTCCCTCTGCACTGTCCCATCAAACACTCCCAGGGCAGGTACAGCACGGGTTAGATACAGAGTAAAAGCTCCCTCTACACTGTCCCATCAAACACTCCCAGGGCATGTACAGCACGGGTTAGATACAGAGTAAAGCTCCCTCTACACTGTCCCATCAAACACTCCCAGGGCAGGTACAGCACGGGTTAGATACAGAGTAAAGCTCCCTCTACACTGTCCCCCATCAAACACTCCCAGGGCAGGTACAGCACGGGGTTAGATACAGACTAAAGCTCCCTCTACACTGTCCCATCAAACACTCCCAGGGGCAGGTACAGCACGGGGTTAGATACAGAGTAAAGCTCCCTCTACACTGTCCCATCAAACACCCCCAGGGCAGGTACAGCACGGGGTTAGATACAGAGTAAAGCTCCCTCTACACTGTCCCATCAAACACTCCCATGGCAGGTACAGCACGGGTTAGATACAGAGTAAAGCTCCCTCTACACTGTCCCATCAAACACTCCCAGGGCAGGTACAGCACGGGGTTAGATACAGAGTAAAGGTCCCTCTACACTGTCCCATCAAACACTCCCAGGGCAGGTACAGCACGGGGTTAGATACAGAGTAAAGCTCCCTCTACACTGTCCCATCAAACACTCCCAGGGCAGGTACAGCACGAGGTTAGATACAGAGTAAAGCTCCCTCTACACTGTCCCATCAAACACTCCCGGGGCAGGTACAGCACGGGTTAGATACAGAGTAAAGCTCCCTCTATACTGTCCCCATCAAACACTCCCAGGGCAGGTACAGCACGGGTTAGATACAGAGTAAAGCTCCCTCTACACTGTCCCATCAAACACTCCCAGGGCAGGTACAGCACGGGTTAGATACAGAGTAAAGCTCCGTCTACACTGTCCCATCAAACACTCCCAGGGCAGGTACAGCACGGTGTGAGATACAGAGTAAAGCTCTCTCTACACTGTCTCATCAAACACTCCCAGGGCAGGTACAGCACGGGTTAGATACAGAGTAAAGCTCCGTCTACACTGTCCCATCAAACACTCCCAGGGCAGGTACAGCACGGGTTAGATACAGAGTAAAGCTCCCTCTACACTGTCCCATCAAACACTCCCAGGGCAGGTACAGCACGGGGTTAGATACAGAGTAAAGCTCCCTCTACACTGTCCCATCAAACACTCCCAGGGCAGGTACAGCACGGGTTAGATACAGAGTAAAGCTCCCTCTATACTGTCCCCATCAAACACTCCCAGGGCAGGTACAGCACGGGTTAGATACAGAGTAAAGCTCCCTCTACACTGTCCCATCAAACACTCCCAGGGCAGGTACAGCACGTGTTAGATACAGAGTAAAGCTCCCTCTACACTGTCCCATCAAACACTCCCAGGGCAGGTACAGCACGGGGTTAGATACAGAGTAAAGCTCCCTCTACACTGTCCCATCAAACACTCCCAGGGCAGGTACAGCACGGGTTAGATACAGAGTAAAAGCTCCCTCTACACTGTCCCATCAAACACTCCCAGGGCAGGGACAGCACGGGTTAGATACAGAGTAAAGCTCCCTCTACACTGTCCCCATCAAACACTCCCAGGGCAGGTACAGCACGGGGGTTAGATACAGAGTAAAGCTCCCTCTACACTGTCCCATCAAACACTCCCAGGGCAGGTACAGCACTGGGTTAGATACAGAGTAAAGCTCCCTCTACACTGTCCCATCAAACACTCCCAGGGCAGGTACAGCACGGGTTAGATACAGAGTAAAGCTCCCTCTACACTGTCCCCATCAAACACTCCCAGGGCAGGTACAGCACGGGTTAGATACAGAGTAAAGCTCCCTCTGCACTGTCCCATCAAACACTCCCAGGGCAGGTACAGCACGGGGTTAGATACAGAGTAAAGCTCCCTCTACACTGTCCCATCAAACACTCCCAGGGCAGGTACAGCACGGGTTAGATACAGAGTAAAGCTCCCTCTACACTGTCCCATCAAACACTCCCAGGGCAGGTACAGCACGGGTTAGATACAGAGTAAAGCTCCCTCTACACTGTCCCATCAAACACTCCCAGGGCAGGTATAGCACGGGGTTAGATACAGAGTAAAGCTCCCTCTACACTGTCCCATCAAACACTCCCAGGGCAGGTACAGCACGGGTTAGATACAGAGTAAAGCTCCCTCTACACTGTCCCATCAAACACTCCCAGGGCAGGTACAGCACGGGTTAGATACAGAGTAAAGCTCCCTCTGCACTGTCCCATCAAACACTCCCAGGGCAGGTACAGCACGGGTTAGATACAGAGTAAAGCTCCCTCTACACTGTCCCATCAAACACTCCCAGGGCAGGTACAGCACGGGTTAGATACAGAGTAAAGCTCCCTCTACACTGTCCCATCAAACACTCCCAGGGCAGGTACAGCACGGGTTAGATACAGAGTAAAGCTCCCTCTACACTGTCCCATCAAACACTCCCAGGGCAGGTACAGCACGGGGTTAGATACAGAGTAAAGCTCCCTCTACACTGTCCCATCAAACACTCCTAGGGCAGGTACAGCACGGGGTTAGATACAGAGTAAAGCTCCCTCTACACTGTCCCATCAAACACTCCCAGGGCAGGTACAGCACGGGGTTAGATACAGAGTAAAGCTCCCTCTACACTGTCCCATCAAACACTCCCCAGGGCAGGTACAGCACGGGTTAGATACAGAGTAAAGCTCCCTCTACACTGTCCCATCAAACACTCCCAGGGCAGGTACAGCACGGGTTAGATACAGAGTAAAGCTCCCTCTACACTGTCCCATCAAACACTCCTAGGGCAGGTACAGCACGGGGTTAGATACAGAGTAAAGCTCCCTCTACACTGTCCCATCAAACACTCCCAGGGCAGGTACAGCACGGGGTTAGATACAGAGTAAAGCTCCCTCTACACTGTCCCATCAAACACTCCCAGGGCAGGTACAGCACGGGTTAGATACAGAGTAAAGCTCCCTCTACACTGTCCCATCAAACACTCCCAGGGCAGGTACAGCACGGTTAGATACAGAGTAAAGCTCCCTCTACACTGTCCCATCAAACACTCTCAGGGCAGGTACAGCACGGGTTAGATACAGAGTAAAGTTCCCTCTACACTGTCCCATCAAACACTCCCAGGGCAAGTACAGCACGGGGTTAGATACAGAGTAAAGCTCCCTCTACACTGTCCCATCAAACACTCTCAGGGCAGGTACAGCACGGGGTTAGATACAGAGTAAAGCTCCCTCTACACTGTCCCATCAAACACTCCCAGGGCAAGTACAGCACGGGGTTAGATACAGTGTAAAGCTCCCTCTACACTGTCCCATCAAACAATCCCAGGGCAGGTACAGCACGGGTTAGATACAGAGTAAAGGTCCCTCTACACTGTCCCATCAAACACTCCCAGGGCAGGTACAGCACGGGGTTAGATACAGAGTAAAGCTCCCTCTACACTGTCCCATCAAACATTGCCGTGCCCCAGAGTTTGGGAGGTCCTACAGGTTTCTGGTATACCTTTTTCTCAACCTGATTGTCTTTGGCTCGCCACTTTCTGATTAGTTTGTTTCTGTGTCTTTCTCTCGTACTCACGCACGTTATCCACAGACATATCTGTAAGAGGGAATGCAAATTAACAGGAACAACTTGCATTCGTACCCCACGTTTAAAGTTACAAAACCCCCCCAAGGTGCTTCACAGCAGCGATTCTCAAATAAAATTGCCACCGAGCCACAGAAGGACATATAGGGACAAAGAGGTCGGTTTTAAGGAGCGTCTTAAAGGAGGAGAGAGAGGCGGAGAGGTTTAGGGAGGGAATTCCAGAGCTCAGGGCCCCAGGCAGCTGAAGGCACGGCCGCCAATGGTGGAGCGATGGAAATTGGGGATGCTCAAGAGGCCAGAATTGGAGGAACGCAGAGATCTCGGAGGGTTGTAGGGTAGGAGGAGGTTACAGAGATAGGGAGGGGGACGAGGGCCATGGAGGGATTTGAACAGGAGGATGAGAATTGTAGGGGCTGGAGGAGGTTACAGAGATAGGGAGGGGGCGAGGGCCATGGAGGGATTTGAACATGAGGATGAGAATTGTAGGGGCTGGAGGAGGTTATAGAGATAGGGAGGGGGATGAGGGCCATGGAGGGATTTGAACAGGAGGATGAGAATTGTAGGGGCTGGAGGAGTTTACAGAGATAGGGAGGGGGCGAGGGCCATGGAGGGATTTGAACAGGAGGATGAGAATTGTAGGGCTGGAGGAGGTTACAGAGATAGGGAGGGGGCGAGGGCCATGGAGGGATTTGAACATGAGGATGAGAATTGTAGGGCTGGAGGAGGTTACAGAGATAGGGAGGGGGCGAGGGGGCGAGGGGCCATGGAGGGATTTGAACAGGAGGATGAGAATTGTAGGGCTGGAGGAGGTTACAGAGATAGGGAGGGGGCGAGGGCCATGGAGGGATTTGAACAGGAGGATGAGAATTGTAGGGCTGGAGGAGGTTACAGAGATAGGGAGGGGGCGAGGGGCCATGGAGGGATTTGAACAGGAGGATGAGAATTGTAGGGGCTGGAGGAGGTTACAGAGATAGGGAGGGGGCGAGGGCCATGGAGGGATTTGAGCAGGAGGATGAGAATTGTCGGGCTGGAGGAGGTTACAGAGACAGGGAGGGGGGAGTGGGCCAAGGAGGGAGTTGAACAGGAGAATGAGAATTGTAGGGGCTGGAGGAGGTTACAGAGATAGGGAGGGGGTGAGGGCCATGGAGGGATTTGAACAGGAGGATGAGAATTGTAGGGGCTGGAGGATGTTAGAGATAGGGAGGGTTATGGAGCTCGAGTCTATACATCTACCTCCGACAGTGCAGCGGAGGCTCCCTCAGTACTGGCACCGGGGAGTGTGGGCCTGGATTATGGGGTCGAGTCCCAGAGTATATACATCTACCTCCGACAGTGCAGCGCTCCCTCAGTACTGGCACCGGGGAGTGTGGACCTGGATTATGGGGCTCGAGTCCTAGAGTATATACATCTACCTCCGACAGTGCAGCGCTCCCTCAGTACTGGCACCGGGGAATTTGGGTCTGGATTATGGGGCTCGAGTCCTAGAGTATATACATCTACCTTCGACAGTGCAGCGCTCCCTCAGTACTGGCACCGGGGAGTGTGGGCCTGGATTATGGGGCTCGAGTCCTAGAGTATATACATCTAGCTCCGACAGTGCAGCGCTCCCTCAGTACTGGCACCGGGGAGTGTGGGCCTGGATTATGGGGCTCGAGTCCTAGAGTATATATATCTACCTCCGACAGTGCAGCGCTCCCTCAGTACTGGCACCGGGGAGTGTGGGCCTGGATTATGGGGCTCGAGTCCTAGAGTATATACATCTACCTCTGACAGTGCAGCGCTCCCTCAGTACTGGCACCGGGGAGTGTGAGCCTGGATTATGGGGCTCGAGTCCTAGAGTGTATACATCTACCTCCGACACTGCAGTGCTCCCTCAGTACTGGCACCGGGGAGTGTGGGCCTGGATTATGGGGCTCGAGTCCTAGAGAATATACATCTGCCTCCGACAGTGCAGCGCTCCCTCAGTACTGGCACCGGGGAGTGTGGGCCTGGATTATGGGGCTCGAGTCCTAGAGTATGTACATCTACCTCCGACAGTGCAGCGCTCCCTCAGTACTGGCACCGGGGAGTGTGGGCCTGGATTATGGGGCTCGAGTCCTGGAGTATATACGTCTACCTCCGACAGTGCAGCGCTCCCTCAGTACTGGCACCGGGGAGTGTGCTCCTGGATTATGGAGCTCGAGTCCTAGAGTATATACATCTACCTCCGACAGTGCAGCGCTCCCTCAGTACTGGCACCGGGGAGTGTGGGCCTGGATTATGGAGCTCGAGTCCTAGAGTATATACATCTACCTCCGACAGTGCAGAGCTCCCTCAGTACCGGCACCGGGGAGTGTGGGCCTGGATTATGGAGCTCGAGTCCTAGAGTATATACATCTACCTCCGACAGTGCAGCGCTCCCCCAGTACTGGCACCGGGGAGTGTGGGCCTGGATTATGGGGCTCGAGTCCTGGAGTATATACGTCTACCTCCGACAGTGCAGCGCTCCCTCAGTACTGGCACCGGGGAGTGTGCTCCTGGATTATGGAGCTCGAGTCCTAGAGTATATACATCTACCTCCGACAGTGCAGCGCTCCCTCAGTACTGGCACCGGGGAGTGTGGGCCTGGATTATGGGGCTCCAGTCCTAGAGTATATACATCTACCTCCGACAGTGCAGCGCTCCCTCAGTACTGGCACCGGGGAGTGTGGGCCTGGATTATGGAGCTCGAGTCCTAGAGTATATACATCTACCTCCGACAGTGCAGCGCTCCCTCAGTACCGGCACCGGGGAGTGTGGGCCTGGATTATGGGGCTCGAGTCCTAGAGTATATACATCTACCTCCGACAGTGCAGCGCTCCCTCAGTACTGGCACCGGGGAGTGTGGGCCTGGATTATGGGGCTCGAGTCCTAGAGTATATACATCTACCTCCGACAGTGCAGCGCTCCCTCAATACTGGCACCGGGGCGTGTGGGCCTGGATTATGGGGCTCGAGTCCTAGAGTATATACATCTACCTCCGACAGTGCAGCGCTCCCTCAATACTGGCACCGGGGAGTGTGTGCCTGGATTATGGAGCTCGAGTCCTAGAGTATATACATCTACCTCCAACAGTGCAGCACTCCCTCAGTACTGGCACCGGGGAGTGTGGGCCTGGATTATGGGGCTCGAGTCCTAGAGTATATACATCTACCTCCGACAGTGCAGCGCTCCCTCAGTACTGGCACTGGGGAGTGTGGGCCTGGATTATGGGGCTCAAGTCTGAGAGTATATACATCTACCTCCGACAGTGCAGCGGTCCCTCAGTACTGGCACTGGGGAGTGTGGGCCTGGATTATGGGGCTCAAGTCTGAGAGTATATACATCTACCTCCGACAGTGCAGCGCTCCCTCAGTACTGGCACCGGGGAGTGTGGGCCTGGATTATGGGGCTCGAGTCCTAGAGTATATACATCTACCTCCGACAGTGCAGCACTCCCTCAGTACTGGCACCGGGGAGTGTGGGCCTGGATTATGGAGCTCGAGTCCTAGAGTATATACATCTACCTCTGACAGTGCAGCGCTCCCTCAGTACTGGCACCGGGGAGTGTGGGCCTGGATTATGGGGCTCGAGTCCTAGAGTATATACATCTACCTCCGACAGTGCAGCACTCCCTCAGTACTGGCACCGGGGAGTGTGGGCCTGGATTATGGGGCTCGAGTCCTGGAGTATAGACATCTACCTCCAACAGTGCAGCACTCCCTCAGTACTGACACCGGAGAGTGTGGGCCTGGATTATGGGGCTCGAGTCTCCGGGAGTGTTGGCCAAAAACCCACGAACTTCTCACTCAGAGGTGAAAGTGCTACAGGTATGCCAAAACTGCTGCAGTTGTATTCCCTTTTTAAAATTTGCAAGCAAGCGCTTGTTTATCTTTTCCAACTCGTTCAACTTAACCCTCACTGTCAAACTGGAATAACCGGTCTCTGAATGGCAATCAGCCATGAGCCGCTCCAAACCCGAGCTCGCTCTCTCTTTCTCAGCCCGATTCTCGCCTGCGTCCCCTCACGGGCACTGACCCCTCGCTGGGGAACGGGTCCCGGAACTCCCCCCCTAACAGCGCTGTCGGAGCCCCTTCACCACACGGGACTGCAGCGGTTCAAGAAGGTGGCTCACCACCACCTTCTCGAGGGCAACTAGGGATGGGCAATAAAAGTCGTCTTTGCCAGTGACGCCCACGTCCCACGGATGAATAATTAAAGCTTCTGCTATCTGCGCCTTGCGCTCGGTGAGTTTGAGTGGGTGAGGAGTTCCTCGGGGCAGTGTCCCAGCCTCTACCATCTTCAGCTGCTTCATAGAAACATAGAAGATAGGAGCAGGAGGAGGCCATTCGGCCCCTCGAGCCTGCTCCGCCATTTAATGAGATCATGGCTGATCATCCAAATTCAGTACCCTGTCCCTGCCTTCTCCCCATATCCCTTGATCCCTTTAGCCTTAAGAAATATATCCAACTCCTTCTTGAATATATTTAATGAATTGGCCTCAACTGCCTTCTGTGGTAGAGAATTCCACAGGTTCACCACTCTCTGGGTGAAGAAATTCCTCCTCATCTCAGTCCTAAATGGCTTACCCCTTATCCTTAGACTGTGACCCCTGGTTCTGGACTCCCCGACCATCAGGAACATCCTTCCTCCATCATCAATGACCTTCCCTCCAACATAAGGTCAGAAGTGGGGATGTTCGCTGATGACTGCACAGTGTTCAGCGCCATTCGCAACTCCTCAGATAATGAAGCAGTCCGTGGCCGAATGCAGCAAGACCTGGACGACGTTCAGGCCTGGGCTGATAAGTCGCAGGTAACATTCGCGCCACACAAGTGCCAGGCAATGACCATCTCCAACAAGAGAGAGTCTAACCATCTCCCCTTGACATTCAACAGCATTACCATCGCCGAATCCCCCACCAACAACATCCTGGGGGTCACCATTGACCAGAAACTTAACTGGACCAGCCACATAAATACTGTGGCTACAAGAGCAGGTCAGAGGCTGGGTATTCTGCGGCGAGTGTCTCACCTCCTGACTCCCCAAAGCCTTTCCACCATCTACAAGGCACAAGTCAGGAGTGTGATGGAATACTCTCCACTTGCCTGGATGAGTGCAGCTCCAACAACGCTCGAGAAGCTCGGCACCATTCAGGATAAAGCAGCCTGCTTGATTGGCACTCCATCCACCACCTTAAACATTCACTCCCTCCACCACCGGCGCACCGTGGCTGCAGTGCGGACCATCTACAAGATGCACTGCAGCAACTCACCAAGGCTCCTTCAACAGCACCTTCCAAACCCGCGACCTCTTCCACCTCGAAGGACAAGGGCAGCAGGCGCACGGGGAACACCACCACCTCCAAGTTCCCCTCCAAGTCACACACACCATCCTGACTTAGAAATATATCGGCCGTTCCTTCATCGTCGCTGGGTCCAAATCCTGGAACTCCCTCCCTAACAGCGCTGTGGGAGCACCTTCACCACACGGACTGCAGCGGTTCAAGAAGGCGGCTCACCACCACCTTCTCAAGGGGCAACTAGGGATGGGCAATAAATGCTGGTCTTGCCAGCGACGCCCACATCCCAAGAATTAATCAATAAGAAACTATTTTAAAATGTAGGTGCTACCATGATCTTGGCCCGTACAGAGCAGGTGGGATTGAGAGTCGGGGGGGCGGGGGGCGTGTGCGGGGTGACGTCCTAACGGATTCGGGTCAGAGATTGGCCATCTGAGGTGAAGTCGGAACAAGGAGGGAGTGAAGGGCGCCAGTGAAATGTTCAGATTGGGATTATTTGAAAGTCTATCTCGTTGGCCAATGGTTTGAGATCCAATATGGTGCTACCAGCCTCGACTTAAACTTACCGAACCATTCATCGATCCAGGCAAAGGCTTGGCGATGACCAACTAGTAGTATTTCTCGAATGTTCTACCAGAAAAAGCAGAGGAGAATTCACTCATAAGGGGGGACGTCTATCATGGGTCAGGTATAGCACGGGGTTAGATACAGAGTAAAGCTCCCTCTACACTGTCCCATCAAACATTCCCAGGGCAGGTACAGCACAGGGTTAGATACAGAGTAAAGCTCCCTCTACACTGTCCCATCAAACATTCCCAGGGCAGGTACAGCACAGGGTTAGATACAGAGTAAAGCTCCCTCTACACTGTCCCATCAAACACTCCCAGGGCAGGTACAGCACGGGGTTAGATACAGAGTAAAGCTCCCTCTACACTGTCCCATCAAACACTCCCAGGGCAGGTACAGCACGGGTTAGATACAGAGTAAATCTCCCTCTACACTGTCCCATCAAACACTCCCAGGGCAGGTACAGCACAGGTTAGATACAGAGTAAAGCTCCCTCTACACTGTATCATCAAACACTCCCAGGGCAGGTACAGCACGGGGTTAGATACAGAGTAAAGCTCCCTCTACACTGTCCCATCAAACACTCCCAGGGCAGGTACAGCACGGGGTTAGATACAGAGTAAAGCTCCCTCTACACTGTCCCATCAAACACTCCCAGGGCAGGTACAGCACGGGTTAGATACAGAGTAAAGCTCCCTCTACACTGTCCCATCAAACACTCCCAGGGCAGGTAGAGCACGGGGTTAGATACAGAGTAAAGCTCCCCCTACACTGTCCCACAAACACTCCCAGGGCAGGTACAGCATGGGGTTAGATACAGAGTAAAGCTCCTTCTACACTGTCCCATCAAACACTCCCAGGGCAGGTACAGCACGGGGTTAGATACAGAGTAAAGCTCCCCCTACACTGTCCCATCAAACACTCCCAGGGCAGGTACAGCACGGGGTTAGATACAGAGTAAAGCTCTCTCTGCAGTGTCCCATCAAACACTCCCAGGGCAGGTACAGCACGGGGTTAGATACAGAGTAAAGCTCTCTCTACACTGTCCCATCAAACACTCCCTGGGCAGGTACAGCACGGGTTAGATACAGAGTAAAGTTCCCTCTACACTGTCCCATCAAACACTCCCAGGACAGGTACAGCACGGGGTTAGATACAGAGTAAAGCTCTCTCTGCACTGTCCCATCAAACACTCCCAGGGCAGGTACAGCACGGGGTTAGATACAGAGTAAAGCTCCCTCTACACTGTCCCATCAAACACTCCCAGGGCAGGTACAGCACGGGTTAGATACAGAGTAAAGCTCCCTCTACACTGTCCCATCAAACACTCCCAGGGCAGGTACAGCATGGGGTTAGATACAGAGTAAAGCTCCCTCTACACTGTCCCATCAAACACTCCCAGGGCAGGTACAGCACGGGGTTAGATACAGAGTAAAGCTCCCTCTACACTGTCCCATCAAACACTCCCAGGGCAGGTACAGCACAGGGTTAGATACAGAGTAAAGCTCCCTCTACACTGTCCCATCAAACACTCCCAGGGCAGGTACAGCACGGGGTTAGATACAGAGTAAAGCTCCCTCTACACTGTCCCATCAAACACTCCCAGGGCAGGTACAGCACGGGGTTAGATACAGAGTAAAGCTCCCTCTACACTGTCCCATCAAACACTCCCAGGGCAGGTACAGCACGGGTTAGATACAGAGTAAAGCTCCCTCTACACTGTCCCATCAAACACTCCCAGGGCAGGTACAGCATGGGGTTAGATACAGAGTAAAGCTCCCTCTACACTGTCCCATCAAACACTCCCAGGGCAGGTACAGCACGGGGTTAGATACAGAGTAAAGCTCCCTCTACACTGTCCCATCAAACACTCCCAGGGCAGGTACAGCACGGGGTTAGATACAGAGTAAAGCTCCCTCTACACTGTCCCATCAAACACTCCCAGGGCAGCTACAGCACGGGGTTAGATACAGAGTAAAGCTCCCTCTACACTGTCCCATCAAACACTCCCAGGGCAGGTACAGCCCGGGTTAGATACAGAGTAAAGCTCCCTCTACACTGTCCCATCAAACACTCCCAGGGCATGTACAGCACGGGTTAGATACAGAGTAAAGCTCCCTCTACACTGTCCCATCAAACACTCCCAGGGCAGGTAAAACACGAGTTAGATACAGAGTAAAGCTCCCTCTACACTGTCCCATCAAACACTCCCAGGGCAGGTACAGCACGGGGTTAGATACAGAGTAAAGCTCCCTCTACACTGTCCCATCAAACACTCCCAGGGCAGGTACAGCACGGGGTTAGATACAGAGTAAAGCTCCCTCTACACTGTCCCATCAAACACTCCCAGGGCAGGTACGGCACGGGTTAGATACAGAGTAAAGCTCCCTCTACACTGTCCCATCAAACACTCCCAGGGCAGGTACAGCACGGGGTTAGATACAGAGTAAAGCTCCCTCTACACTTTCCCATCAAACACTCCCAGGGCAGGTACAAACCAGTCCATGCCGGCGTTTATGCTCCACTCAAGCCTCCTCCCGTCTTTCCTCATCTAACTATCAGCGTAACCCTCTATTCCCTTCTCCCTCATATGCTTGTCCAGCCTCCCCTTAAAAGCACCTATACTACAGGAAAATTTGTGATACCCGGCACCGACGGGACCGAGCTGTTGCCGATCTATCAAAACTGCTGGACATACCAGCGTTAATGTTGAAGCATAGGGAGGTTTTCATCTCCGTATCTGACAACAAACACTGTTGCTTAGCAACAGCTTCTAAACAGTCGGCCCGTACCTTGGAAGCGTCTCTGTAGCTTAGCAACAGCTTCAGAGAGACTTTCCAGAGCCTGACTGTTGGAAAAAAAAGCCACGAGAAGAAAAAAAACTTAACAGAACGGCTCCTGATTTCTGCCGGCAGATCGAGGTTTCCGGACATACAACCTCCGGATAAACCAAAGTCTCCTGTATTCACCTCAACCACTCCCTGTGGTAGCGAGTTCCACATTCTCACCACTCTCTGGGTGAAGAAGTTTCTCCTGAATTCCCGATTGGATTTATTACTGACTGTCTGATCTTGATGGCCCTCTAGTTCTGGTCTTCCCCACTCGTGGAAACATTCTCTCTCTGTCTACTCTCAAAAACTTTCATCATTTTAAAGACCTCTTATCAGGTCACCTCTCAGCCTTCCCTTTTCAAGAGAAATGAGCCCCAGCCAGTTCCTTCATAAGAAGATAAGAAATAGGAGCAGGAGTAGGCCAATCGGCCCCTCGAGCCTGCTCCGCCATTCAATAAGATCATGGCTGATCTGATCCTAACCGCCAATCTACTATCACAGAACTATCTCCTGAATCTAACAGAATTCGACACACGAAATAGGAGCAGGATCAGGCTACACGGCCCCTGGGCCCGCTCCGCTACCCACAGGGCCATGACCGATCCGAACCTAGACTCATGTCCAAATTCCTGCCCGCTCCCCGTAACCCTTAATTCCCTTTACTTCTAGGAAACTGTCTATTTCTGTTTTAAATTTATGTAATGATGTAGCTTCTACAGCTTTTTGGGGCAGCATATTCCATGGACCTACCACCCTCTGAGTGAAGTAGTTCCTCCTCATCTCAGTTTTGAAAGAGCAGCCCCTTATTCTAAGACGATGCCCCCTAGTTCTAGTTTCACCCATCATCGGGAACATCTTCCCCGCATCCACCCGATCCAACCCCTTCACAATCTTATATGTTTCAATAAGATCGCCTCTCATTCTTCTGAACTCCAATGAGTAGAGTCCCAATCTACTCAACCTCTCCTCATATGTCCATCCCCTCATCCCCAGGATTAACCGAGTGAACCTTCTTTGTACTGACTCGAGAGCAAGTATGTCTTTTCTTAAGTATGGACACCAAAACTGTATGCAGTATTCCAGGTGTGGTCTCACCAATACCTTGTACAACTGAAGCAATACCTCCCTATTTTTACATTCTATCCCCCTAGCAATGAAAGCCAACATTCCATTGGCCTTCTTAATCACTTGCTGCACCTGCATACTAACCTTTTGAGTTTCGTGCACCAGGACCCCCAGATCCCTTTGTACAACAGTACTTTCCAGTTTCTTGCCATTAAGATAATAACTTGCTCGACGATTTTTCCTGCCAAAGTGCATAACCTCACACTTTCCAGTATTGTATTCCATCTGCCAAATCTCTGCCCACTTACTTAGCCTGTCTATGTCCCCTTGCAGGTTTTTTATGTCCTCCTCACTCACTACTTTCCCTCCCATCTTAGTATCATCTGCATACCCTCTCAGACCTGGTCTCGTCCTGGTAAGTTCTCACCCGTCGCGCTGACTCACCTTGTGTACGAACTGTTCGACTCGAGTCTGAAGGCCGTAGACCTCGAATCTGACGTGTACCAGCTTGTACGAGCACATGATGGGGTCGTGGGTCCGTCGCCAGTCCTCAGTCAGGGGCCCTCGCTTGGTCCTCGCTGACTGGAAGAACCGGGGGTCCTGTGTTGAAAGCGAGAGGTTTCACGGTGAGCTGACACCCCACATTGCTCCTCCCCTCCGCTCGTTCTCCGGCTAACTGTGCACAGGCCGGGATAGGGCTTGAGTCGTTCCTGCTCTGTGTGTGTGTTTGTGTGTGTGTAGGGGTGTCACAGCACGGAGAACATGAGAACATCAGAATTAGGAGCAGGAGTCGGCCATTCGGCCCCTCGAGCCTGCTCCGCCATTCAATAAGATCGCGGCTGATCCTCGACCTCAACTTCACTTTCTCCGCCCGATCCCCATATCCCTCGATTCCCCGGGAGTCCAAAAATCTCTCGATCGCAGCCTTGAATATACTCAACGACTGAGCCTCCACAGCCCTCTGGGGCAGAGAATTCCAAAGATTCACCGCCCTCTGTGTTGTGTATGTAATATGTGTGCTACTTTGAACCTATGGACAGGACTGCACTACTTGTTGGGCGTAGTGATACGCAGTACCACTCCTGGCCATAGGGGTATAAATAGTACTGTGGGTACTGATCTCCCCTCAGTTCCCGCCTGTGGGCATGAAGTAAAGACCTACGTATAGTCCCTACCTCCAACCAGTAAAGACCTGTTTGAGTTATACGTTTAAGTCTTTGTGTTAATTGTTCAATACAATACACATACTTAACACTCTGAGTGAAGAAATTCCTCCTCATCTCAGTCCTCAATGGCCGACCCCTTATCCTGAGACTGTGACCCCTGGTTCGAGACTCTCTCCAGCCAGGGGGAAACAGCCTCTCAGCATCTACCCTGTCAATCCCCCTCAGAATCTCAGACCTTTCAATGAGATCACCTCTCATTCTCCTAAACTCCAGAGAGTATCGGCCCAATCTCCTCAATCTCTCCTCATAGGACAGCCTCTCATCCCAGAGGTCAATCTAGATTCCAGAGCAGTGTGGGGATGCAGTTGTTGTGGAGGGGTTGGGTGACCCCAGAAACCCAAACTAGTACAGAGGGAGCGCTGCACCATCGGAGGTAGATGTATATACTCTAGGACTCGAGCCCCATAATCCTGGCCCACACTCCCCGGTGCCAGTACTGAGGGAGCACTGCACTGTCGGAGGTAGATGTATATACTCTAGGACTCGAGCCCCATAATCCAGGCCCACACTCCCCGGTGCCAGTACTGAGGGAGCGCTGCACTGTCGGAGGTAGATGTATATACTCTAGGACTCGAGCCCCATAATCCAGGCCCACACTCCCCGGTGCCAGTACTGAGGGAGTGCTGCACTGTCGGAGGTAGATATATATGCGCTAGGACTCGAGCCCCATAATCCAGGCCCACACTCCCCGGTGCCAGTACTGGGGGAGCGCTGCACTGTCGGAGGTAGATGTATATACTCTAGGACTCGAGCTCCATAATCCAGGCCCACACTCCCCAGTGCCAGTACTGAGGGAGTGCTGCACTGTCGGAGGTAGATGTATATACTCTAGGACTCGAGCACCATAATCCAGGCCCACACACCCCGGTGCCAGTACTGAGGGAGCGCTGCACTGTCGGAGGTAGATGTATATACTCTAGGACTCGAGCCCCATAATCCAGGCCCACACTCCCCGGTGCCAGTACTGAGGGAGTGCTGCACTGTCGGAGGTAGATATATATGCGCTAGGACTCGAGCCCCATAATCCAGGCCCACACTCCCCGGTGCCAGTACTGGGGGAGCGCTGCACTGTTGGAGGTAGATGCATATACTCTAGGACTCGAGCCCCATAATCCAGGCCCACACTCCCCGGTGCCAGTACTGAGGGAGCGCTGCACTGTCGGAGGTAGATGTATATACTCTAGGACTCGAGCCCCATAATCCAGGCCCACACTCCCCGGTGCCAGTACTGAGGGATCGCTGCACTGTCGGAGGTAGATGTATATACTCTAGGACTTGAGCCCCATAATCCAGACCCACACTCCCCGGTGCCAGTACTGAGGGAGCGCTGCACTGTCGGAGGTAGATGTATATACTCTAGGACTCGAGCCCCATAATCCAGGCCCACACTCCCCGGTGCCAGTACTGAGGGAGTGCTGCACTGTCGGAGGTAGATGTATATACTCTAGGACTCGAGCCCCATAATCCAGGCCCACACTCCCCGGTGCCAGTACTGAGGGAGCGCTGCACTGTCGGAGGTAGATGTATATACTCTAGGACTCGAGCCCCATAATCCAGGCCCACACTCCCCAGTGCCAGTACTGAGGGAGCGCTGCACTGTCGGAGGTAGATGTACATACTCTAGGACTCGAGCCCCATAATCCAGGCCCACACTCCCCGGTGCCAGTACTGAGGGAGCGCTGCACTGTCGGAGGTAGAAGTATATTCTCTAGGACTCGAGCCCCATAATCCAGGCCCACACTCCCCGGTGCCAGTACTGAGGGAGCGCCGCACTGTCGGAGGTAGATGTATATACTCTAGGACTCGAGTTCCATAATCGTTTCAATTAGATCACCTCTCATTCTTCTAAATTCTAGAGAATATAGGGGCTGTGGGTGGAGATTAAATGGATGGGTAGAGTCCTTGATAGGGGAGAGTGTACATGGGCTGTGGGAGGAGATTAAATGGGTGGGTAGAGTCCATGATAGGGGAGAGTGTGCAGGGGCTGTGGGAGGAGATTAAATGGGTGGGTAGAGTCCATGATAGGGGAGAGTGTACATGGGCTGTGGGAGGAGATTCAATGGGTGGGTAGAGTCCATGATAGGGGAGAGTGTGCAGGGGCTGTGGGAGGAGATTAAATGGGTGGGTAGAGTCCATGATAGGGGAGAGTGTCCATGGGCTGTGGGAGGAGATTAAATGGGTGGGTAGAGTCCGTGATAGGGGAGAGTGTTCATGGGCTGTGGGAGGAGATTAAATGGGTGGGTAGAGTCTGTGATAGGGGAGAGTGTACACGGGCTGTGGGAGGAGATTAAATGGGTGGGTAGAGTCCATGATAGGGGAGAGTGTACACGGGCTGTGGGAGGAGATTAAATGGGTGGGTAGAGTCCATGATAGGGGAGAGTGTTCATGGGCTGTGGGAGGAGATTAAATGGGTGGGTAGAGTCTGTGATAGGGGAGAGTGTACACGGGCTGTGAGAGGAGATTAAATGGGTGGGTAGAGTCCATGGTAGGGGAGAGTGTACATGGGCTGTGGGAGGAGATTAAATGGGTGGGTAGAGTCCATGATAGGGGAGAGTGTACATGGGCTGTGGGAGGAGATTAAATGGGTGGGTAGAGTCCATGATAGGGGAGAGTGTCCATGGGCTGTGGGAGGAGATTAAATGGGTGGGTAGAGTCCGTGATAGGGGAGAGTGTTCATGGGCTGTGGGAGGAGATTAAATGGGTGGGTAGAGTCTGTGATAGGGGAGAGTGTTCATGGGCTGTGGGAGGAGATTAAATGGGTGGGTAGAGTCTGTGATAGGGGAGAGTGTACATGGGCTGTGGGAGGAGATTAAATGGGTGGGTGGAGTCCATGATAGGGGAGAGTGTACATGGGCTGTGGGAGGAGATTAAATGGGTGGGTAGAGTCCGTGATAGGGGAGAGTGTACATGGGCTGTGGGTGGAGATTAAATGGGTGGGTAGAGTCTGTGATAGGGGAGAGTGTACACGGGCTGTGGGAGGAGATTAAATGGGTGGGTAGAGTCCATGATAGGGGAGAGTGTACATGGGCTGTGGGAGGAGATTAAATGGGTGGGTAGAGTCTGTGATAGGGGAGAGTGTACATGGGCTGTGGGAGGAGATTAAATGGGTGGGTAGAGTCCATGATAGGGGAGAGTGTACATGGGCTGTGGGAGGAGATTAAATGGGTGGGTAGAGTCCGTGATAGGGGAGAGTGTACATGGGCTGTGGGAGGAGATTAAATGGGTGGGTAGAGTCTGTGATAGGGGAGAGTGTACATGGGCTGTGGGAGGAGATTAAATGGGTGGGTAGAGTCTGTGATAGGAGAGAGTGTACATGGGCTGTGGGAGGAGATTAAATGGGTGGGTAGAGTCTGTGATAGGGGAGAGTGTACATGGGCTGTGGGAGGAGATTCAATGGGTGGGGAGAGTCCATGATAGGGGAGAGTGTACATGGGCTGTGGGAGGAGATTAAATGGGTGGGTAGAGTCCGTGATAGGGGAGAGTGTACACGGGCTGTGGGAGGAGATTAAATGGGTGGGTAGAGTCCGTGATAGGGGAGAGCGTACACGGGCTGTGGGAGGAGATTCAATGGGTGGGGAGAGTCCATGATAGGGGAGAGTGTACATGGGACGTATTTGGAGATTAAATGGGTGGGTAGAGTCGGTGATAGAGGAGAGTGTACATGGGATGTGTGTGGAGATTAAATGGGTGGGTAGAGTCGGTGATAGAGGAGAGTGTACATGGGCTGTGGGAGGAGATTCAATGGGTGTGTAGAGTCCATGATAGGGGAGAGTGTACATGGGCTGTGGGAGGAGATTCAATGGGTGGGGAGAGTCCATGATAGGGGAGAGTGTACATGGGCTGTGGGAGGAGATTAAATGGGTGGGTAGAGTCCATGATAGGGGAGAGTGTACATGGGCTGTGGGAGGAGATTAAATGGGTGGGTAGAGTCTGTGATAGGGGAGAGTGTACATGGGCTGTGGGAGGAGATTAAATGGGTGGGTAGAGTCTGTGATAGGGGAGAGTGTACACGGGCTGTGGGAGGAGATTAAATGGGTGGGTAGAGTCCGTGATAGGGGAGAGTGTACATGGGCTGTGTGTGGAGAAATGTGAATCAAATCAACTTTTATTGTGATTGTTAGTGCACAAGTGCAGTACAACGAAATGTAGGCTTGCGGCTCCCGAGAGTGTACATTTAGATTAAGACATTTAAACATTCAACATACATTTGGCT
Source organism: Somniosus microcephalus (assembly GCF_052327205.1). Lineage (NCBI taxonomy): Eukaryota > Metazoa > Chordata > Chondrichthyes > Squaliformes > Somniosidae > Somniosus > Somniosus microcephalus. Next base: position 17,317,428 of record NW_028225187.1, on the reverse strand, counting down.
TGTAATACATTAACATAAACACAACCACAATAAAGTGCATTGGCAGATGTGCAGGCTTTAGAGTTTATTTGTGGAGTTCAGTAGGATGACAGCCCTGGGAAAGAAGCTGTTCCTAAATCTGGTCGCTCGGGTGCGAATGCATCTGTAGCGTGTCCCAGATGGCAGGAGGGCGAACAGACTGTGGCTGGGGTGGGTAGGGTCTTTGATGATGGACCGTGACCTCCGTAGACAGCGTTTCTGGTATATGTGCTCTATGGTTGGTAGCCGGGTGCCGGTAATGCGTTGGGCAGTTTTGACTACCCGCTGCAAGTAATGCATTTGGGGAGGGTTAACAAGACAAGGGAATGCACAATATCTGGTGGGACACTGAGAAGTGTAGAGGATCAAAGGGACCTTGGAGTGCATGTCCACAGATCCCTGAAGGTAGCAGGACAGGTAGATAAGGTGGGTAAGAAGGCATACGGGGTACTTGCCTTTATTAGCCGAGACATAGAATATACGAGCAGGGAGGTTATTCTTGAACTGTATAAAACACTAGTTAGGCCTCAGCTAGAGTACTGCGTGCAGTTCTGGTCACCACATTACAGAAAGGATGTGATTGCACTAGAGAGGGTGCAGAGGAGATTTACGAGGATGTTGCCTGGGCTGGGGAATTTTAGCGATGAGGAGAGATTGGATAGACTGAGGGTTTGTTTTCCTTGGAACAGAGGAGGCTGAGGGGAGATTTAATTGAGGTGTATAAAATAATGAGGGTCGAGATAGAGTGGACAGGAAGGACCTATTTCACTTAGCAGAGGGGTCAATAACACAAAGAATTCGACCCAACACAATCGTCACTAAGCAAAAGGAAAAATATCTGTCATATTGGGCAGAAACAACAAAAACCCAACACAAACTCAATTGCTACTTGGCCCTAAACAGACAATACAACATGGCTGATTACCTGACCATGGTAAAGGATAGCAAACTGAGAAAAACCTTGACAATGTACAGACTTAGTGAACATAGCCTGGCGATCGAAAAAGGTAGACACAGACAGACCCGGCTACCAAGAGAGGACAGGATATGCCCTCACTGCAGTCAGGGAGTGGTGGAGACAGAGATGCACTTCCTCACAGCTTGTGGAAAATATCAGGGCATAAGGGAGAATTTCTACCCAAAATTCACAAAAATATGCCCGGAATTCAGAAATTTGAATGACGACCAAAAACTCCCATACATACCAGGGGAAGAGAGAAATTGCATAACACTAGCGGCACACTATGTTACAGCTTGCCATAAACAGAGGGACAACCAGTAAATATAAGAAAAGAGTATGTATAAATTATATGAAAGTATATATTTATACACTCAGGGATATATCTGTTTATACACTGTATGGATAGATCTGTATTTTTGTGAACAAACATGAATGTTTTCCGATGCTTTGGCAACATAAGATGTAACTTGTCATGCCAATAAAGCGATTTGAATTGAATTGAATTGAATTGATTGAAAGTAATTGGGAGAAGGATTAGAGGGGTGTTGAGGAGAACGTTCTTCACCCAGAGGGTGGTGAGGGTCTGGAACTCACTGCCTGAAAGGCTGGTCGAGGCAGGAACCCTCATCGCATTTAAAAAGTGCCTCATTAACATTACCTCAGATTCTTTGTAAAATTGAACGGGAAATTCATCGCACAGAATATCGAGATTGCAAACGTTCTCTGGTAGAGTCGAATCACGATTAAAGACCTGATGTGGAGATAGAAACAGAAATTCATTGTGTGATAAGGGAGATCACCACACTCACCTCTCCCCATTTACACTCACACACCGGGGCAGCCTGTTCCCTATCGGAGGGGGATTAACCCTCTCACTCACCTCTCCCCATTTACACTCTGACACCGGGGCAGCCTGTTCCCTATCAGAGGGGGATTAACCCTCTCACCCACCTCTCCCCATTTACACTCAGACTCCGGGGCAGCCTGTTCCCTATCGGAGGGGGATTAACCCTCTCACCCACCTCTCCCCATTTACACTCAGACACCGGGGCAGCCTGTTCCCTATCGGAGGGGGATTAACCCTCTCACCCACCTCTCCCCATTTACACTCAGACACCGGGGCAGCCTGTTCCCTATCGGAGGGGGATTAACCCTCTCACCCACCTCTCCCCATTTACACTCAGACACCTGGGCAGCCTGTTCCCTATCGGAGGGGGATTAACCCTCTCACCCACCTCTCCCCATTTACACTCAGACTCCGGGGCAGCCTGTTCCCTATCAGAGGGGGATTAACCCTCTCACCCACCTCTCCCCATTTACACTCAGACACCGGGGCAGCCTGTTCCCTATCGGAGGGGGATTAACCCTCTCACCCACCTCTCCCCCATTTACACTCAGACACCGGGGCAGCCTGTTCCCTATCGGAGGGGGATTAACCCTCTCACCCACCTCTCCCCATTTACACTCCGACACTGGGGCAGCCTGTTCCCTATCGGAGGGGATTAACCCTCTGCACTCACCTCTCCCCATTTACACTCAGACACCGGGACAGCCTGTTCCCTATCGGAGGGGGATTAACCCTCTCACCCACCTCTCCCCATTTACACTCCGACACCGGGGCAGCCTGTTCCCTATCGGAGGAGATTAACCCTCTCACCCACCGCTCCCCATTTACACTCAGACACCGGGGCAGCCTGTTCCCTATCGGAGGGAGATTAACCCTCTCACCCACCTCTCCCCATTTACACTCAGACACCGGGGCAGCCTGTTCCCTATCGGAGGGAGATTAACCCTCTCACCCACCTCTCTCACTTCACTTACATTGTCATTGGAACCGTTGTTATTTTGAAACTTGGTCTCGATTCTCACGGAGAACCTGGGCAGGAAGGAGCACTGCGAAAAACAGAGAGGAACCGCTGTGAAATCCAGAGTTCGTGCAGTGGGGGCTAACTGAAAACTGAAAGATGCCAATGAACCCACTGTAATTGTGGGGTACTCACGGTGTACTCTAAGCACCAGGCCAGTAACGGGAACATGGAGGGGGAAAGCAAATGATAGAGTTACACTTTCAGCAACTAGATCGACCCCACCTACCCACCTTCTCCCCATCTACCCCAACCCCACCCACCCACCTTCTCCCCATCTCCCCAACCCCACCCACCCACCTTCTCCCCGTATCCCCAACCCCACCTACCCACCTTCTCCCCATATCCCCCAACACCACCTACCCACCTTCTCCCCGTATCCCCAACCCCACCTACCCACCTTCTCCCCATCTACCCCAACCCCACCCACCCACCTTCTCCCCATCTCCCCAACCCCACCCACCCACCTTCTCCCCATCTCCCCAACCCCACCCACCCACCTTCTCCCCATATCCCCCAACCCCACCTACCCACCTTCTCCCCGTATCCCCAACCCCACCCACCCACCTTCTCCCCATATCCCCAACCCCACCTACCCACCTTCTCCCCATATCCCCAACCCCACCTACCCACCTTCTCCCCATATCCCCAACCCCACCCACCCACCTTCTCCCCGTATCCCCAACCCCACCCACCCACCTTCTCCCCATCTCCCCAACCACACCCACCCACCTTCTCCCCATCTCCCCAACCCCACCCACCTACCTTCTCCCCGTATCCCCAACCCCACCCACCCACCTTCTCCCCGTATCCCCAACCCCACCCACCCACCTTCTCCCCGTATCCCCAACCCCACCCACCCACCTTCTCCCCATCTCCCCAACCCCACCCACCCACCTTCTCCCCATCTCCCCTACCCCACCCACCCACCTTCTCCCCATATCCCCAACCCCACCCACCCACCTTCTCCCCATATCCCCAACCCCACCCACCCACCTTCTCCCCATATCCCCAACCCCACCTACCCACCTTCTCCCCATATCCCCAACCCGACCTACCCACCTTCTCCCCATATCCCCCAACCCCACCTACCCACCTTCTCCCCATATCCCCCAACCCCACCTACCCACCTTCTCCCCATCTCCCCCAACCCCACCCACCCACCTTCTCCCCATATCCCCAACCCCACCCACCCACCTTCTCCCCATATCCCCAACCCCACCCACCCACCTTCTCCCCATATCCCCAACCCCACCTACCCACCTTCTCCCCATATCCCCAACCCCACCTCCCCACCTTCTCCCCATATCCCCAACCCCACCCACCCACCTTCTCCCCATATCCCCCAACCCCACCCACCCACCTTCTCCCCATATCCCCAACCCCACCCACCCACCTTCTCCCCATATCCCCAACCCCACCCACCCACCTTCTCCCCATATCCCCAAACCCACCTACCCACCTTCTCCCCATATCCCCCAACCCCACCTACCCACCTTCTCCCCATATCCCCAACCCCACCTACCCACTTTCTCCCCATATCCCCAACCCCACCTACCCACCTTCTCCCCATATCCCCAACCCCACCTACCCACCTTCTCCCCATATCCCCAACCCCACCTACCCACCTTCTCCCCATCTCCCTCAACCCCACCCACCCACCTTCTCCCCATATCCCCAACCCCACCTACCCACCTTCTCCCCATATCCCCCAACCCCACCTACCCACCTTCTCCCCATATACCCCAACCCCACCTACCCACCATCTCCCCATATCCCCCAACCCCACCTACCCACCATCTCCCCATATCCCCAACCCCACCTACCCACCTTCTCCCCATATCCCCAACCCCACCTACCCACCTTCTCCCCATATCCCTCAACCCCACCTACCCACCTTCTCCCCATCTCCCCCAACCCCACCTACCCACCTTCTCCCCATATCCCCAACCCCACCTACCCACCTTCTCCCCATATCCCTCAACCCCACCTACCCACCTTCTCCACATATCCCCAACCCCACCTACCCACCTTCTCCCCATATCCCTCAACCCCACCTACCCACCTTCTCCCCATATCGCCCAACCCCACCTACCCACCTTCTCCCCATATCCCCCAACCCCACCTACCCACCATCTCCCCATATCCCTCAACCCCACCTACCCACCATCTCCCCATATCCCCCAACCCCACCCACCCACCTTCTCCCCATATCCCCAACCCCACCCACCCACCATCTCCCCATATCCCCCAACCGCACCCACCCACCTTCTCCCCATATCCCCAACCCCACCCACCCACCATCTCCCCATATCCCCCAACCCCACCTACCCACCTTCTCCCCATATCCCCAACCCCACCTACCCACCTTCTCCCCATATCCCCAACCCCACCTACCCACCATCTCCCCACATCCCCCAACCCCACCCACCCACCTTCTCCCATATCCCCAACCCCACCTACCCACCTTCTCCCCATATCCCCAACCCCACCTACCCACCTTCTCCCCATATCCCCCAACCCCACCTACCCACCTTCTCCCCATATCCCCAACCCCACCTACCCACCTTCTCCCCATATCCCCCAACCCCACCTACCACCTTCTCCCCATATCCCCCAACCCCACCTACCCACCTTCTCCCCATATCCCTCAACCCCACCCACCCACCTCCTCCCCATATCCCTCAACCCCACCCACCCACCTTCTCCCCATATCCCCCAACCCCACCTACCCACCTTCTCCCCATATCCCCAACCCCACCTACCCACCTTCTCCCCATATCCCCCAACCCCACCTACCACCTTCTCCCCATATCCCCAACCCCACCCACCCACCTTCTCCCCATATCCCCCAACCCCACCGACCCAACTTCTCCCCATATCCCCAACCCCACCCACCCACCTTCTCCCCATATCCCCCAACCCCACCTACCCACCTTCTCCCCATATCCCTCAACCCCACCCACCCACCTTCTCCCCATATCCCCAACCCCACCCACCCACCTTCTCCCCATATCCCCAACCCCACCCACCCACCTTCTCCCCATATCCCCCAACCCCACCTACCCACCTTCTCCCCATATCCCCCAACCCCACCCACCCACCTTCTCCCCATATCCCCAACCCCACCCACCCACCTTCTCCCCATATCCCTCAACCCCACCCACCCACCTTCTCCCCATATCCCCAACCCCACCCACCCACCTTCTCCCCATATCCCCCAACCCCACCTACCCACCTTCTCCCCATATCCCCCAACCCCACCCACCCACCTTCTCCCCATATCCCCAACCCCACCCACCCACCTTCTCCCCATATCCCCCAACCCCACCTACCCACCTTCTCCCCATATCCCCAACCCCACCTACCCACCTTCTCCCCATATCCCCAACCCCACCCACCCACCTTCTCCCCATATCCCCAACCCCACCTACCGACCTTCTCCCCATATCCCCAACCCCACCTACCCACCTTCTCCCCATATCCCCCAACCCCACCTACCACCTTCTCCCCATATCCCCCAACCCCACCTACCCACCTTCACCCCATATCCCTCAACCCCACCCACCCACCTCCTCCCCATATCCCTCAACCCCACCCACCCACCTCCTCCCCATATCCCCCAACCCCACCTACCCAACTTCTCCCCATATCCCCCAACCCCACCTACCCACCATCTCCCCATATCCCCAACCCTACCCACCCACCTTCTCCCCATATCCCCAACCCCACCTACCCACCTTCTCCCCATATCCCTCAACCCCACCTACCCACCTTCCCCCCATATCCCTCAACTCCACCTACCCACCTTCTCCCCATATCCCCCAACCCCACCCACCCACCTTCTCCCCATATCCCCAACCCCACCCACCCACCTTCTCCCCATATCCCTCAACCCCACCCACCCACCTTCTCCCCATATCCCCAACCCCACCCACCCACCTTCTCCCCATATCCCCCAACCCCACCTACCCACCTTCTCCCCATATCCCCCAACCCCACCCACCCACCTTCTCCCCATATCCCCAACCCCACCCACCCACCTTCTCCCCATATCCCCCAACCCCACCTACCCACCTTCTCCCCATATCCCCAACCCCACCTACCCACCTTCTCCCCATATCCCCAACCCCACCCACCCACCTTCTCCCCATATCCCCCAACCCCACCTACCGACCTTCTCCCCATATCCCCAACCCCACCTACCCACCTTCTCCCCATATCCCCCAACCCCACCTACCACCTTCTCCCCATATCCCCCAACCCCACCTACCCACCTTCACCCCATATCCCTCAACCCCACCCACCCACCTCCTCCCCATATCCCTCAACCCCACCCACCCACCTCCTCCCCATATCCCCCAACCCCACCTACCCAACTTCTCCCCATATCCCCCAACCCCACCTACCCACCATCTCCCCATATCCCCAACCCTACCCACCCACCTTCTCCCCATATCCCCAACCCCACCTACCCACCTTCTCCCCATATCCCTCAACCCCACCTACCCACCTTCCCCCCATATCCCTCAACTCCACCTACCCACCTTCTCCCCATATCCCCCAACCCCGCCCGCCCAATTGCTCCACACTTACCTGTGATTGTGAATGGATAGTAATTCCAAGCCTTCTCTGTGATGTAGAAGATATTCGGAACAATAGCCCTGACCCATTGAGGCATCTTACTGTTTCGAGAAAGAGATAGAACAGGAAACAGTACAGAGTGCATCACAGTCTCTCTCTCTGTCTCTCTCTCTCTCTCTGTCTCTCTCTCTCTGTCTCTCTCTCTCTCTCTGTCTCTTTCTCTCTGTCTCCCTCTATCTCTCTCTGTCTGTCTCTCTGTCTCTCTCTCTCTGTCTCTCTCTCTCTCTCTCTCTCTGTCCAATTCCAATTCAAATGCTTTATTGGCATGAAAGTTTACAGAGAACCATATTGCCAAAGCTTACATAGCAAAAAGGTACAGTTTTCCAACATTCTGTAGGTGTCAATCGATTTGACATTTGTTGGGTACATACAATATTACTTTTAAACAATATTAATTTTAAACAGTCTTTCTACTTCATTTGGTACGTTCAATATTAATTTTAAACAGTCTTACTTTTAAACAGTCCTCAGGTTGTGACATGTTGTTACATATTTAGCCCCAAGGTATGGTCTGTCTCCTTCTCCTAGGACTAATCTCAATTTTGACAGATCATCCAATTCCTTGAAATCTGGGGTTGTTTGGCTTAGCTTGTTGAATAATATGTTTCTTGATGTGTTGAATTTTTCGCATTTTAGGAGGAAATGCATTTCTGTTTCAACCTCGCCGGCCAGACATTGATCGCATATTCTATTCTCTCTAGGCTGCCAGGATTTCTTGTATCTGCCTTTTTCAATTTCCAGTTGGTGGTCGCTTAGTCTGTACCTGGTGAGGGTCTGTCTCTGTTTTGTGTCTCTGATGGTCGTGAGGTAGTCTGCCAGTTTATATTCTCTTTTTAGGGCCCGGTAACATTCTAATCTGCTTTGGCTTTCGGTTATTTTGTTCCAATGTTCCAGGTAGGTTTCTTTGCATTTTTTAATGATTTGGTTCACTCGGATTGGTGTTTGGACGGCTGTGTTGGTCTGGGGCTGGTCAGGGTCCGGCTGAGTACTTAGTTTCAGTAGCAGCTGACTCAGGGGACTCTTTTCTGGGTTTAGCTCTTGGGTCTGAAAGGCTTTGAAATGAAGGGTGTCTGGGGAGCTAGATTTGAGGTGATTTAGGAAGTTTAGTGCTCGTTTTTGGATGTTTATTATCAGTGGGTATCTGCCTAGTTCGGCTCTGCATGCATTTGTTGGCGTTTTTCTTTGGGTGCGAAGGATGCTTCGGCAGAATTCTGCATGTAGGGCTTCTATTGTGTGTTTTTCCCATTTAGTGTAGCTTTGGTGATTTAGCGGGCCCCATACTTCACTACCGTACAGTGCAATGGGCAGGATTATGCTGTCAAATATTTTGAGCCAGATTTTGATTGGGATTTGGATGTTGTAGAATTTTCTTTTTATTGCATATAGGGCTCTTCGGGCTTTTTCTTTTAGTGCATTCACTGCTATGCTGAAGCTCCCTGATGCTGTAATAGTTAGACCAAGGTAGGTGTAGCTCATAGTGTGTCCTATAGTGGTATCACTGAGGGTAAACTGGTATTTGTTTTCCTGACATCTGGGTCTTTTTTGAAAAATCATGATGTTGGTTTTCTTTAGATTTACTGTTAGAGCCCAATTTTGGCAGTATTTGTCGAGTAGGTCTAGTTGTTGCTGTAATCCCTGTTCTGTGGGAGACAGCAGAACCAGGTCGTCCGCATAGAACAGGGACTTCACTTCTCCATCCAGGAGACGGAGACCTGGTGACTCGCTTTGCTCCAGCATGTCTGCTAATTCATTTATGTATATGTTGAACAGGGTCGGGCTCAAATTGCAGCCCTGCCGGACGCCTCTTCTCTGGGTGAAGAAATCGGTGCGTTTGTCTCCAATTTTGACCCCGCATTTGTTTTTCAGATACATTGATTTAATAAGGTCATAGACTTTGCCCCCTATTCCACACTGAAGAAGTTTATAATAGAGCCCTTCGTGCCATATAGAGTCAAAGGCTTTCTTGAAGTCGATGAAACAGGCGAATATTTTCCCATTTTTTGTTTGGTGTATATGTTTTTCAATGAGGGTGTGAAGGGTATAGATATGGTCGGCGGTGCGGTGTTTTGGAAGAAAGCCTATTTGGTTTTTTCTGAGGATATTATGTTTGTTAAGAAAATCAAGTAATCTACTATTTAGAATACTGCAGAATAACTTCCCTAGACAACTGTTGACACAGATGCCGCGGTAGTTATTTGGGTCTGATTTGTTTCCACTTTTATATATGGGGGAGATTAGTCCTTGGCACCAGATATCGGGAAAACAGCCTGAGCGTAATATGATGTTGAATAGTTTGAGTATCGCACCCTGCATCTCCATATTGCTGAACTTGAGCATTTCATTTTTGATGTTGTCTGGGCCACAGGCTTTCTTTAGGTGGAGAGATTTTGTTTTTGTGGCCAGTTCTTTCCATGTGATTGGGGAGTCTAGAGGGTTTTGGTTGTCTTTAATTGTTGCTTCTAATGTGTGGAGTTTTTCTGTGACCTGATGTTGACTTGGGTTTGTTTCGTTTATTGGGATGTCTTTGTAGAGGTTTTCAAAATGTGTTCTCCAGATGTCGCCATCTTGGATTGGTAATGCTTGCAATTGTGTTGTACTCAGGTTATTCCACATTTCCCAGAATTGTTTTGGATTGGTGGAGTTTTCAATTTCTTCGAGTATTTTGTGGGTATAGTTTTGTGTTTTGTTCCTAATGGTGTGTTTATATCTTTTGAGGGTTTCATTGTATCTAGTACGTAGGTCCGGATTGTTTGGTTGCCGATGCTTTTGGTTTGATATTTTTCTCAGGTCTTTTCTGGCATTTTTGCATTCGTGGTCAAACCATTTCATATTTTTATTTTGTCTTTTGTGATGCTTCCTCTTCTGTTTCACGAGGTCGGCTTTTACAGCTGCCTCATGGAAGATCATATTTATATCCTCTATGGCCGTGTTTACACCATCTCTGGTGATCTCATATAGATTTTCTTTAAATTTTGAAATTTTACTTGTGAGATCAGGTGAATTTAGTGCTGTGATGAATTTATCTCCACTGTCTGGGGCCCATCTGTATGTCTGGTTTATTTTATGTAGCTTACTGGGTTCCTTTTTTGTGTCTGTAGTTTGGGCAGAAAGTTTAAGGTACACATTTATTTGGTTATGGTCTGAGAGGGGGGATTGCTGCCTGACAGTGAATGCGTTGATATCGCAGGGGTCCAGGTCAGTGATTGTATAGTCCACCACACTAGACCCAAGAGTTGAGGAGTATGTGAGTCTCCCTAGGGAGTCCCCTCTGAACCTACCATTAACTATGTACAGGCCTAAGGCTCGGCAGAGTTGCACTACCTCCCTACCGCTTTTATTTATTTCACGATCAAGGTTGTTCCGATTTGCGATGGCTGGTGTGACATCTAAAGGGGTCTGGCCAAACACATGGTTGTTTCCCTGTGGGTCTATGAAGTCAGGTTCACAACCGGTCCTTGCATTTAGGTCCCCACATATTATCACCTTTCCTTGGGCCTGGAAATGGCTGATTTCCATGTGGAGAGTATCAAATAACTCCTCTTCGAAATATGGCGAATCTATTGGAAGTATGTAGATCGCACATAAGTAAACATCTTTTTTTGCTATTCCTATATTTTTATCTAGTTTTAGCCATACGTGTGATTTCCCCTGTTTTACCGGTGAGATGTGTTTGTCCAGTTCTCCCTTATACCACACCAATATTCCCCCGGAGGTTCTGCCCTTGCGTGTTTTAGTGTTCTTTACTGAGGGCACAATGATTTCATGGTACATTGGAGGACAGTGGGTCGGCACGTCCTTTTGGCACCATGTTTCTGTTAACACACTTATATCAATGTCTTTTATAGCTTTTAGGAATTCAGGGTCTGTACTCTTCATCCCAAAAGTTGAGGAGCGGAGGCCCTGGATATTCCAGCAGCTTATGTGGAAAGAACGCATTTATATAGTTCAATAAAACTCTCTCTCTCTCTGTCTCTCTCTCTCTCTCTCTCTCAATTTTTTTTTCAATTCAAATCGTTTTATTGGCATGATAAGGTACATCTTATGTTGCCAAAGCATTGAAATACATTCATGGTTGAACACATAAATATAGATCTATCCATACAGTGTATAAACAGATATATCCCTGAGTGTATAAATATACATTCATATAATTTGTATATACTCTTTTCTTATATTTAGTGGTTGTCCCTCTGTTTATGGCAAGCTGTAACATAGTGTGCCGCTAAGGTTACACAGTTTCTCTGTTCCCCTAGTAGGTATGGGAGTTTTTGGTCGTCATTCAAATTTCTGAATTCAGGGCATATTTTTGTGAATTTTGCGGTAGAACTTCTCCCTGATGCCCTGATATTTTCTACAAGCTGTGAGGAAGTGCATCTCTGTCTCCACCACTCCCTGACTGCAGTGAGAGCATATCCTGTCCTCTCTTGGTAGCCGGGTCTGCCTGTGTCTACCTTTTTCGATCGCCAGTCTATGTTCACTAAGTCTTTACATTGTCAAGGTTTTTCTCAGTTTGCTATCCTTTACCATGGTCAGGTAATCAGCCATGTTGTATTGTCTGTTTAGGGCCAAGTAGCAATTGAGTTTGTTTTGGGTTTTTGTTGTTTCTGCCCAATATGACAGATATTTTTCCTTTTGCTTAGTGACGATTGTGTTGGGTCGAATTCTTTGTGTTACGCTGTCACTGTCCTGGGGCTGGTTATTGTTAGTAGTGTTAGTAGTTACTTCACTGAGTCCCAGGACTAGTTGACTGAGGGTATTCTTCTGTATGGTCCTCTCTTGGCACTTCAGGGCTTCGTAATGATAGCAGTGGGTGTGGTATCTTGAGGTGGCCATAGATGGAGACGGACACCGGTTAACTCCGTAACATGGTTTAATCAACACTTGCACATAAAAGCTTCTGCCATGAGGCAGCAAAAACAAAGAGTACAACCAGTACAGATCAGACTTAACTCAGGAGAGCAATTGCCACAGCACCACCTGGTGGATCAGGTTACTCATAACCTCCCAGGTTACTACACTCCTCCCCCCTTAAGATTGCTGTATGCAATTCTTAAACAATAACCCTTACTAGGCACTACATTTTACTTAACCAGTATGCTCTAACCATGGTTAACCCCTGACTAATTTAACAGGTTTGTATAAGTCTTGTTGCTTGCGAATCCTTTGTGAACGTCTTAATTCCACTTGTGGTGGATTCTCAGATTCATTCGCACTTGAGATTGGAGTAGTCTCTGATGTTGGTTTTACTCTGTTCCTCTGTGGCCTGGCAGTACCAGTGTCCACTGGCACCTTATAAGCCGTGCTGGGTCCTGGAACAGCCTCCTCTACTGCCCTTTGTTCCATCTGAGGCAGTTCCCCCTGCTGCCGGCTGAAAAGCTGATCCACACGCCGACGAACCCCTCGACCATCCCCTAGTAACACGGAGTACGACACAGGTCCTGTCATGTCTTGGATTAGTCCTGGTATCCATTTCGGTCCATAACCGAAGTTCCGGGTGTACACAGAGTCCCCTATGGCGAAATGGCGAGCTTTAGTATGTTTGTCATGGTACGCTTTTTGGTTTGTTTGTTTTGTCTCAACCTTGCTTTTGAGATCTGGGTGTATCAGGTCTAACGTGCACCGCAACTTTCTCCCCATCATCAACTCAGCCGGAGAAAGCCCCGTGGTAGCTTAGGGTGTTATACGATAACTAAGCAAGGCTCTATTGAGCTTGGTCTCCAGGGTGTCACCTGAGCTCTTCCTCATGAGCTCCTTAAAAGTCTGCACGGCTCGCTCGGCTAACCCATTTGAGGCTGGGTGATATGGAGCCGAGGTGACATGTGTGATTCTATTCCTTACCATGAATTCTTTGCTCCCTTCACTAACAAAACACTGTGCATTGTCGGATACAATCATTTCTGGAATACCATGCGTGCTGAAGCTGTTCCTGAGACAATTCAGTGTGGCATCAGTCGTTGCAGAGCTCACTGGATAAACGTCGATCCACTTTGAATGAGCGTCAACCAGCACCAAAAACATTTTGCCCATAAAAGGTCCCACATAGTCTATGTGAATTCTCCTCCAGGGTTTGCTGGGCCACTCCCAGGGATGGAGTGGTGCCCCGGCAGGTGCTTTCCTCTGTTCCTGACACATAGTGCATGACTTTACCTTTGACTCAATTTCAGCATCCAAGTTAGGCCACCACAGGTAGCTCCTAGCCAGTCCTTTCATTCTAGTCATTCCTGGGTGCGATTGATGCAACTGTTCCATCAAAGTAGAGCGTCCCCGCTCTGGGACTATGATGCGTGCTCCCCATAGCACACATCCATCTTGGACACTGAGCTCGTGCTGTCTCTGTCTGTACGGCGCGAACTCCGGTCCCTCACGGTGATCTGGCCAGCCTTTCAACACATACTCACGGACCCTTGACAGAACGGGGTCCTTGGCTGTTCAGCCCTGGATTTGCGCTGAAGTCATCAGGGGACTGATCTCCTGATCCGGCATCAGGACGTGCTCCTCAGGGGAAGTACTGCGAGGAGATTTTGAGAGGGGCAGGCGGCTGAGAGCATCCGCGTTCCCGTTTTCCTTGCCGGCTCTGTACGTGATCACATATTCATAGGCTCTTAGTATTACTGCCCATCTCATTATTCTCTGTGATGCCATTTGAGGCACCGCTTTCATCTCATTCAGTAAGCTAATAAGAGGCTTGTGGTCAGTACTGATTACAAACTTCCTCCCATATATGTACTTAGGGAATTTCTTTACTCCAAATATAATGGCCAACCCCTCTTTATCAAGCTGTGAATAGTTCTTTTCCGCAGCTGTGAGCGTGCGTGAAACAAACCCGATGGGCCTTTCCGCTCCATCTGGCATGCGGTGGGCCAACACTGCCCCCACTCCATAGGGTGATGCGTCGCAGGACATTATCAGCTCCTTCTTCTCGTCGTAATGCACTAACACCCTGCTGGACTGAAGTAGCTCCTTTGACTGCTGAAACGCTTTCGCTTGCTCTGGCCCCCAACGCCATGGCTCCTCCTTTCTCAGCAGTTTGTGCAGGGGTGCCAGCAGCATCGATAAGTTTGGAAGAAACCGGTTATAATAATTCAGGAGCCCTAGATAGGCTTTCAGTTCAGTCACTGAGGTGGGTGCCGGTGCATCCTGCACTGCCCGCACTTTCCCTGGTAATGGATGGAGGCCTGTGGCATCCACCCGATGTCCCAGGAATGTAACTTCCTTCTCCATGAAACTACACTTACTCCATTTCAGGCGCAGCCCCGCCCCTTCCAGCCGCTGTAGCACTTTGTCCAGTGTTTTTAAGTGATCCTG
>NW_028225187.1:17287635-17297635 GCF_052327205.1 Somniosus microcephalus | reverse complement strand
TTGACAGGGCTGTCCTTATTGCAGCATCGCACGAAGCCGCAGCGAAGGGAACTGCGGAAATGCAGCTAAAGACAGCAGCACTAAGTGTGGATCAAATTACCTCGACAACAACAAAATGCTATCGTTGTGGGAAGACAACACACGACCAGAACCAATGCTGGTTTAAGAACCAGGAATGTAGGAAATGTGGCAAACTGGGTCACATAGCTAAGGTATGCCGGTCAGGGAAGAAGACCAACAACCAAAGGACCAACAACCAAAGGAAGCCATCACAGGAAAAGTACAACAAGGTACACAAGGTGGCTGAGAAGAGTTCAGACGAACAGAATTCAGACTCAGACCCAAACGGCCAGGAGCTGGGTAGTCTGAGAATTCACAATGTGAGTGATGTAAGAAAAAGGAGACTTACCATCAAGTAACTTTAAAGTAAGCTTTAAGTAACTTATAAACACACTATATACAAGAGAGGTCTTTACCATGCCTCTGGTAGAAGCCTCTTACAATACTGAACAGACCAGTATTTATACCAGTCCAACAGGAAGTGACATATGACAGGAAGTGAGGTATGTACACAGTTCATAGTTCACAGTTCATAGTTCACAGGAAGTGATGACATAACTTCCCGGAAGTTAGCATTTTTATCACATTCTTCCCTCCTGCAGGATTAGAAGGCTGTGGTCTACCTTTTGGTCCGCAGCCGCCGAACAAGGAAGAGTCGCACCCGTTTGGATTCCCGTCGTAGAGGGTCGCTGGTCCGCTTACATGCGGTTGGCCATTGGTCAGAGTCTGTGTGGCCTGGATTGCCCTGTGAAGGGTCGGGGAGATCATGGCTTCGAGTACGAGCCCCAATAGGTTCAAAGTCGGACTGCCTCTGTTCAGAGGGAGGTGCAGAGCTGGTCTGTGGCGGATCAGTACTTTCATGCGCGGTACTGGGAGGGTCGCAACCTTGAGCACGGGGTTCTACCGGCACCAAGCTAGTTGGTGTCCGATCAGGATCCTGGAGAGGGGTACCCGATAGGTCCCAAGAGTTTCCTGGTGAAATGCCATCACCCGATGTCCCACTAGGTCCTGGTGGGCAGGGAGCCAGATCCCGTAATGATACGGTAGATTCTCGGCCATCGGAATATCGTATGTTTGCATAGGTGGGGTTGGCATCGGTTAGTTCAACCTCGTCTACGAGAGGGTCATTTTTAGACGTCCGAACGTATCTTCGGAGTAATACAGGTCCAGGAGTAGTTAGCCATGACGGGAGTGATGTCCCATGAGATGAGCGACGCTGGAATCCAAAGAACCGCTCATGAGGTGTAGTATTTGTGGCTGTAGAAAGAAGGGACCGTATAGAGTGCAATGCATCCGGAAGCACTGTTTCCCATTGCTGGTCTGGTAGGCCCCGAGATCTTAAAGCGAGACGTACGAAATTCCAGATGATACCGTTATACCTCTCTACCTGCCCATTTCCGATGGGATGGTATGGTGTTGTTTTGCTTGTAGCAATTCCCCGTTCTGAGAGGTAGTCCTTGAGTTCCCTTGACATAAAGGATGGACCCCGATCTGAGTGAATATAAGCCGGCATGCCACAGAGAGAAAATACCTGCTCAAGGCAGCAGATTACTGTGGACGCCAGCATATTGGAGCAGGGGAAGGCAAACGGAAAACGTGAATATTCGTCGATCATGGTGAGCAAATATGTGTTCCGAGTTGAAGAGGGCACTGGGCCCTTAAAATCGATGCTAAGTCGTTGCATCGGTTGGGTTGCATGTATGAGTATACCAGCTGAGGGGCGGAAGAACTGAGGTTTTAATTCCGCACAAAGCCGGCATTCTGAGCATATTTTCTTTACATCTCCAGTGGAAAAAGGGAGATTCCGTGATCGTACGAAATGTAGCATGCGCGTAACGCCAGGATGACACAAACCATTGTGGACATCCATGAGAGTGGAGGATGACATAGTGGAGCAGAATGCCCGTGTGAGGGTGTCCGGGGCCACATTCTCCTTGCCAGGCCGATAGAGAATGGTATAACCAAAAGAGGCCAGTTCCATCCTCCAAAGTTGTATTTTATTATTCTTAATTTTGGTTCGTTTTCGATTATCGAGCATGAAGGCGACTGATCGTTGGTCCGTGATCAATGTAAAGTGCTGGCGAGCTAGAAAATGGTTCCACTTCCGTACTGCCTCTATGATGGCTGTGGCTTCTTTCTCAACCGGAGGATAATGTAGCTCGGCACCTTGCAAGGTCCTGGACATAAATGCTACAGGACGACCTTCCTGATTCAGAGTAGCCGAGATCGCCACCTCCGAGGCATCACATTCAACCACGAAAGGGAGATTCTCATCGATGGAGTGAAGAGCCGCTTTCTCCAACTGTTTTTTGAGAAGGTTAAAGGCTGCAACAGCCGCTGTTCCCAGTGGAAATGATCTAGCATGCAGCAAGGGTTGGATTTTGTCCGAAAAATGAGGAATCCATTTAGCGTAGTATGCAAACAGACCGAGAGCCCGACGTAAAGAAGCCGGATTCTTAGGTGACGGGAGCTCTTGGAGCGGGCGAAGTCTTTCTGGGTCTGGCTTAATGATACCATTGCCTACGCAGTAGCCAAGGATGTTGATGGTCGGTTGCGACTCAACAGATTTGGATTCATTCAGGGTCAAATTACGGCGATGGAGGGCATCCCGAAATTTTTGGAGGTTGGAGTCGTGTTCCTGTTGATCGTGACCTGCAATGGTAATGTTATCAAGATAGGGAAAAGTGTCCCTTAGGTTTTCCTGCTTAACCAGGCCATCCATTGCCCGTTGAAAGGCAGCCACTCCATTAGTAACCCCGAATGGGAGGCGACGAAATTGGTACAGCCGTCCATTAGCCTCAAAGGCTGTGTACTGCTTATCTGAGACCTTCAAGGGTAACTGATGATAGGCACTTTTTAAATCGTAAGTTGAGAACACTTTGTATTCGGCCAGTTTATTAACCATATCATCAATGCGTGGCAATGGGTAGGCGTCCAAGTCGGTATATTGATTGATGGTTTGCGAATAATCGATGCATAGTCGCTGTTTGTGAGGTTTTAGAGGGTTCTTGACAATGACGACTTGAGCCCGCCAGGGCGACGAACATGGTTCAATGATATCCTCTGCTAGAAGTCGAGAGATTTCAGCCGCAATAAAAGATTGGTCTTCCTGATTAAAGCGCCGCGATTTCGTTATTATCGGTTGGCATTGAGGCGGAATACTGGCAAATAATGAGGGTTCATCAAGTGAAGCTGCTGATAATGCACAAAAAGGTAATTTAGATGGTATATTAGAAATAGTAAGTCCGGGTTTGGATCCACCAAACTCAATGGTGAGTTTCTTATGCTGTTTTTGGAAGTCCAGCCCTAAGAGGAGATCACTACATAAGTCTTTGAGCACCGAAAGTCGGGTGGAGGGATACATACGACCATGAAGTGTCATATCAACAACACAAAAGCCGGAGATTCTGGTATTAAGTGATGACTGGGCCATCGCAATTGCCTGGTCCGATGGGAAGACATGTAGTTTCAATTTCGCAACAATCTGTTCCTTAATGAAACTATCAGTACTTCCTGAGTCAATTAAGGCATCTAAGGTATGCCCTTTAATTGAAATTTTTGTGGCTGCCTGAGACAGGTTCTGTGGGCAAGCAGCTGTAATTGGCGTCGTTGCACAGAGAGTGGCTAAAACTCTCGGTGTGCTTCTTCGGGAGAGAGCTCGAGAGGAAGCTTGATAGGTCCTAGCTGGAGCATCTTGATAGGCCCTAATTGGGGCAGTTCGGTAGGTCTTAGCTGGATTGGCCCTCGTAGAGGCCCTTGATAGGCAAACTTTAGCAAAGTGTCCTTTTTTCCCGCAATAACTGCAGATTGCATTGCGAGCAGGGCAGGTTTTCCTAGGGTGAAAAGCATCTCCACAAAAGAAGCATTCCTTCCTAGATTGCCAAGAGGCTGCTAAAGTGGGGTCGTCCTCCTCTTCTTCATCAGAATTATCAGAATTAGATTCCCCCATGATAGGGTTCACCTGAGACCGCTTGAATTGTCTGGTTGCAGCTACAGCAGCAGATCGAGATCTGGGCAGCTGATAGAGGTCTGCATTTCTCTTTGCCAAATCCAGTGAACAAGCTAGGTCAAAAGCTTTTTGTAGCTCAAGTGTTTTACTTTCTAGTAGACGCTGGCGTATAAATGGAGAGGCAATCCCGCAGATGAAAGCATCACGAATCATTTCTTGGCGGTACAGCTCAGCTGAGGCTGCCTGAAAGTTACAATCTACGCTGAGCCTGCGAAGTTCTTGCAGGAATTCGTCAATTGATTCCCCTGGCCCTTGTCGGGCTGTGGCCAGTAGATGTCTAGCATAGACCTCATTTGGGGTCTTCGCATACAGTTTCTTAAGTGCCCGAATCACCTCTTCGTAATTATCCCAGTCATCAACATATTCGAACACTTTTGGGGTCACATAATTGACAAGTATCTTCAATTTAGCAGGAGCATCCACTTTACATTCATCCAGAAAATTCTCAAAAGTACGATACCAATGCTTCCATACCCTGCCAGCTGCTGGTGTATTCGGGTCCAAGTCCAGACGAATAGGTCTAAGGATTTTCTCCATGATGGGTGGTTCCCTGGATCCTTAACTTCCGAGTTTGTCTGAAGGTCTAGTATTTGTCAGTGTAAATACTAAGTTACTTAAATTGATGTAAGAAAAAGGAGACTTACCATCAAGTAACTTTAAAGTAAGCTTTAAGTAACTTATAAACACACTATATACAAGAGAGGTCTTTACCATGCCTCTGGTAGAAGCCTCTTACAATACTGAACAGACCAGTATTTATACCAGTCCAACAGGAAGTGACATATGACAGGAAGTGAGGTATGTACACAGTTCATAGTTCACAGTTCATAGTTCACAGGAAGTGATGACATAACTTCCCGGAAGTTAGCATTTTTATCACAGTGAGTAAGGAAGCTGACCTACAAACTATCTGGGTCATGCTAAAAATAGCTGGAATCCAAGTGAAAATGGAGTTGGACACTGGATCAGCTCTATCAGTCATAAATCGAAGGGATTACCACCGGCTATTCTCACATATACCCTTAAGAGATACCAAGTTCATATTGCAGACATACACGGGGCATAAAGTATACCCCATGGGAAAGATAAGAGTCAAAGTGAGAGATAGGGGTAAAGAACACCCAAGAATGAACTTATACGTACTACATGAGGGAGGACCACCACTTCTAGGACGGGAGTGGATCAAGAAAATAGACATGGAATGGCACTATCTAAAAGCCATAACGAGTGAGGACTCGGTGCAGACAATCAGCTCAGATTCTGAATCGGATGACGATAAGACCAACCCAAATGTGAAAGACAAGGCTAAAATGGACTTGCCGACTAAGGTTGGAAAAACGAAGGCAAGCAGAAAGGCTTATGCTCCAGAGAAGAACAAAGTTTCAGAACAGAACTCCACCAAACAACGACAACCTAGTTCGACAGAAAATTCTGAGCCTGTTCAAGTTACGGACATATCCATGACGGAAGAACACCGAGCTCGGACTCAAACTTATTTCAAATTACGACAACAATTAGAACAATTGAGTTACCGTCTCGTACAAGAGATGAAAACAATGAAAAAGTTCTATGACACCGAATGGGAGAATCTGGAAAGACAACAGAAGCAGCTAGCTCAAGCAGAGAGCGACCATAGAGCCATCGTGACCAATTACTGATCACATCTCCCTTATGCTGTTCAGGAGTTAGAATATTTGCAGGAAGAAGCAAATGAAGAGGAATCTTCAGGAAGCCAGGATTTTATTCCAGTTCTTCTCTACGACTCCTTACAAGCAGAGTGTGAGAAGTTGAAAGAACAGTATGAACAGGCCCAGGCTACAATTCTGGAAGAGGTTAACTCGGCAACCTCCGAAAAGCTAGTTTCAGTGGAAGCATATGAGCAACTGAAGGTTGAACATGAGCAAGAAGTCCAAAGGCTGCAGGAAATTCTTGATGAGCTCAAGGCCAAGACAGACTCATCGGTAGAAGTTCCATCCATAGATGAGAAATTAGAGGTGAAAGACATGGCAGAACATGAAAGACAAGATGTACAAGAACTCATAAAAATATTAAAGGAAACCCAAGACAAATATGGGGCGGCAATGACCGAGATTCAACAACTTGAAGAACAGATTCAACTGGGAATCCGTTCAGTGGAAGAAAAGGGAACTGTAAGAAACACAGAGACTGTAAGAATGGCCTCTGAACATGAGCTAGAGAGCATCAAGGCGCAACTTCTCCGAGCGCTGGAAGCCAAAGTACAAGAGGAAAAGAAGGTGAAAGCATTGGAGGACAAGGTGGATGAAATGGAGAAGACTCTGACCCACAGTTTTCCCGTGGAAGAGTTAACGGTCAGCCAACTCCTTCATATGCTGAAGGACAAGACTCTACAATGGGAACAATCTGAACACGAGCTTCAATCTTCAAAGGGAAGGAGTTCGGAGCTCTCAAAAGTTATGGAAATAGCTGAGGTTACAACACAGATTTTACAGGGATGCCAAAAGTACGCTGAATCACGTCAATGTGAACAGCAGAATGTTGAAACAGCTGCTCCAGTAGAAGGATTGAATAGCCTGATCAATCAATCCCCGAGGGAAGGGGAAGTGTTGAAATCACAAACGAAGTCATTAGTGAAGGATTTGCAGGAAACCCAGGAAGAGCGGGATGAATATGAACGCATGAAGAAGTCTCTTCAGGAAAGATGTCTAGGGAGGGAACAACAGTCGGCTAACGTCCAGTTGGGTACGGAAGAAGTAGCAGGCCCTCTCGCTAGACTAGCTCAGGACGACACCGAATATTACCATGACCTGTTGAGTGACACGGAATATTACGATGACTTGGTCT
This sequence comes from Somniosus microcephalus, assembly GCF_052327205.1. NCBI lineage: Eukaryota > Metazoa > Chordata > Chondrichthyes > Squaliformes > Somniosidae > Somniosus > Somniosus microcephalus. The sequence goes on along the minus strand of NW_028225187.1, from coordinate 17,290,743 downwards.
GCCCAGCTTGTGATGAAAACTCCCAAAGTGCAGAAATCAGGATGAAGCACTTAAAGTCTAAGGAACATAGGGAGATGGTGGCGCTACAGCTGGCAGCGGATAAGGGAGCCCCGAGAGTCTCCAAGAAGCAGAAAAGAAAAAGACGAAGCAGAAGATGATAACCATCAAAATCATTATCACTTCTACCAGATCATGTACGTGGGCCCTACAAAGGGAGATAAATCAGTTGGAAAGTAAGAAAAATTACCAAGGCAATACAGCTGTTTGTAAAAGTCAGCATTGCTGGTGCAGCAGGACGAAAGTTCAAGCTGTTACGTCAAGGGGAAGACTAGTGGAGGAGTCACGCTAGCAATGTGAACTGGCTACACCACAGCGATGTTGTTCGGACCGAGTCAAGACTAGAGACTGAATCTATACACTGTTCCCACAGAGACTGAACCTGTGAACTGTTTCCCACAGAGACTATATCTGTAAATTGTTTACCTGAAGTTGAATATATGTATGTTAATGAGAAATAGTATGTTGTAAGCTAAAAAGGGAGGATTGTAGTGTATGTAACCGTCTACCTTTAAGAGACTATTGTATGTAACTGTTCACCTTTAAGAGAACTATTTTAGGTGTGGCACTACTTGTTTGGCTTCTGTATACGGTAATACCGACGGTGACCACACCGGTATATAAGTGCTGTGGCATGATTTATAGGGCAGATTCGCCCTGACCTTCGAATAGTAAAGTCCTGTTGTATGTTACTCCTGAAGTCTGTGTTGTAATTAACTGCACAACCCACAGACTTTACAGTTTCTCTCTCTCCCTCTCTCTCTGTCTCTCTCTCTCTCTCTGTCTCTGTCTCTCTCTCTGTCTCTCTCCCTCTCTCTCTGTCTCTCTCCCTCTCTCTCTGTCTCTCTCTCTCTCTCTGTCTCTCTCTCCCTCTCTCTGTCTCTCTCTGTCTCTCTCTCTGTCTCTCTCTCTCTCTCTCTGTCTCTCTCCCTCTCTCTCTCTCTCTCTGTCTCTGTCTCTCTCTCTCTCTCTGTCTCTCTCTGTCTCTCTCTCTGTCTCTCTCTCTCTCTCTCTGTCTCTGTCTCTCTCTCTGTCTCTGTCTCTGTCTCTCTCTGTCTCTCTCTCTGTCAATTCAATTCAATTTTTTCAATTCAAATGCTTTATTGGCATGAAAGTTTACAGGGAACCATATTGCCAAAGCTTACATAACAAAAAGTACAGTTTTCCAACATTCTGTAGGTGTCAAACAATTCTGACCTTCGTTGGGTACATACGATATTATTTTAAACAATATTAATTTAAACAGTCTTTGTACATCAGTGGGTACATTCAGTATTAATTTTAAACAGTCCTCAGGTTGTGACATGTTGTTACATATTTGGCACCAAGGTATGGTCTGTCTCCTTCTCCCAGGACTAATCTTAATTTTGACAGGTCATCCAATTCCTTGAAATCTGGGGTTGTTTGGCTGAGCTTGTCAAATAATATGTTTCTTGATGTGTTGAATTTTTTGCATTTTAGGAGGAAATGCATCTCTGTCTCAACCTCGCCGGCCAGACATTGATCACATATTCTATTCACAGAATCACAGAAACCCCACAGTGCAGATAGAGGCCATTTCGGCCCATCGAGCCTGCACCGACACATATCCCACCCGATCCCTGTAACCCCACGTATTTAATCCCCCTAACACTAAGGGTCAATTTATCATAGCCAATCAACCTAACCTGCACATCTTTGGACTGTGGGAGGAAACCGGAGCACCCGGAGTAAACCCACGCAAACACGGGGAGAATGTGCAAACTCCACACAGACAGTCACCCGAGGCCGGATTCGAACCCGGGTCCCTGGCGCTGTGAGGCAACAGTGCTAACCACTATGCCACCGTGCCGCCTTCTCTCTAGGCTGCCAGGATTTCTTGTATCTTCCTTTTTCAATTGCCAGTTGGTGGTCGCTTAGTCTGTACCTGGTGAGGGTCTGTCTCTGTTTTGTGTCTCTGATGGTCAAGAGATAGTCTGCCAGTTTATATTCTCTTTTTAGGGCCCGGTAACATTCTAATCTGCTTTGGCTTTTGGTTATTTTGTTCCAATGTTCCAGGTAGGTTTCTTTGCTTTGTTTAATGATTTGGTTCACTCGGATTGGTGTTTGGACGGCAGTGTTGGTCTGGGACTGGTCAGGGTCCGGCTGAGTAGGAGTACTTAGTTTCAGTAGCAGCTGACTCAGGGGACTCTTTTCTGGGTTTAGCTCTTGGGTCTGGAAGGCTTTAAAATGAAGGGTGTTTGGGGAGCTAGATTTGAGGTGATTTAGGAAGTTTAGTGCTCGTTTTTGGATGTTTATTATCAGTGGGTATCTGCCTAGTTCGGCTCTCTCTCTCTCTCTCTCTCTCTCTCTCTCTGTCTCTGTGTCTCTCTCTCTCTGTCTCTCTCTCTCTGTCTGTCTCTCTCTCTCTCTCTGTCTCTCTCTCTCTCTCTCTGTCTCTCTCTCTCGCTCTCTCTGTCTCTCTCTCTCGCTCTCTCAGTTCAGTTCAGTTCAGTTCAAATGCTTTATTGGCATGAAAGTTTACAGAGAACCATATTGCCAAAGCTTACATAGCAAAAAGGTACAGTTTTCCAACTTTCTGTAGGTGTCAATCGATTTGACATTTGTTGGGTATATACAATATTACTTTTAAACAATATTAATTTTAAACAGTCTTTCTACTTCATTTGGTACGTTCAATATTAATTTTAAACAGTCTTACTTTTAAACAGTCCTCAGGTTGTGACATGTTGTTACATATTTAGCCCCAAGGTATGGTCTGTCTCCTTCTCCTAGGACTAATCTCAATTTTGACAGATCATCCAATTCCTTGAAATCTGGGGTTGTTTGGCTTAGCTTGTTGAATAATATGTTTCTTGATGTGTTGAATTTTTCGCATTTTAGGAGGAAATGCATTTCTGTTTCAACCTCGCCAGCCAGACATTGATCGCATATTCTATTCTCTCTAGGCTGCCAGGATTTCTTGTATCTGCCTTTTTCAATTTCCAGTTGGTGGTCGCTTAGTCTGTACCTGGTGAGGGTCTGTCTCTGTTTTGTGTCTCTGATGGTCGTGAGGTAGTCTGCCAGTTTATA
>NW_028225187.1:17220135-17285135 GCF_052327205.1 Somniosus microcephalus | reverse complement strand
GAGAGGCGGGTGAGAGGGTTAATCCCCCTCCGATAGGGAACAGGCTGCCCCGGTGTCTGAGTGTAAATGGGGAGAGGTGGGTGAGAGGGTTAATCCCCCTCCGATAGGGAACAGGCTGCCCCGGTGTCGGAGTGTAAATGGGGAGAGGCGGGTGAGAGGGTTAATCCCCCTCCGATAGGGAACAGGCTGCCCCGGTGTCTGAGTGTAAATGGGGAGAGGCGGGTGAGAGGGTTAATCCCCCTCCGATAGTGATCAGGGCTGCCCCGGTGTCTGAGTGTAAATGGGGAGAGGTGGGTGAGAGGGTTAATCCCCCTCTGATAGGGAACAGGCTGCCCTGGTGTCTGAGTGTAAATGGGGAGAGGTGGGTGAGAGGGTTAATCCCCCTCCGATAGGGAACAGGCTGCCCCGGTTTCTGAGTGTAAATGGGGAGAGGTGGGTGAGAGGGTTAATCCCCTCCGATAGGGAACAGGCTGCCCCGGTGTCGGAGTGTAAATGGGGAGAGGTGGGTGAGAGGGTTAATCCCCTCCGATAGGGAACAGGCTGCCCCGGTGTCTGAGTGTAAATGGGGAGAGGTGGGTGAGAGGGTTAATCCCCCTCCGATAGGGAACAGGCTGCCCCGGTGTCTGAGTGTAACTGGGGAGAGGTGGGTGAGAGGGTTAATCCCCCTCCGATAGTGAACAGGCTGCCCCGGTGTCTGAGTGTAAATGGGGAGAGGTGGGTGAGAGGGTTAATCCCCCTCCGATAGGGAACAGGCTGCCCCGGTGTCTGAGTGTAAATGGGGAGAGGTGGGTGAGAGGGTTAATCCCCTCCAATAGGGAACAGGCTGCCCCGGTGTCTGAGTGTAAATGGGGAGAGGTGGGTGAGAGGGTTAATCCCCTCCGATAGGGAACAGGCTGCCCCGGTGTCGGAGTGTAAATGGGGAGAGGTGGGTGAGAGGGTTAATCCCCCTCCGATAGGGAACAGGCTGCCCCGGTGTCTGAGTGTAAACAGGGAGAGGTGGGTGAGAGGGTTAATCCCCCTCCGATAGGGAACAGGCTGCCCCGGTGTCTGAGTGTAAATGGGGAGAGGTGGGTGAGAGGGTTAATCCCCCTCCGATAGGGAACAGGCTGCCCCGGTTTCTGAGTGTAAATGGGGAGAGGTGGGTGAGAGGGTTAATCCCCTCCGATAGGGAACAGGCTGCCCCGGTGTCGGAGTGTAAATGGGGAGAGGTGGGTGAGAGGGTTAATCCCCCTCCGATAGGGAACAGGCTGCCCCGGTGTCTGAGTGTAAATGGGGAGAGGTGGGTGAGAGGGTTAATCCCCCTCCGATAGGGAACAGGCTGCCCCGGTGTCTGAGTGTAACTGGGGAGAGGTGGGTGAGAGGGTTAATCCCCTCCGATAGGGAACAGGCTGTCCCGGTGTCTGAGTGTAAATGGGGAGAGGTGGGTGAGAGGGTTAATCCCCCTCCGATAGGGAACAGGCTGCCCCGGTGTCTGAGTGTAAATGGGGAGAGGTGGGTGAGAGGGTTAATCCCCCTCCGATAGGGAACAGGCTGCCACGGTGTCTGAGTGTAAATGGGGAGAGGTGGGTGAGAGGGTTAATCCCCCTCCGATAGTGAACAGGGCTGCCCCGGTATCTGAGTGTAAATGGGGAGAGGTGGGTGAGAGGGTTAATCCCCCTCCGATAGGGAACAGGCTGCCCCGGTGTCTGAGTGTAAATGGGGAGAGGTGGGTGAGAGGGTTATTCCCCCTCCGAAAGGGAACAGGCTGCCCCGGTGTCTGAGTGTAAATGGGGAGAGGTGGGTGAGCGGGTTAATCCCCCTCCGATAGGGAACAGGCTGCCCCGGTGTCTGAGTGTAAATGGGGAGAGGTGGCTGAGAGGGTTAATCCCCTCCGATAGGGAACAGGCTGCCCCGGTGTCTGAGTGTAAATGGGGAGAGGTGGCTGAGAGGGTTAATCCCCTCCGATAAGGAACAGGCTGCCCCGGTGTCTGAGTGTAAATGGGGAGAGGTGGGTGAGAGGGTTAATCCCCCTCCGAAAGGGTACAGGCTGCCCCGGTGTCTGAGTGTAAATAGGGAGAGGTGGGTGAGAGGGTTAATCCCCCTCCGATAGGGAACAGGCTGCCCTGGTGTCTGAGTGTAAATGGGGATAGGTGGGTGAGAGGGTTAATCCCCCTCCGATAGGGAACAGGCTGCCCCGGTGTCTGAGTGTAAATGGGGAGAGGTGGGTGAGAGGGTTAATCCCCCTCCGATAGGGAACAGGCTGCCCCGGTGTCTGAGCGTAAATGGGGAGAGGTGGGTGAGAGGGTTAATCCCCCTCCGATAGGGAACAGGCTGCCCCGGTGTCTGAGTGTAAATGGGGAGAGGTGGGTGAGAGGGTTAATCCCCCTCCGATAGGGAACAGGCTGCCCCGGTGTCGGAGTGTAAATGGGGAGAGGCGGGTGAGAGGGTTAATCCCCCTCCGATAGGGAACAGGCTGCCCCGGTGTCTGAGTGTAAATGGGGAGAGGTGGGCGAGAGGGTTAATCCCCTCCGATAGGGAACAGGCTGCCCCGGTGTCTGAGTGTAAATGGGGAGAGGTGGGTGAGAGGGTTAATCCCCCTCTGATAGGGAACAGGCTGCCCCGGTGTCTGACTGTAAATGGGGAGAGGTGGGTGAGAGGGTTAATCCCCTCCGATAGGGAACAGGCTGCCCCGGTGTCTGAGTGTAAATGGGGAGAGGTGGGTGAGAGGGTTAATCCCCCTCCGATAGGGAACAGGCTGCCCCGGTGTCGGAGTGTAAATGGGGAGAGGTGGCTGAGAGGGTTAATCCCCTCCGATAGGGAACAGGCTGCCCCGGTGTCTGAGTGTAAATGGGGAGAGGTGGCTGAGAGGGTTAATCCCCCTCCGATAGGGAACAGGCTGCCCCGGTGTCTGAGTGTAAATGTGGAGAGGTGGGTGAGAGGGTTAATCCCCCTCCGATAGGGAACAGGCTGCCCCGGTGTCTGAGTGTAAATGGGGAGAGGTGGGTGAGAGGGTTAATCCCCTCCGATAGGGAACAGGCTGCCCCGGTGTCTGAGTGTAAATGGGGAGAGGTGGGTGAGAGGGTTAATCCCCCTCCGATAGGGAACAGGCTGCCCCGGTGTCTGAGTGTAAACGGGGAGAGGTGGGTGAGAGGGTTAATCCCCCTCCGATAGGGAACAGGCTGCCCCGGTGTCTGAGTGTAAATAGGGAGAGGTGGGTGAGAGGGTTAATCCCCCTCCGATAGGGAACAGGCTGCCCCGGTGTCTGAGTGTAAATGGGGAGAGGTGGGTGAGAGGGTTAATCCCCTCCGATAGGGAACAGGCTGCCCCGGTGTCTGAGTGTAAATGGGGAGAGGTGGGTGAGAGGGTTAATCCCCCTCCGATAGGGAATAGGCTGCCCCGGTGTCTGAGTGTAAATGGGGAGAGGTGGGTGAGAGGGTTAATCCCCCTCCGATAGTGAACAGGGCTGCCCCGGTGTCTGAGTGTAAATGGGGAGAGGTGGGTGAGAGGGTTAATCCCCCTCCGATAGGGAACAGACTGCCCCGATGTCTGAGTGTAAATGGGGAGAGGTGGGTGAGAGGGTTAATCCCCCTCCGATAGGGAACAGGCTGCCTCGGTGTCTGAGTGTAAATGGGGAGAGGTGGGTGAGAGGGTTAATCCCCCTCCGATAGGGAACAGGCTGCCCCGGTGTCTGAGTGTAAATGGGGAGAGGTGGGTGAGAGGGTTAATCCCCCTCCGATAGGGAACAGGCTGCCCCGGTGTCGGAGTGTAAATGGGGAGAGGCGGGTGAGAGGGTTAATCGCCCTCCGATACGGAACAGGCTGCCCCGGTGTCTGAGTGTAAATGGGGAGAGGTGGGTGAGAGGGTTAATCCCCCTCCGATAGGGAACAGGCTGCCCCGGTGTCTGAGTGTAAATGGGGAGAGGTGGGTGAGAGGGTTAATCCCCCTCCGATAGGGAACAGGCTGCCCCGGTGTCTGAGTGTAAATGGGGAGAGGTGGGTGAGAGGGTTAATCCCCCTCCGATAGGGAACAGGCTGCCCCGGTGTCTGAGTGTAAATGGGGAGAGGTGGGCGAGACGGTTAATCCCCTCCGATAGGGAACAGGCTGCCACTGTGTCTGAGTGTAAATGGGGAGAGGTGGGTGAGAGGGTTAATCCCCCTCCGATAGGGAACAGGCTGCCCCGGTGTCTGAGTGTAAATGGGGAGAGGTGGGTGAGAGGGTTAAGCCCCCTCCGATAGGGAACAGGCTGCCCCGGTGTCTGAGTGTAAATGGGGAGAGGTGGGTGAGAGGGTCGATCCCCTCTGATAGGGAACAGGCTGCCCCGGTGTCTGAGTGTAAATGGGGAGAGCTGGGTGAGAGGGTCAATCCCCCTCCGATAGGTAACAGGCTGCCCCGGTGTCTGAGTGTAAATGGGGAGAGGAGGGTGAGAGGGTTAATCCCCTCCGATAGGGAACAGGCTGCCCCGGTGTCTGAGTGTAAATGGGGAGAGGTGGGTGAGAGGGTTAATCCCCCTCCGATAGGGAACAGGCTGCCCCGGTGTCTGAGTGTAAATGGGGAGAGGTGGGTGAGCGGGTTAATCCCCCTCCGATAGGGAACAGGCTGCCCCGGCGTCTGAGTGTAAATGGGGAGAGGTGGCTGAGAGGGTTAATCCCCTCCGATAGGGAACAGGCTGCCCCGGTGTCTGAGTGTAAATGCGGAGAGGTGGCTGAGAGGGTTAATCCCCTCCGATAAGGAACAGGCTGCCCCGGTGTCTGAGTGTAAATGGGGAGAGGTGGGTGAGAGGGTTAATCCCCCTCCGAAAGGGTACAGGCTGCCCCTGTGTCTGAGTGTAAATGGGGAGAGGTGGGTGAGAGGGTTAATCCCCCTCCGATAGGGAACAGGATGCCCCGGTGTCTGAGCGTAAATGGGGAGAGGTGGGTGAGAGGGTTAATCCCCCTCCGATAGGGAACAGGCTGCCCCGGTGTCTGAGTGTAAATGGGGAGAGGTGGGTGAGAGGGTTAATCCCCCTCCGATAGGGAACAGGCTGCCCAGGTGTCTGAGTGTAAATGGGGAGAGGCGGGTGAGAGGGTTAATCCCCCTCCGAAAGGGAACAGGCTGCCCCGGTGTCTGAGTGTAAATGGGGAGAGGCGGGTGAGAGGGTTAATCCCCCTCCGATAGTGAACAGGCTGCCCCGGTGTCTGAGTGTAAATGGGGAGAGGTGGGTGAGAGGGTTAATCCCCCTCCGATAGGGAACAGGCAGCCCCGGTGTCTGAGTGTAAATGGCGAGAGGTGGGTGACAGGGTTAATCCCCCTCCGATAGGGAACAGGCTGCCCCGGTGTCGGAGTGTAAATGGAGAGAGGTGGGTGAGAGGGTTAATCCCCCTCCGATAGGGAACAGGCTGCCCCGGTGTCTCAGTGTAAATGGGGAGAGTTGGGTGAGAGGGTTAATCCCCCTCCGATAGGGAACAGGCTGCCCCGGTGTCTGAGTGTAAATAGGGAGAGGTGGGTGAGAGATTTAATCCCCCTCCGATAGGGAACAGGCTGCCCCGGTGTCTGAGTGTAAATGGGGAGAGGTGGGTGAGAGGGTTAATCCCCCTCCGATAGGGAACAGGCTGCCCTGGTGTCTGAGTGTAAATGGGGAGAGGTGGGTGAGAGGGTTAATCCCCCTCCGATAGGGAACAGGCTGCCCCGGTGTCTGAGTGTAAATGGGGAGAGGTGGGTGAGAGTGTTAATCCCCCTCCGATAGTGAACAGGCTGCCCCGGTGTCTGAGTGTAAATGGGGAGAGGTGGGTGAGAGAGTTAATACCCCTCCGATAGGGAACAGGCTGCCCCGGTGTCTGAGTGTAAATGGGGAGAGGTGGGTGAGAGGGTTAATCCCCCTCCGATAGGGAACAGGCTGCCTGGTGTCGGAGTGTAAATGGGGAGAGGTGGGTGAGAGGGTTAATCCCCTCCGATAGGGAACAGGCTGCCCCGGTGTCTGAGTGTAAATGGGGAGAGGTGGGTGAGAGGGTTAATCCCCTCTGATAGGGAACAGGCTGCCCCGGTGTCGGAGTGTAAATGGGGAGAGGTGGGTGACAGGGTCAATCCCCCTCCGATAGGGAACAGGCTGCCCCGGTGTCTGAGTGTAAATGGGGAGAGGAGGGTGAGAGGGTTAATACCCCTCCGATAGGGAACAGGCTGCCCCGGTGTCTGAGTGTAATTGGGGAGAGGTGGGTGAGAGGGTTAATCCCCCTCCGATAGGGAACAGGCTGCCACGGTGTCTGAGTGTAAATGGGGAGAGGTGGGTGAGAGGGTTAATCCCCCTCCGATAGTGAACAGGGCTGCCCCGGTGTCTGAGTGTAAATGGGGAGAGGTGGGTGAGAGGGTTAATCCCCCTCCGATAGGGAACAGGCTGCCCCGGTGTCTGAGTGTAAAAAGGGAGAGGTGGGTGAGAGGGTTAATCCCCCTCCGATAGGGAACAGGCTGCCCCGGTGTCTGAGTGTAAATGGGGAGAGGTGGGTGAGCGGGTTAATCCCCCTCCGATAGGGAACAGGCTGCCCCGGTGTCTGAGTGTAAATGGGGAGAGGTGGGTGAGAGGGTTAATCCCCTCCGATAGGGAACAGGCTGCCCCGGTGTCTGAGTGTAAATGGGGAGAGGTGGGTGAGAGGGTTAATCCCCCTCCGATAGGGAACAGGCTGCCCCGGTGTCTGAGTGTAAATGGGGAGAGGTGGGCGAGAGGGTTAATCCCCTCCGATAGGGAACAGGCTGCCCCGGTGTCTGAGTGTAAATGGGGAGAGGTGGGTGAGAGGGTTAATCCCCCTCCGATAGGGAACAGGCTGCTCTGGTGTCTGAGTGTAAATGGGGAGAGGTGGGCGAGAGGGTTAATCCCCTCCGATAGGGAACAGGCTGCCCCGGTGTCTGAGTGTAAATGGGGAGAGGTGGGCGAGAGGGTTAATCCCCTCCGATAGGGAACAGGCTGCCCCGGTGTCTGAGTGTAAATGGGGAGAGGTGGGTGAGAGGGTTAATCCCCTCCGATAGGGAACAGGCTGCCCCGGTGTCTGAGTGTAAATGGGGAGAGGTGGGTGAGAGGGTTAATCCCCTCCGATAGGGAACAGGCTGCCCCGGTGTCTGAGTGTAAATGGGGAGAGGTGGGTGAGAGGATTAATCCCCTCCGATAGGGAACAGGCTGCCCCGGTGTCTGAGTGTAAATGGGGAGAGGTGGGGGAGAGGGTTAATCCCCCTCCGATAGGGAACAGGCTGCCCCGGTGTCTGAGTGTAAATGGGGAGAGGTGGGTGAGAGGGTTAATCCACTCCGATAGGGAACAGACTGCCCCGGTGTCTGAGTGTAAATGGGGAGAGGTGGGTGAGAGGGTTAATCCCCCTCCGATAGGGAACAGGCTGCCCCGGTGTCAGAGTGTAAATGGGGAGAGGTGGCTGAGAGGGTTAATCCCCTCCGATAGGGAACAGGCTGCCCCGGTGGCTGAGTGTAAATGGGGAGAGGTGGCTGAGAGGGTTAATCCCCTCCGATAAGGAACAGGCTGCCCCGGTGTCTGAGAGTAAATGGGGAGAGGTGGGTGAGAGGGTTAATCCCCCTCCGATAGGGCACAGGCTGCCCCGGTGTCTGAGTGTAAATAGGGAGAGGTGGGTGAGAGGGTTAATCCCCCTCCGATAGGGAACAGGCTGCCCTGGTGTCTGAGTGTAAATGGGGAGAGGTGGGTGAGAGGGTTAATCCCCCTCCGAGAGGGAACAGGCTGCCCCGGTGTCTGAGTGTAAATGGGGAGAGGTGGGTGAGAGGGTTAATCCCCCTCCGATCGGGAACAGGCTGCCCCGGTGTCTGAGTGTAAATGGGGAGAGGTGGGTGAGAGGGATAATCCCCTCCGATAGGGAACTGGCTGCCACTGTGTCTGAGTGTAAATGGGGAGAGGTGGGTGAGAGGGTTAATCCCCCTCCGATAGGGAACAGGCTGCCCCGGTGTCTGAGTGTAAATGGGGAGAGGTGGGTGAGAGGGTTAAGCCCCCTCCGATAGGGAACAGGCTGCCCCGGTGTCTGAGTGTAAATGGGGAGAGGTGGGTGAGTGGGTTAATCCCCTCTGATAGGGAACAGGCTGCCCCGGTGTCGGAGTGTAAATGGGGAGAGGTGGGTGAGAGGTTTAATCCCCCTCCGATAGGGAACAGGCTGCCCCGGTGTCTGAGTGTAAATGGGGAGAGGTGGGTGAGAGGGTCAATCCCCCTCCGAAAGGGAACAGGCTGCCCCGGTGTCTGAGTGTAAATGGGGAGAGGTGGGTGAGAGGTTTAATCCCCCTCCGATAGGGAACAGGCTGCCCCGGTGTCTGAGTGTAAATGGGGAGAGGTGGGTGAGAGGGTCAATCCCCCTCCGAAAGGGAACAGGCTGCCCCGGTGTCTGAGTGTAAATGGGGAGAGGTGGGTGAGAGGGTTAATCCCCCTCCGATAGTGAACAGGCTGCCCCGGTGTCGGAGTGTAAATAGGGAGAGGTGGGTGAGAGGGTTAATCCCCCTCCGATAGGGAACAGGCTGCCCCGGTGTCTGAGTGTAAATAGGGAGAGGTGGGTGAGAGGGTTAATCCCCCTCCAATAGGGAACAGGCTGCCCCGGTGTCTGAGTGTAAATGGGGAGAGGCGGGTGAGAGGGTTAATCCCCCTCCGATAGGGAACAGGCTGCCCAGGTGTCTGAGTGTAAATGGGGAGAGGTGAGTGAGCGGGTTAATCCCCCTCCGATAGGGAACAGGCTGCCCCGGTGTCTGAGTGTAAATGGGGAGAGGTGGGTGAGAGGGTTAATCCCCCTCCGATAGGGAACAGGCTGCCCTGGTGTCTGAGTGTAAATGGTGAGAGGTGGGTGAGAGGGTTAATCCCCCTCCGATAGGGAACAGGCTGCCCCGGTGTCGGAGTGTAAATGGGGAGAGGTGGCTGAGAGGGTTAATCCCCTCCGATAGGGAACAGGCTGCCCCGGTGTCTGAGTGTAAATGGGGAGAGGTGGCTGAGAGTGTTAATCCCCTCCGATAAGGAACAGGCTGCCCCGGTGTCTGAGTGTAAATGGGGAGAGGTGGGTGAGAGGGTTAATCCCCCTCCGATAGGGAATAGGTTGCCCCGGTGTCTGAGTGTAAATGGGGACAGGTGGGTGAGAGGGTTAATCCCCCTCCGATAGGGAACAGGCTGCCCCGGTATCTGAGTGTAAATGGGGAGAGGTGGGTGAGAGGGTTAATGCCCCCTCCGATAGGGAACAGGCTGCACCGGTGTCTGAGTGTAAATGGGGAGAGGTGGGTGAGAGGGTTAATCCCCTTCCGATAGGGAACAGGCTGCCCCGGTGTCTGAGTGTAAATGGGGAGAGGTGGGTGAGAGGGTTAATCCCCCTCCGATTGGGAACAGGCTGCCCCGGTGTCTGAGTGTAAATGGGGAGAGGTGGGTGAGAGGGTTAATCCCCTCCGATAGGGAACAAGCTGCCCCGGTGTCGGAGTGTAAATGGGGAGAGGTGGGTGAGAGGGTTAATCCCCTCCGATAGGGAACAGGCTGCGCCGGTGTCTGAGTGTAAATGGGGAGAGGTGAGTGAGAGGGTTAATCCCCCTCCGATAGGGAACAGGCTGCCCCGGTGTCTGAGTGTAAATGGGGAGAGGTGGGTGAGAGGGTTAATCCCCCTCCGATAGGGAACAGGCTGCCCCGGTGTCTGAGTGTAAATGGGGAGAGGTGGGTGAGAGGGTTAATCCCCCTCCGATAGGGAACAGGCTGCCCCGGTGTCTGAGTGTAAATGGGGAGAGGTGGGTGAGAGGGTTAATCCCCCTCCGATAGGGAACAGGCTGCCCCGGTGTCTGAGTGTAAATGGGGACAGGTGGGTGAGAGGGTTAATCCCCCTCCTATAGGGAACAGGCTGCCCCGGTATCTGAGTGTAAATGGGGAGAGGTGGGTGAGAGGGTTAATGCCCCCTCCGATAGGGAACAGGCTACCCCGGTGTCTGAGTGTAAATGGGGAGAGGTGGGTGAGAGGGTTAATCCCCCTCCGATAGGGAACAGGCTGCCCCGGTGTCTGAGTGTAAATGGGGAGAGGTGGGTGAGAGGGTTAATCCCCCTCCGATAGGGAACAGGCTGCCCCGGTGTCTGAGTGTAAATGGGGAGAAGTGGGTTAGAGGGTTAATCCCCCTCCGATAGGGAACAGGCTGCCCCGGTGTTTGAGTGTAAATGGGGAGAGGTGGGTGAGAGGGTTAATCCACCTCTGATAGGGAACAGGCTGCCCGGGTGTCTGAGTGTAAATGGGGAGAGGTGGGTGAGAGGGTTAATCCCCCTCCGATAGGGAACAGGCTGCCCCGGTGTCTGAGTGTAAAAGGGGAGAGGTGGCTGAGAGGGTTAATCCCCCTCCGATAGGGAACAGGCTGCCCCGGTGTCTGAGTGTAAACGGGGAGAGGTGGGTGAGAGGGTTAATCCCCCTCCGCTAGGGAACAGGCTGCCCCGGTGTCTGAGTGTAAATGGGGAGAGGTGGGTGAGAAGGTTAATCCCCCTCCGACAGGGAACAGGCTGCCCCGGTGTCTGAGTGTAAAAGGGGAAAGGTGGGTGAGCGGGTTAATCCCCCTCCGATAGGGAACAGGCTGCCCCGGTGTCTGAGTGTAAATGGGGAGAGGTGGGTGAGAAGGTTAATCCCCCTCCGATAGGGAACAGGCTGCCCCGGTGTCTGAGTGTAAATGGGGAGAGGTGGGTGAGAAGGTTAATCCCCCTCCGACAGGGAACAGGCTGCACCGGTGTCTGAGTGTAAATGGGGAGAGGTGGGTGAGAAGGTTAATCCCCCTCCGACAGGGAACAGGCTGCACCGGTGTCTGAGTGTAAATGGGGAGAGGTGGGTGAGAAGGTTAATCCCCCTCCGATAGGGAACAGGCTGCCCCGGTGTCTGAGTGTAAAAGGGGAGAGGTGGCTGAGAGGGTTAAAGCCCTCCGAAAGTGCATGGTTCGTGTTGAAACTTGAATCATTGTTCCAGGCGTTGAACTGAATGTTTTTTTTTTACTTTGTCCTGTTTAAAGTGCGGTTGCTCCTTACCTCTTCGACTGTCAGCGGTAGGCATATACGATACTCTTTCACTAACATCTTCTCGCCTGAGTCCCTCCTCGGCCTTCTCCTGCCCTGCAAGGTTACAGCAGGGTAATGTTCGCGCTGTTGTGCTCTGAAAATGAGGGAGGCTCTCGGTTCCTGCAACACACCTTTCAGGTAAAGCCACACCCAGGATCAACCAACTCTTTGAACAGCCTACAGACTCTGTGTGTCTCGGTGTTTGGCTCCTACACGAGCTCTGCACAGTGCACAGCAGGTAAAAGGGAACGATTTAACAACAATTTACATTTATACCCCGCCTTTAACATTGCAAACCATCCCAGGGCGCTTCACAGGAGCGACTATCAAACAGTAATCCGACACCGAGCCACATAAGGGGATATTATGACAGGTGACCAAAAGCTGGATCAAAGAGGTCGGTTTTAAGGAGAGTCTTCAAGGAGGAGAGAGAGGCGGAGAGGTTTAGGGAGGGAATTCCAGAGCTCAGGGCCCCAGGCAGCTGAAGGCACGGCCGCAAATGGTGGAGCGATGGAAATCGGGGATGCTCAAGAGGGCAGAATTGGAGGAGTGCAGAGATCTCGGAGGGTTGTAGGGCAGGAGGAGGTTACAGAGATAGGGAGGGGGCGAAGGGCCATGGAGGGATTTGAACAGGAGGATGAGAATTGTAGGGGCTGGAGGAGGTTACAGAGATAGGGAGGAGGCGAGGGGCCATGGAGGGATTTGAACAGGAGGATGAGAATTGTAGGGGCTGGAGGAGTTTACAGAGATAGGGAGGGGGCGAGGGGCAATGGAGGGATTTGAACAGGAGGGTGAGAATTGTAGGGCTGGAGGAGGTTACAGAGATAGGGAGGGGGCGAGGGCCATGGAGGGATTTGAACAGGAGGATGAGAATTGCAGCGGCTGGAGGAGGTTACAGAGATAGGGAGGGGGGCGAAGGCCATGGAGGGATTTGAACAGGAGGATGAGAATTGTAGGGCTGGAGGAGGTTACAGAGATAGGGAGGGGGCGAGGGCCATGGAGGGATTTGAACAGGAGGGTGAGAATTGTAGGGCTGGAGGAGGTTACAGAGATAGGGAGGGGGTGAGGGCCATGGAGGGATTTGAACAGGAGGATGGGAATTGTAGAGGCTGGAGGAGGTTACAGAGATAGGGAGGGGCGAGGGCTGTGGAGGGATTTGAAGAGGAGGATGAGAATTATAGGGCTGGAGGAGGTTACAGAGATAGGGAGGGGTGAGGGCCATGGAGGGATATGAACAGGAGTATGAGAATTTTAGGGGCTGGAGGAGGTTACAGAGATAGGGAGGGGGCGAGGGGCCATGGAGGGATTTGAACAGGCGGATGAGAATTGTAGGGCTGGAGGAGGTTACAGAGATAGGGAGGGGGCGAGGGCCATGGAGGGATTTGAACAGGCGGATGAGAATTGTAGGGCTGGAGGAGGTTACAGAGATAGGGAGGGGGCGAGGGGCCATGGAGGGATTTGAACAGGAGGATGAGAATTGTAGGGCTGGAGGAGGTTACAGAGATAGGGAGGGGGCGAGGGGCCATGGAGGGATTTGAACAGGAGGATGAGAATTGTAGGGGCTCGAGGAGGTTACAGAGATAGGGAGGGGGCGAGGGGCCATGGAGGGATTTGAACAGGAGGATGAGAATTGTAGGGGCTGGAGGAGGTTACAGAGATAGGGAGGGGGCGAGGGGCCATGGAGGGATTTGAACAGGAGGATGAGAATTGTAGGGGCTGGATGAGGTTACAGAGATAGGGAGGGGGCGAGGGGCCATGGAGGGATTTGAACAGGAGGATGAGAATTGTAGGGGCTGGAGGAGGTTACAGAGATAGGGAGGGGGCGAGGGCCATGGAGGGATTTGAACAGGCGGATGAGAATTGTAGGGCTGGAGGAGGTTACAGAGATAGGGAGGGGGCGAGGGCCATGGAGGGATTTGAACAGGAGGATGAGAATTGTAGCGGCTGGAGGAGGTTACAGAGATAGGGAGGGGGCGAGGGCCATGGAGGGATTTGAACAGGAGGATGAGAATTGTAGGGGCTGGAGGAGTTTACAGAGATAGGGAGGGGGCGAGGGGCAATGGAGGGATTTGAACAGGAGGGTGAGAATTGCAGGGCTGGAGGAGGTTACAGAGATAGGGAGGGGGCGAGGGCCATGGAGGGATTTGAACAGGAGGATGAGAATTGTAGCGGCTGGAGGAGGTTACAGAGATAGGGAGGGGGGCGAAGGCCATGGAGGGATTTGAACAGGAGGATGAGAATTGTAGGGCTGGAGGAGGTTACAGAGATAGGGAGGGGGCGAGGGCCATGGAGGGATTTGAACAGGAGGGTGAGAATTGTAGGGCTGGAGGAGGTTACAGAGATAGGGAGGGGGCGAGGGCCATGGAGGGATTTGAACAGGAGGATGGGAATTGTAGAGGCTGGAGGAGGTTACAGAGATAGGGAGGGGCGAGGGCTGTGGAGGGATTTGAAGAGGAGGATGAGAATTGTAGGTCTGGAGGAGGTTACAGAGATAGGGAGGGGTGAGGGCCATGGAGGGATTTGAACAGGAGTATGAGAATTTTAGGGGCTGGAGGAGGTTACAGAGATAGGGAGGGGGCGAGAGCCATGGAGGGATTTGAACAGGCGGATGAGAATTGTAGGGCTGGAGGAGGTTACAGAGATAGGGAGGGGGCGAGCGGCCATGGAGGGATTTGAACAGGAGGATGAGAATTGTAGGGCTGGAGGAGGTTACAGAGATAGGGAGGGGGCGAGGGGCCATGGAGGGATTTGAACAGGAGGATGAGAATTGTAGGGGCACGAGGAGGTTACAGAGATAGGGAGGGGGCGAGGGGCCATGGAGGGATTTGAACAGGAGGATGAGAATTGTAGGGGCTGGAGGAGGTTACAGAGATAGGGAGGGGGCGAGGGGCCATGGAGGGATTTGAACAGGAGGATGAGAATTGTAGGGTCTGGAGGAGGTTATAGAGATAGGGAGGGGGCGAGGGCCATGGAGGGATTTGAACAGGAGGATGAGATTTGTACGGGCTGGAGGAGGTTACAGAGATAGGGAGGGGGCGAGGGACATAGAGGGATTTGAACAGGAGGATGAGAATTGTAGGAGCTGGAGGAGGTTACAGAGATAGGGAGGGGGCGAGGGCCATGGAGGGATTTGAACAGGAAGGTGAGAATTGTAGGGCTGGAGGAGGTTACAGAGATAGGGAGGGGGGCGAGGGCCATGGGGGGATTTGAACAGGAGGATGAGAATTGTAGGGCTGGAGGAGGTTACAGAGATAGGGAGGGGACGAGAGCCATGGAGGAATTTGAACAGGAGGATGAGAATTGTCGGGCTGGAGGAGGTTACAGAGATAGGGAGGGGGCGAGGGGCCATGGAGGGATTTGAACAGGAGGATGAGAATTCTAGGGCTGGACGAGGTTTCAGAGATAGGGAGGGGGCGAGGGGCCATGGAGGGATTTGAAGAGGAGGATGAGAATTGTAGGGGCTGGAGGAGGTTACAGAGATAGGGAGGGGGCGAGGGGCCATGGAGGGATTTGAACAGGAGGATGAGAATTGTAGGGCTGGAGGAGGTTGCAGAGATAGGGAGGGGGCAAGGGCCATGGAGGGATTTGAACATGAGGTTGAGAATTGTAGGGCTGTAGGAGGTTACAGAGATAGGGATGGGGCGAGGGGCCATGGAGGGATTTGAACAGGAGGATGAGAATTGTAGGGGCTGGAGGAGGTTACAGAGATAGGGAGGGGGGCGAAGGCCATGGAGGGATTTGAACAGGAGGATGATAATTGTAGGGCTGGAGGAGGTTACAGAGATAGGGAGGGGGCGAGGGCCATGGAGGGATTTGAACAGGAGGGTGAGAATTGTAGGGCTGGAGGAGGTTACAGAGATATGGAGGGGGCGAGGGCAATGGAGGGATTTGAACAGGAGGATGGGAATTGTAGAGGCTGGAGGAGGTTACAGAGATAGGGAGGGGCGAGGGCTGTGGAGGGATTTGAAGAGGAGGATGAGAATTGTAGGGCTGGAGGAGGTTACAGAGATAGGGAGGGGCGAGGGCCAAGGAGCGATTTGAACAGGAGTATGAGAATTTTAGGGGCTGGAGGAGGTTACAGATATAGGGAGGGGGCGAGAGCCATGGAGGGATTTGAACAGGAGGATGAGAATTGTAGGGCTGGAGGAGGTTACAGAGATAGGGAGGGGGCGAGGGGCCGTGGAGGGATTTGAACAGGAGGATGAGAATTCTAGGGCTGGAGGAGGTTTCAGAGATGGGGAGGGGGCGAGGGGCCATGGAGGGATTTGAAGAGGAGGATGAGAATTGTAGGGGCTGGAGGAGGTTACAGAGATAGGGAGGGGGCGAGGGGCCACGGAGGGATTTGAACAGGAGGATGAGAATAGTAGGGCTGGAGGAGGTTACAGAGATAGGGAGGGGGCGAGGGGCCATGGAGGGATTTGAACAGGAGGATGAGAATTGTAGGGGCTGGAGGAGGTTACAGAGATAGGGAGGGGGCGAGGGGCCATGGAGGGATTTGAACAGGAGGATGAGAATTGTAGGGGCTGGAGGAGGTTACAGAGATAGGGAGGGGGCGAGAGCCATGGAGGGATTTGAACAGGCGGATGAGAATTGTAGGGCTGGAGGAGGTTACAGAGATAGGGAGGGGGGCGAGGGCCATGGAGGGATTTGAACAGGAGGATGAGAATTGTAGGGGCTGGAGGAGGTTACAGAGATAGGGAGGGGGCGAGGGCCATGGAGGGATTTGAACTGGAGGATGAGAATTGTAGGGGCTGGAGGAGGTTACAGAGATAGGGAGGGGCGAGGGCCATGGAGGGATATGAACAGGAGGATGAGAATTGTAGGGCTGAAGGAGGTTACAGAGATAGGGAGGGGGCGAAGGCCATGGAGGGATTTGAACAGGAGGATGAGATTTGTACGGGCTGGAGGAGGTTACAGAGAGAGGGAGGGGCGAGGGCCATGGAGGGATTTGAACAGGAGGATGAGAATTGTAGGGCTGGAGGAGGTTACAGAGATAGGGAGGGGGCGAGGGACATGGAGGGATTTGAACAGGAGGATGAGAATTGTAGGAGCTGGAGGAGGTTACAGAGATAGGGAGGGGGCGAGGGCCATGGAGGGATTTGAACAGGAAGGTGAGAATTGTAGGGCTGGAGGAGGTTACAGAGATAGGGAGGGGGGCGAGGGCCATGGGGGTATTTGAACAGGAGGATGAGAATTGTAGGGCTGGAGGAGGTTACAGAGATAGGGAGGGGGCGAGAGCCATGTACGGATTTGAACAGGAGGATGAGAATTGTAGGGCTGGAGGAGGTTACAGAGATAGGGAGGGGGCGAGGGGCCATGGAGGGATTTGAACAGGAGGATGAGAATTCTAGGGCTGGAGGAGGTTTCAGAGATAGGGAGGGGGCGAGGGGCCATGGAGGGATTTGAAGAGGAGGATGAGAATTGTAGGGCTGGAGGAGGTTACAGAGATAGGGAGGGGGCAAGGGCCATGGAGGGATTTGAACATGAGGTTGAGAATTGTAGGGCTGTACGAGGTTACAGAGATAAGGATGGGGCAAGGGGCCATGGAGGGATTTGAACAGGAAGATGAGAATTGTAGGGGCTGGAGGAGGTTACAGAGATAGGGAGGGGGCGAGGGGCCATGGAGGGATTTGAACAGGAGGATGAGATTTGTAGGGCTGGAGGAGGTTACAGAGATAGGGAGGGGGCGAGGGGCCATGGAGGGATTTGAACAGGAGGATGAGAATTGTAGGGGCTGGAGGAGGTTACAGAGATAGGGAGGGGGGCGAAGGCCATGGAGGGATTTGAAGAGGAGGATGAGAATTGTAGGGCTGGAGGAGGTTACAGAGATAGGGAGGGGCGAGAGCCATGGAGGGATTTGAACAGGAGGATGAGAATTGTAGGGGCTGGAGGAGGTTACAGAGATAGGGAGGGGGCGAGGGGCCATGGAGGGATTTGAACAGGAGGATGAGAATTGTAGGGGCTGGAGGAGGTTACAGAGATAGGGAGGGGGCGAGGGGCCATGGAGGGATTTGAACAGGAGGATGAGAATTGTAGGGCTGGAGGAGGTTACAGAGATAGGGAGGGGGCGAGGGGCAATGGAGGGATTTGAACAGGAGGATGAGAATTGTAGGGCTGGAGGAGGTTACAGAGATAGGGAGCGGGAGCGAGGGCCATGGAGGGATTTGAACAGGAGGATGAGAATTGTAGGGGCTGGAGGAGGTTACAGAGATAGGGAGTGTGCGAGGGCCATTGAGGGATTTGAACAGGAGGATGAGAATTGTAGGGGCTGGAGGAGGTTACAGAGATAGGGAGGGGGCGAGGGCCATGGAGGGATTTGAACAGGAGGATGAGAATTGTAGGGCTGAAGGAGGTTACAGAGATACGGAGGGGCGAGGGCCATGGAGGGATTTGAACAAGAGTATGTGAATTTTTGGGGCTGGAGGAGGTTACAGAGATAGGGAGGGGGCGAGAGCCATGGAGGGATTTGAACAGGAGGATGAGAATTGTAGGGACTGGAGGAGGTTACAGAGATAGGGAGGGGCGAGGGCCATGGAGGGATTTGAACAAGAGTATGAGAATTTTTGGGGCTGGAGGAGGTTACAGAGATAGGGAGGGGGCGAGAGCCATGGAGGGATTTGAACAGGAGGATGAGAATTGTAGGGCTGGAGGAGGTTACAGAGATAGGGAGGGGGCGAGGGGCCATGGAGGGATTTGAACAGGAGGATGAGATTTGTAGGGCTGGAGGATTTTACAGAGATAGGGAGGGGCGAGGGGCCATGGAGGGATTTGAACAGGAGGATGAGAATTGTAGGGGCTGGAGGAGGTTACAGAGATAGGGAGGGGGCGAGGGGCCATGGAGGGATTTGAACAGGAGGATGAGAATTGTAGGGGCTGGAGGAGGTAACAGAGATAGGGAGGGGGCGAGGGGCCATGGAGGGATTTGAACAGGAGGATGAGAATTGTAGGGGCTGGAGGAGGTTACAGAGATAGGGAGGGGGCGAAGGCCATGGAGGGATTTGAACAGGAGGATGAGAATTGTAGGGCTGGAGGAGGTTACAGAGAGAGGGAGGGGGCAAGGGCCATGGAGTGATTTGAACAGGAGGATGAGAATTGTAGGAGCTGGAGGAGGTTACAGAGATATGGAGGGGTCGAGGGCCATGGAGGGATTTGAACAGGAGGATGAGAATTGTAGGGCTGGAGGAGGTTACAGAGTTAGGGAGGGGGCGAGGGGCCATGGAGGGATTTGAACAGGAGGATGAGAATTCTAGGGCTGTAGGAGGTTACAGAGATAGGGAGGGGGCGAGAGCCATGGAGGGATTTGAACAGGAGGATGAGAATTGTAGGGCTGGAGGAGGTTACAGAGATAGGGAAGGGGGCGAGGGCCATGGGGGGATTTGAACAGGAGGATGAGAATTGTAGGGCTGGAGGAGGTTACAGAGATAGGGAGGGGGCGAGAGCCATGGAGGGATTTGAACAGGAGGATGAGAATTGTAGGGCTGGAGGAGGTTACAGAGTTAGGGAGGGGGCGAGGGGCCATGGAGGGATTTGAACAGGAGGATGAGAATTCTAGGGCTGTAGGAGGTTACAGAGATAGGGATGGGGCGAGGGGCCATGGAGGGATTGAACAGGAGGATGAGAATTGTCGGGCTGGAGGAGGTTACAGAGATAGGGAGGGGGGCGACGGCCATGGAGGGATTTGAACAGGAGGATGATAATTGTAGGGCTGGAGGAGGTTACAGAGATAGGGAGGGGGCGAGGGGCCATGGAGGGATTTGAACAGGAGGATGAGAATTGTCGGGGCTGGAGGAGGTTACAGAGAGAGGGAGGGGCGAGGGCCATGGAGGGATTTGAGCAGGAGGCTGAGAATTGTAGGGGCTGGAGGAGGTTACAGAGATAGGGAGGGGGCGAGGGCCATGGAGGGATTTGAACAGGAGGATGAGAATTGTAGGGGCTGGAGGAGGTTACAGAGATCGGGAGGGGGCGAGGGCCTTGGAGGGGTTTGAACAGGAGGATGAGAATTGTAGGGCTGGAGTGCGTTACAGAGATAGGGAGGGGGGCGAGGTCCATGGGGGGATTTGAACAGGAGGATGGGAATTGTAGGGCTGGAGGGGGTTACAGAGATAGGGAGGGGGCGAGGGACATGGAGGGATTTGAACAGGAGGATGAGAATTGTAGGAGCTGGAGGAGGTTACAGAGATAGGGAGGGGGCGAGGGCCATGGAGGGATTTGAACAGGAAGGTGAGAATTGTAGGGCTGGAGGAGGTTACAGAGATAGGGAGGGGGGCGAGGGCCATGGGGGTATTTGAACAGGAGGATGAGAATTGTAGGGCTGGAGGAGGTTACAGAGATAGGGAGGGGGCGAGAGCCATGTAGGGATTTGAACAGGAGGATGAGAATTGTAGGGCTGGAGGAGGTTACAGAGATAGGGAAGGGGCGAGGGGCCATGGAGGGATTTGAACAGGAGGATGAGAATTCTAGGGCTGGAGGAGGTTTCAGAGATAGGGAGGGGGCGAGGGGCCATGGAGGGATTTGAAGAGGAGGATGAGAATTGTAGGGGCTGGAGGAGGTTACAGAGATAGGGAGGGGGCGAGGGGCCATGGAGGGATTTGAACAGGAGGATGAGAATTGTAGGGCTGGAGGAGGTTACAGAGATAGGGAGGGGGCAAGGGCCATGGAGGGATTTGAACATGAGGTTGAGAATTGTAGGGCTGCAGGAGGTTACAGAGATAAGGATGGGGCAAGGGGCCATGGAGGGATTTGAACAGGAGGATGAGAATTGTAGTGGCTGGAGGAGGTTACAGAGATAGGGAGTGTGCGAGGGCCATGGAGGGATTTGAACAGGAGGATGAGAATTGTAGGGGCTGGAGGAGGTTACAGAGATAGGGAGGGGGCGAGGGCAATGGAGGGATTTGAACAGGAGGATGATAATTGTAGGGCTGGAGGAGGTTACTGAGATAGGGAGGGGGCGAGGGGCCATGGAGGGATTTGAACAGGAGGATGAGAATTGTAGGGGCTGGAGGAGGTTACAGAGAGAGGGAGGGGCGAGGGCCATGGAGGGATTTGAGCAGGAGGAAGAGAATTGTAGGGGCTGGAGGAGGTTACAGAGATAGGGAGGGGGCGAGGGCCTTGGAGGGATTTGACAAGGAGGATGAGAATTGTAGGGCTGGAGGAGGTTACAGAGATAGGGAGGGGGCGAGGGCCTTGGAGGGATTTGAACAGGAGGATGAGAATTGTAGGGCTGGAGTGCGTTACAGAGATAGGGAGGGGGGCGAGGTCCATGGGGGGATTTGAACAGGAGGATGGGAATTGTAGGGCTGGAGGAGGTTTCAGAGATAGGGAGGGGGCGAGGGCCATGGAGGGATTTGAACAGGAGGGTGAGAATTGTAGGGCTGGAGGAGGTTACAGAGATAGGGAGGGGCGAGGGCCATGGAGGGATTTGAACAGGAGGATGGGAATTTTAGAGGCTGGAGGAGGTTACAGAGATAGGGAGGGGGCGAGGGCTGTGGAGGGATTTGAAGAGCAGGATGAGAATTGTCGGGGCTGGAGGAGGTTACAGAGATAGGGAGGGGGCGAGGGGCCATGGAGGGATTTGAACAGCAGGATGAGAATTGTCGGGCTGGAGGAGGTTACAGAGATAGGGAGGGGGCGAGGGGCCATGGAGGGATTTGAACAGGAGGATGAGAATTGTAGGGGCTGGAGGAGGTTACAGAGATAGGGAGGAGGCGAGGGCCATGGAGGGATTTGAACATGAGGTTGAAAATTGTAGGGCTGTAGGAGGTTACAGAGATAGGGATGGGGCGAGGGGCCATGGAAGGATTTGAACAGGAGGATGAGAATTGTAGGGGCTGGAGGAGGTTACAGAGATAGGGAGGGGGCGAGGGGCCATGGAGGGATTTGAACAGGAGGATGAGAATTGCAGGGCTGGAGGAGGTTACAGAGATAGGGAGCGGGAGCGAGGGCCATGGAGGGATTTGAACAGGAGGATGAGAATTGTAGGGCTGGAGGAGGTTACAGAGATAGGGAGCGGGAGCGAGGGCCATGGAGGGATTTGAACATGAGGTTGAGAATTGTAGGGCTGTAGGAGGTTACAGAGATAGGGATGGGGCGAGGGGCCATGGAGGGATTTGAACAGGAGGATGAGAATTGTAGGGGCTGGAGGAGGTTACAGAGATAGGGAGGGGGCGAGGGGCCATGGAGGGATTGGAACAGGAGGATGAGAATTGTAGGGCTGGAGGAGGTTACAGAGATAGGGAGGGGGGCGAAGGCCATGGAGGGATTTGAACAGGAGGATGAGAATTTTAGGGGCTGGAGGAGGTTACGGAGATAGGGAGGGGGCGAGCGGCCATGGAGGGATTTGAACAGGAGGGTGAGAATTGTAGGGGCTGGAGGAGGTCAGAGAGACAGGGAGGGGGCGAGGGCCATGGAGGGATTTGAACAGGAGGATGAGAATTGTAGGACTGGAGGAGGTTACAGAGATAGGGAGGGGGCGAGGGCCATGGAGGGATTTGAACAGGAGGATCAGAATTGTAGGGGCTGGAGGAGGTTACAGAGATAGGGAGGGGCGAGGGCCATGGAGGGATTTGAACAGGAGGATGAGAATTGTAGGGGGCTGGAGGAGGTTACAGAGATAGGGAGGGGGCGAGGGACATGGAGGGATTTGAACAGGAGGATGAGAATTGTAGGAGCTGGAGGAGGTTATAGAGATTGGGAGGGGGCGAGGGCCATGGAGGGATTTGAACAGGAAGGTGAGAATTGTAGGGCTGGAGGACGTTACAGAGATAGGGAGGGGGGCGAGGGCCATGGGGGATTTGAACAGGAGGATGAGAATTGTATGGCTGGAGGAGGTTACAGAGATAGGGAGGGGGGCGAAGGCCATGGAGGGATTTGAACAGGAGGATGAGAATTTTAGGGGCTGGAGGAGGTTACGGAGATAGGGAGGGGGCGAGCGGCCATGGAGGGATTTGAACAGGAGGATGAGAATTGTAGGGGCTGGAGGAGGTCAGAGAGACAGGGAGGGGGCGAGGGCCATGGAGGGATTTGAACAGGAGGATGAGAATTGTAGGACTGGAGGAGGTTACAGAGATAGGGAGGGGGCGAGGGCCATGGAGGGATTTGAACAGGAGGATCAGAATTGTAGGGGCTGGAGGAGGTTACAGAGATAGGGAGGGGCGAGGGCCATGGAGGGATTTGAACAGGAGGATGAGAATTGTAGGGGGCTGGAGGAGGTTACAGAGATAGGGAGGGGGCGAGGGACATGGAGGGATTTGAACAGGAGGATGAGAATTGTAGGAGCTGGAGGAGGTTATAGAGATTGGGAGGGGGCGAGGGCCATGGAGGGATTTGAACAGGAAGGTGAGAATTGTAGGGCTGGAGGACGTTACAGAGATAGGGAGGGGGGCGAGGGCCATGGGGGATTTGAACAGGAGGATGAGAATTGTAGGGCTGGAGGAGGTTACAGAGATAGGGAGGGGGCGACGGCCATGGAGGGATTTGAACAGGAGGATGAGAATTGTAGGGCTGGAGGAGGTTACAGAGATAGGGAGGGGGCGAGGGACATGGAGGGATTTGAACAGGAGGATGAGAATTGTTGGAGCTGGAGGATGTTATAGAGATAGGGAGGGGGCGAGGGCCATGGAGGGATTTGAACAGGAAGGTGAGAATTGTAGGGCTGGTGGACGTTACAGAGATAGGGAGGGGGGCGAGGGCCATGGGGGATTTGAACAGGAGGATGAGAATTGTAGGGCTGGAGGAGGTTACAGAGATAGGGAGGGGAGGGGCCATGGAGGGATTTGAACAGGAGGATGAGAATTGTAGGGGCTGGAGGAGGTTACAGAGATAGGGAGGGGGCGAGGGCCATGGAGGGATTTGAACAGGAGGATGAGAATTGTAGGGGCTGGAGGAGGTTACAGAGATAGGGAGGGGGCGAGGGCCATGGAGGGATTGGAACAGGAGGATGAGAATTGTAGGGGCTGGAGGATGTTACAGAGATAGGGAGGGGGCGAGGGGCCATGGAGGGATTTGAACAGGAGGATGAGAATTGTAGGGGCTGGAGGAGGTTACAGAGATAGGGAGGGGGGCGAGGGCCATGGAGGGATTTGAACAGGAGGATGAGAATTGTAGGGGCTGGAGGAGGTTACAGAGGTAGGGAGCGGGAGCGAGGGCCATGGAGGGTTTTGAACAGGAGGATGAGAATTGTAGGGCTGGAGGAGGTTACAGAGATAGGGAGGGGGCGAGGGACCATGGAGGGATTTGAACAGGAGGATGAGAATTGTAGGGCTGGAGGAGGTTACAGAGATAGGGAGGGCCGAGGGCCATGGAGAGATTTGAACAGGAGGATGAGAATTTTAGGTGCTGGAGGAGGTTACGGAGATAGGGAGGGGGCGAGTGGCCATGGAGGGATTTGAACAGGAGGATGAGAATTGTAGGGCTGGAGGAGGTTACAGAGATAGGGAGGGGGCGAGGGGCCATGGAGGGATTTGAACAGGAGGATGAGAATTGTAGGGCTGGAGGAGGTTACAGAGATCGGGAGGGGGCGAGGGGCCATGGAGGGATTTGAAGAGGAGGATGAGAATTGTAGCGGCTGGCGGAGGTTACGGAGATAGGAAGGGGGCGAGGGCCATGGAGGCCTTATGTTCATTAATAAATAGACATTCTTATTATGAACACAGCTAGCTTTTGCTAGACACTTTATTGAGCACATGTTGACTAGGTACATTATCTGTAGAGGCATCCATCTTGACTGCTGCCTTGTGGGTAGCCTAGTGCCTCATGGGTAATGTAGTCTTAATATCCATACAGCTGGGTAGTGTAGTCTTATATACATACAGCTATATACAGCTCTACACATCTCTACGGCTCCACCTAATGTCCACTATAGAATGACATGTTATTGATCATTACATCCCCATTTCTTTGAGGTTTAACAAAATCAATATCAATCAACTTTCAAGAAAACAATAAAGATAATATCAGTAACACTTTTGTTAGTGCTCTATAAACATAAACATTTTGAAAACAGTCAACACATTTTCAAAGCTTTACATTGTACTCAAAGATTAAGTCTATCAGGCTCTTTTACTTCACGTGTGGATCTTCTCAACACGGGTAAGTCTGATGTGTCTTCATGAGATTGTTCTGGCGGTGAATGACATGATGCAGTTGCGGCATTGCCATCAATCTGGTCTTGAATAGTCTCTTGTGTTTTTAGGAGGGAACGGCGGTTCCTCCTGAGAATCTGTCCTTCCTCAGTTCTAACAGTGTATGACCTTGGTCCTACTTCCTCAAGAACTGTAGCTTTCCTGTTCCATGCATCTGGATCCTCAATCCTGACAACATCATCCCTTGTCAATGGTTTTAGAGTTTTGGATGACTTGCCATAGTATGATTTCTGTTTCAGCTTTAACAGTTGAAGTCTCTGTCTCAGTTCCTCACTTTGCTGTTCTTTTGCACAGCAGGGTAGTGTGGTGCGCAACTTGCGACCCATTAGTAGTTCAGCAGGTGAAGAACCAGAGTCTAAAGGTGAGGCTCAGTAGCTCAGCAGGGCGAGATAAGGATCAGACTTGCTTTCTGTCACTTTCTTCAGTAGCTGCTTGAGAACTTGAACACCTTTCTCTGCCTTACCATTTGACTGAGCATACAAAGGACTGGATGTGATGTGCTGAAAGTCATAATGTGCTGCAAACTGTTGCCACTCCTTACAGTTGAAGCACGGACCATTGTCGCTAACGGCAATCCTGGGAATTCCATGTCTGGCGAAGATGGATTTCACATGCATTATGACACTGCTTGCTGTGGTGCTTGAGAGCAGCGCCATCTCAGGATAGTTAGAATAATAGTCAATCACTATTAGATAGTCTTTACCATTTAAATGAAAAAGGTCCATACCAACTGTGATAAAAATGCTAACTTCCGGGAAGTTATGTCATCACTTCCTGTGAACTATGAACTGTGAACTATGAACTGTGTACATACCTCACTTCCTGTTGGACTGGTATAAATACTGGTCTGTTCAGTATTGTAAGAGGCTTCTACCAGAGGCATGGTAAAGACCTCTCTTGTATATAGTGTGTTTATAAGTTACTTAAAGCTTACTTTAAAGTTACTTGATGGTAAGTCTCCTTTTTCTTACATCAATTTAAGTAACTTAGTATTTACACTGACAAATACTAGACCTTCAGACAAACTCGGAAGTTAAGGATCCAGGGAACCACCCATCATGGAGAAAATCCTTAGACCTATTCGTCTGGACTTGGACCCGAATACACCAGCAGCTGGCAGGGTATGGAAGCATTGGTATTGTACTTTTGAGAATTTTCTGGATGAATGTAAAGTGGATGCTCCTGCTAAATTGAAGATACTTGTCAATTATGTGACCCCAAAAGTGTTCGAATATGTTGATGACTGGGATAATTACGAAGAGGTGATTCGGGCACTTAAGAAACTGTATGCGAAGACCCCAAATGAGGTCTATGCTAGACATCTACTGGCCACAGCCCGACAAGGGCCAGGGGAATCAATTGACGAATTCCTGCAAGAACTTCGCAGGCTCAGCGTAGATTGTAACTTTCAGGCAGCCTCAGCTGAGCTGTACCGCCAAGAAATGATTCGTGATGCTTTCATCTGCGGGATTGCCTCTCCATTTATACGCCAGCGTCTACTAGAAAGTAAAACACTTGAGCTACAAAAAGCTTTTGACCTAGCTTGTTCACTGGATTTGGCAAAGAGAAATGCAGACCTCTATCAGCTGCCCAGATCTCGATCTGCTGCTGTAGCTGCAACCAGACAATTCAAGCGGTCTCAGGTGAACCCTATCATGGGGGAATCTAATTCTGATAATTCTGATGAAGAAGAGGAGGACGACCCCACTTTAGCAGCCTCTTGGCAATCTAGGAAGGAATGCTTCTTTTGTGGAGATGCTTTTCACCCTAGGAAAACCTGCCCTGCTCGCAATGCAATCTGCAGTTATTGCGGGAAAAAAGGACACTTTGCTAAAGTTTGCCTATCAAGGGCCTCTACGAGGGCCAATCCAGCTAAGACCTACCGAACTGCCCCAATTAGGGCCTATCAAGATGCTCCAGCTAGGACCTATCAAGCTTCCTCTCGAGCTCTCTCCCGAAGAAGCACACCAAGAGTTTTAGCCACTCTCTGTGCAACGACACCAATTACAGCTGCTTGCCCACAGAACCTGTCTCAGGCAGCCACAAAAATTTCAATTAAAGGGCATACCTTAGATGCCTTAATTGACTCAGGAAGTACTGATAGTTTCATTAAGGAACAGATTGTTGCGAAATTGAAACTACATGTCTTCCCATCAGACCAGGCAATTGCGATGGCCCAGTCATCACTTAATACCAGAATCTCCGGCTTTTGTGTTGTTGATATGACACTTCATGGTCGTATGTATCCCTCCACCCGACTTTCGGTGCTCAAAGACTTATGTAGTGATCTCCTCTTAGGGCTGGACTTCCAAAAACAGCATAAGAAACTCACCATTGAGTTTGGTGGATCCAAACCCGGACTTACTATTTCTAATATACCATCTAAATTACCTTTTTGTGCATTATCAGCAGCTTCACTTGATGAACCCTCATTATTTGCCAGTATTCCGCCTCAATGCCAACCGATAATAACGAAATCGCGGCGCTTTAATCAGGAAGACCAATCTTTTATTGCGGCTGAAATCTCTCGACTTCTAGCAGAGGATATCATTGAACCATGTTCGTCGCCCTGGCGGGCTCAAGTCGTCATTGTCAAGAACCCTCTAAAACCTCACAAACAGCGACTATGCATCGATTATTCGCAAACCATCAATCAATATACCGACTTGGACGCCTACCCATTGCCACGCATTGATGATATGGTTAATAAACTGGCCGAATACAAAGTGTTCTCAACTTACGATTTAAAAAGTGCCTATCATCAGTTACCCTTGAAGGTCTCAGATAAGCAGTACACAGCCTTTGAGGCTAATGGACGGCTGTACCAATTTCGTCGCCTCCCATTCGGGGTTACTAATGGAGTGGCTGCCTTTCAACGGGCAATGGATGGCGTGGTTAAGCAGGAAAACCTAAGGGACACTTTTCCCTATCTTGATAACATTACCATTGCAGGTCACGATCAACAGGAACACGACTCCAACCTCCAAAAATTTCGGGATGCCCTCCATCGCCGTAATTTGACCCTGAATGAATCCAAATCTGTTGAGTCGCAACCGACCATCAACATCCTTGGCTACTGCGTAGGCAATGGTATCATTAAGCCAGACCCAGAAAGACTTCGCCCGCTCCAAGAGCTCCCGTCACCCAAGAATCCGGCTTCTTTACGTCGGGCTCTCGGTCTGTTTGCATACTACGCTAAATGGATTCCTCATTTTTCGGACAAAATCCAACCCTTGCTGCATGCTAGATCATTTCCACTGGGAACAGCGGCTGTTGCAGCCTTTAACCTTCTCAAAAAACAGTTGGAGAAAGCGGCTCTTCACTCCATCGATGAGAATCTCCCTTTCGTGGTTGAATGTGATGCCTCGGAGGTGGCGATCTCGGCTACTCTGAATCAGGAAGGTCGTCCTGTAGCATTTATGTCCAGGACCTTACAAGGTGCCGAGCTACATTATCCTCCGGTTGAGAAAGAAGCCACAGCCATCATAGAGGCAGTACGGAAGTGGAACCATTTTCTAGCTCGCCAGCACTTTACATTGATCACGGACCAACGATCAGTCGCCTTCATGCTCGATAATCGAAAACGAACCAAAATTAAGAATAATAAAATACAACTTTGGAGGATGGAACTGGCCTCTTTTGGTTATACCATTCTCTATCGGCCTGGCAAGGAGAATGTGGCCCCGGACACCCTCACACGGGCATTCTGCTCCACTATGTCATCCTCCACTCTCATGGATGTCCACAATGGTTTGTGTCATCCTGGCGTTACGCGCATGCTACATTTCGTACGATCACGGAATCTCCCTTTTTCCACTGGAGATGTAAAGAAAATATGCTCAGAATGCCGGCTTTGTGCGGAATTAAAACCTCAGTTCTTCCGCCCCTCAGCTGGTATACTCATACATGCAACCCAACCGATGCAACGACTTAGCATCGATTTTAAGGGCCCAGTGCCATCTTCAACTCGGAACACATATTTGCTCACCATGATCGACGAATATTCACGTTTTCCGTTTGCCTTCCCCTGCTCCAATATGCTGGCATCCACAGTAATCTGCTGCCTTGAGCAGGTATTTTCTCTCTGTGGCATGCCGGCTTATATTCACTCAGATCGGGGTCCATCCTTTATGTCAAGGGAACTCAAGGACTACCTCTCAGAACGGGGAATTGCTACAAGCAAAACAACACCATACCATCCCATCGGAAATGGGCAGGTAGAGAGGTATAACGGTATCATCTGGAATTCCGTACGTCTCGCTTTAAGATCTCGGGGCCTACCAGACCAGCAATGGGAAACAGTGCTTCCGGATGCATTGCACTCTATACGGTCCCTGCTTTCTACAGCCACAAATACTACACCTCATGAGCGGTTCTTTGGATTCCAGCGTCGCTCATCTCATGGGACATCACTCCCGTCATGGCTAACTACTCCTGGACCTGTATTACTCCGAAGATACGTTCGGACGTCTAAAAATGACCCTCTCGTAGACGAGGTTGAACTAACCGATGCCAACCCCACCTATGCAAACATACGATATTCCGACGGCCGAGAATCTACTGTATCATTACGGGATCTGGCTCCCTGCCCACCAGGACCTAGTGGGACATCGGGTGATGGCATTTCACCAGGAAACTCTTGGGACCTATTGGGTACCCCTCTCCAGGATCCTGATCGGACACCAACTAGCTTGGTGCCGGTAGAACCCCGTGCTCAAGGTTGCGACCCTCCCAGTACCGCGCATGAAAGTACTGATCCGCCACAGACCAGCTCTGCACCTCCCTCTGAACAGAGGCAGTCCGACTTTGAACCTATTGGGGCTCGTACTCGAAGCCATGATCTCCCCGACCCTTCACAGGGCAATCCAGGCCACACAGACTCTGACCAATGGCCAACCGCATGTAAGCGGACCAGCGACCCTCTACGACGGGAATCCAAACGGGTGCGACTCTTCCTTGTTCGGCGGCTGCGGACCAAAAGGTAGACCACAGCCTTCTAATCCTGCAGGAGGGAAGAATGTGATAAAAATGCTAACTTCCGGGAAGTTATGTCATCACTTCCTGTGA
This sequence comes from Somniosus microcephalus, assembly GCF_052327205.1. NCBI lineage: Eukaryota > Metazoa > Chordata > Chondrichthyes > Squaliformes > Somniosidae > Somniosus > Somniosus microcephalus. The sequence continues at coordinate 17,255,936 of NW_028225187.1, read as the reverse complement.
ACTATGAACTGTGAACTATGAACTGTGTACATACCTCACTTCCTGTTGGACTGGTATAAATACTGGTCTGTTCAGTATTGTAAGAGGCTTCTACCAGAGGCATGGTAAAGACCTCTCTTGTATATAGTGTGTTTATAAGTTACTTAAAGCTTACTTTAAAGTTACTTGATGGTAAGTCTCCTTTTTCTTACATCACCAACCTTTTGCCATGGTGCTGTTGGTATGTCAGCTACTATCATTGGTTCCTTTGCTTGTTTGTTTTGGTGTTTCTGACATGTCTCACATTTGCCTATCATGTTCTCAATGTCCTTATTTATGCCAGGCCAATAAACAGTGTCTCTTGCTCTCCTTTTGCATTTTTCAATTCCGAGGTGTCCCTCATGAATCCTTTTGAGCATGTCTTGACGTAGAGCCTGTGGAATGACTATTCTGTTCTGTTTTAGTAATAGTCCACTTGCGACACTCAATTCTGACCTTATGTGAAAATATTTTGGACAGGAACCTTTTGGCCAACCATGATGAATGTTCTCTATTACTGTTTGTAATACTGTATCTTTTACTGTTTCTTCTGCTATTTGCTTTGAATTTGTGTCTGACATGGGCAGCGCAGCAGTGACCATACTCACATGAACATCCACGTCTTCTTCAGTAGAGCTCACATGACTCATTGTGGGTGCTCGGGATAGTGCATCTGCTAACACTATGTATTTGCCTGGTGTGTAGATCAGTTCAAAGTCATATCTTTGCAGCTTCATCATGAGTCGTTGAATCCTTGGAGACATCTCATTCAGGTTTTTTTTTATGATGGCAACCAGAGGGCTGTGGTCTGTCTCAACTGTGAAGGTGGGAAGTCCATATATGTAGCCATGAAACTTTTCTAGTCCAACTACCAAGCCTAGACATTCCTTTTCAATCTGGGCGTATCGACACTCAGTATCAGTCATAGACCTGGAGGCATAGGCAACAGGCTTCCAATCTTCACCCTCTGCTTGTAGCAAGACTGCACCTAGGCCATCTTTTGATGCATCCGTTGACACTTTGATTCTTTTTGTTGGGTCAAAGAAGGTGAGTACAGGTGTGGTTGTCAGCACTGTTTAAGGATCATCCACTCTTGTTCATGTCTTTCTGTCCATGCGAACTCATTTGTTTTATGTAGCAGGTCTCGCAGACAGGCTGTCTTGGCTGACAAGTTAGGAATGAACTTTCCAATGAAGTTTATCATCCCCATGATGCGTAGCACTCCTTTTTTGTCAGTGGGTCGGGGCATTTTGAGTATGGCATTTACTTTTTCCATATCTGGCTCTATTCCTTTACCAGATAGATTATCTCCTAGGAAAGTGACTTCCTGGATGCCAAACTGACACTTGGCTTTGTTGAGCTTCAGTCCATTCCGGCGTATGCTCTGTAGCACTTTAGTCAGTCTCTCATTGTGTTCTTTCAGTGTGGAGCCCCAGATGATGATGTCATTAACATAGACCCAAACTCCTTCCAGACCTTCAATTATGTGTTCCATCGCTCTATGAAAGATTTCAGATGCAGCTATTATCCTGAAAGGCATTCTGAGGAAACAATACCTGCCAAATGGTGTGTTGAAGGTACAGTATTTGGTGCTCTCTTCATCCAGTTTTAGTTGCCAAAATCCTTGTGAGGCATCGAGCCTTGTAAAGTATCTGGCACCTGACATTTCACTGGTGATTTCTTCTCGCTTGGGAATCTGGTAGTGTTCACGTTTTATGTTTGCATTTAAGTCCTTTGGATCCATGCATATTCTTAGATCATTGTTCTTTTTCTTTACGCATACCATGGAGTAAACCCAGTCTGTTGGCGCTTCGACTTTCCTGATGACTCCTAGTGTGGTCATTCTGTCCAGTTCATTCTTGAGCCGGTCACGCAGGGGTGCTGGAACTCTTCGTGGAGCATGTACCACTGGCTGAGCATCCTCCTTTAGCTGGATCTTGTATGTGAATGGTAGAACTCCAAATCCTTTGAACACATCCTGGAAATTATTCACTACAGAATCCATCGAGTCATCTGGTCTGCTTATGGCACAGTTTATACGGTATACTCTCTTGACCAGTTCTAAGTCCTCACAAGCTTTGTCACCCAGTAGTGAATCAAGTCTTTCAGCCACAACAGAAAACATGAGATGATGCACTTTGTCTTTGACTGTCACTTTAAGTCTGCATACACCTAAGCTATCTATTTTCTGTCCATTATAGTCCTTCACTAGTACTGACTTTTTCTGTATTTTGGGCTTTTCTTTCATATTGTTAATGTCACTCATACTGATTAAGTTTGCTTTTGCCCCAGTGTCTAGTTTCAAGGTAACTAATGCTCCGCTTACCTGCAGTGGGATCATCCATTTGTCCACTTTTACTGCATTAACTTTATGTTCAGCATTGTCCATTTCTGAGGGCTGCACATTTTCTGTATCCTTTTTGATATTGTCACATGACACCATTCCTACAAAAAATGTCTCACTTAAATCAGTGTCCTCAATTACATTAACTCGTTGCCCTTTCTTAGTTTTTACTTTTGAAAAGCATTGTTTGGCAAAGTGATTCTTTCCATTACACTTTGTGGACATTTTTCCAAACGCTGGGCATTGCCTTAACTGGTGTTTGTAACCACAGCATTTACAATTAAAAATTTCATCCTCCGATTGCTTTTCATTTCTGTTCTGCCCATGTTTCTTCCCCTTATAGGACACAGCACCGACAGCAGCATTATCGCTCATTACAATCGCATCATTATTGATTTCACTGAAAGTCTTCGCGTGCTTTCGAGCTAGCTCGCTGGCTTGGCATATTTTCACAGCATTTTCCAAATTTAGTTCGGTTTCTCTCAACAGACGTTCCCTGACTTTTTTATCATGAATACCAAACACAATCTGGTCACGAATCATGGATGCTTTGAGCTCAGAGAAATTACATGTCTGTGCTTTCAGTTTCAGATCAGTTATAAAGCTATCAAAAGTCTCATTTTGCTGCTGTGTCCGAGAACGGAAGATGTATCTTTCATAGGTCTCATTCTTTTTGGGAGAGCAATGTGCATCAAATTTTTTTAGCATATCTTCTAATTTTTCTCTGTTCTCCTCTGGATTAAATACAAATGTATTAAATACCTCTATCGCCTGAGGGCCTGCAACCGTAAGCAGCAAGGCTATCTTCCTTGCGTCTGGCTTCGTACCGAATCTGATGGCTGCAATGTAGAGTTCGAATTGTTGTTTAAAAGTCTGCCAATTGTAGTCGATATTTCCTGTGAGTTTCAAACGCTCTGGTGGCTTCAAATTCTCCATGTCACTTTTCACAATTTTCAGCAGATCTTCACCAATCCTGGTACCACCTTATGTTCATTAATAAATAGACATTCTTTTTATGAACACAGCTAGCTTTTGCTAGACACTTTATTGAGCACATGTGGACTAGGTACAGTATCTGTAGAGGCACCCATCTTGACTGCTGCCTTGTGGGTAGCCTAGTGCCTCATGGGTAATGTAGTCTTAATATACATATAGCTGGGTACTGTGGTCTTATATACATACAGCTATATATAGCTCTACACAGCTCTATGGCTCCACCTAGTGTCCACTATAGAATGACATGTTATTAATCATTACAGGAGGTATTTAAACAGGAGGATGAGAATTGTAGGGCTGAAGGAGGTTACAGAGATAGGGAGCAGGCGAGGGCCATGGAGGGATTTGAAAAGGAGGATGAGAATTGTAGGTCTGGAGGAGGTTACAGGGATAAGGAGGGGGCGAGGGGCCATGGAGGGATTTGAACAGGAGGATGAGAATTGTAGGGCTGGAGGAGGTTACAGAGATAGGGAGGGGGCGAGGGGCCATGGAGGGATTTGAACAGGAGGATGAGAATTGTAGGGCTGGAGGAGGTTACAGAGATAGGGAGGGGGCGAGGGCCATGGAGGGATTTGAACAGGAGGATGAGAATTGTAGGGCTGGAGGAGGTTACAGAGATAGGGAGGGGCGAGGGCCATGCAGGGATTTGAACAGGAGGATGAGAATTGTAGGGGCTGGAGGAGGTTACAGAGATAGGGAGGGGGCGAGGGGCCATGGAGGGATTTGAACAGGAGGATGAGAATTGTAGGGGCTGGAGGAGGTTACAGAGATAGGGAGGGGGCGAGGGGCCATGGAGGGATTTGAACAGGAGGATGAGAATTGCAGGGCTGGAGGAGGTTACAGAGATAGGGAGGGGGCGAGGGCCATGGAGGGATTTGAACAGGAGGATGAGAATTGTAGGGGCTGGAGGAGGTTACAGAGATAGGGAGGGGGCGAGGGGCCATGGAGGGATTTGAACAGGAGGATGAGAATTGTAGGGGCTGGAGGAGGTTACAGAGATAGGGAGCAGGCGAGGGCCATGGAGGGATTTGAACAGGAGGATGAGGATTGTAGGGGCTGGAGGAGGTTACAGAGATAGGGAGGGGGCGAGGGGCCATAGAGGGATTTGAACAGGAGGATGAGAATTGTAGGGGCTGGGGGAGGTTACAGAGATAGGGAGGGGGCGAGGGCCATGGAGGGATTTGAACAGGAGGATGAGAATTGTAGGGGCTGGGGGAGGTTACAGAGATAGGGAGGGGGCGATGGCCATGGAGGGATTTGAACAGGAGGATGAGATTTGTAGGAGCTGGAGGAGGTTACAGAGATAGGGAGGGGGCGAGGGCCATGGAGGGATTTGAACAGGAGGATGAGAATTGTAGCGGCTGGAGGAGGTTACAGAGATCGGGAGGGGGCGAGGGCCATGGAGGGATTTGAACAGGAGGATGAGAATTGTAGGGGCTGGAGGAGGTTACAGAGATAGGGAGGGGGCATGGGCCATGGAGGATTTGAACAGGAGGATGAGAATTGTAGGGGCTGGAGGAGGTTACAGAGATAGGGAGGGGGCGAGGGTCATGGAGGGATTTGAACAGGAGGATGAGAATTGTAGGGCTGGAGGAGGTTTCAGAGATAGGGAGGGCGAGGGCCATGGAGGGATTTGAACAGGAGGATGAGAATTGTAGGGGCTGGAGGAGGTTACAGAGATAGGGAGGGCGTGGGGCCATGGAGGGATTTGAACAGGAGGATGAGAATTGTAGGTCTGGAGGAGGTTACAGAGATAGGGAGGGGGCGAGGGCCATGGAGGGATTTGAACAGGAGGATGAGAATTGTAGGAGCTGGAGGAGGTTACAGAGATAGGGAGGGGGCGAGGGCCATGGAAGGATTTGAACAGGAGGATGAGAATTGTAGGGGCTGGTGGAGGTTACAGAGATAGGGAGGGGGCGAGGGCCATGGAGGGTTTTGAACAGGAGGATGAGAATTGTAGGGGCTGGAGGAGGTTACAGAGATAGGGAGGGGGCGAGGGTCATGGAGGGATTTGAACAGGAGGATGAGAATTGTAGGGGCTGGAGGAGGTTACAGAGATAGGGAGGGGGCGAGGGTCATGGAGGGATTTGAACAGGAGGATGAGAATTGTAGGGCTGGGGGAGGTTACAGAGATAGGGAGGGGGCGAGGGGCCATGGAGGGATTTGAACAGGAGGATGAGAATTGTAGGGGCTGGAGGAGGTTACAGAGATAGGGAGGGTGCGATGGCCATGGAGGGATTTGAACAGGAGGATGAGAATTGTAGGGGCTGGAGGAGGTTACAGAGATAGGGAGGGTGCGATGGCCATGGAGGGATTTGAACAGGAGGATGAGAATTGTAGGGGCTGGGGGAGGTTACAGAGATAGGGAGGGGGCGAGGGGCCATGGAGGGATTTGAACAGGAGGATGAGAATTGTAGGGGCTGGGGGAGGTTACAGAGATAGGGAGGGGGCGAGGGGCCATGGAGGGATTTGAACAGGAGGATGAGAATTGTAGGGGCTGGAGGAGGTTACAGAGATAGGGAGGGTGCGATGGCCATGGAGGGATTTGAACAGGAGGATGAGAATTGTAGGGGCTGGAGGAGGTTACAGAGACAGGGAGGGGGCGAGAGGCCATGGAGGGATTTGAACAGGAGGATGAGAATTGTAGGGGCTGGAGGAGGTTACAGAGATAGGGAGGGGGCGAGGGGCCATGGAGGGATTTGAACAGGAGGATGAGAATTGTAGGGCTGGAGGAGGTTACAGAGATAGGGAGGAGGGGGGCGAGGGCCATGGAGGGATTTGAACAGGAGGATGAGAATTTTGAAATCGAGGTGTTGCCGGACCGGGAGCCAGTGTAGGTCAGCGAGCACAGGGGGTGATGGGCGAACGGGACTCGGTGCGAGTTAGGACACGGGCAGTCGAGTTTTGGATGACCTCAAGTTTACGTAGGGTGGAATGTGGGAGGCCAGCCTGGAGTGCGTTGGAATAGTCGAGTCTGGAGGTAACAAAGGCAGGGATGAGGGTTTCAGCAGCGGATGAGCTGAGGCGGGGCGGAGACGGGCGATGTTACGGAGGTGGAAGTAGGCGGTCTTAGTTATGCTGCGGAGATGTGGTCGGAAGCTCATTTCAGGGTCAAATATGACACCGAGGTTGCGAACAGTGTGGTTCAGCCTCAGACAGATGTTAGGGAGAGGGATGGAGTCAGTGGCTCGGGAACGGAGTTTGTGACGGGGACCGAAAACAATGGCTTCGGTCTTCCCGATATTTAACTGTAGATAATTTCTGCTCAGCCAGACCTGGATGTCGGACAAGCAGTCTGACAATTTAGAGACCGTGGAGGGGTCGAGAGATGTGGTGATGAGGTAGAGCTGGGTGTCGTCAGCGTACAAGTGGAAACTGATGTAGATTCTGAGGGGGATTGACAGGGTAGATGCTGAGAGGCTGTTTCCCCCCTGGGCTGGAGAGTCTCGAACCAGGGGTCACAGTCTCAGGATAAGGGGTCGGCCATTGAGGACTGAGATGAGGAGGAATTTCTTCACTCAGAGGGCGGTGAATCTTTGGAATTCTCTGCCCCAGAGGGCTGTGGAGACTCAGTCGTTGAGTATATTCAAGGCTGAGATCGATAGATTTTTGGGCTCTCGGGGAATCGAGGGATATGGAGATCGGGCGGGAAAGTGGAGTTGAGGTCGATGATCAGCCATGATCTTATTGAATGGCGGAGCAGGCTCGAGGGGCTGAATGGCGACTCCTGCTCCTATTTCTTATGTTCTTATGTATTCTGAATATTAAGGTACAATGAGTGAGTGCCCCTCTATTCTGGGTATTACAGCACAGCGAGTGAGTGCCCTTCTATTCTGGGTATTACGGTACAGTGAGTGAGCGCCCCTTTATTCTGATATTATGGTACAGTGAGTGAGTGCCCTTCTGTTCTTGGTACTATGGTACAGGGAGTGAGTACCCCCCTACTCTAGGTATTAAGGTACAGTGAGTGAGTGCCCCTCTGTTCTGAGTATTAAGGTACAGTGAGTGAGTGCCCCTCTGTTCTGAGTATTAAGGTACAGTGAGTGAGTGCCCCTCTGTTCTGAGTATTAAGGTACAGTGAGTGAGTGCCCCTCTGTTCTGAGTATTAAGGTACAGTGAGTGAGTGCCCCTCTGTTCTGAGTATTAAGGTACAGTGAGTGAGTGCCCCTCTGTTCTGAGTATTAAGGTACAGTGAGTGAGTGCCCCTCTGTTCTGAGTATCAAGGTACAGTGAGCAAGTGCCCCTCTGTTCTGAGTATTAAGGTACAGTGAGTGCCCCTCTATAGAGTCAGGGTTATACCGCAGAGAAAGAGGCCCTTCAGCCCATCGTGTCCGCGCCGGCCATCAATCCCCGTCTATTCTAAGCCCATTTTCCAGCACTTGGTCCGTAGCCTTGTATGCTGTGGCGTTTCAAGTGCTCATCTAAATGCTTCTTGAATGTTGTGAGGGTTCCTGCCTCTACCACCCTTTCAGGCAGTGAGTTCCAGATTCCAACCACCCTCTGGGTGAAAAAGTTTTTCCTCAAATCCCCTCTAAACCTCCTGCCCCTTACCTTGAAACTATGCCCCCTGGTTATTGACCCCTCTACTAAGGGGAAAAGTTCCTTTCTATCTACCCTATCTATGCCCCTCATAATTTTGTACACCTCAATCAGGTCCCCCCTCAGCCTTCTCTGCTCTAAGGAAAACAACTCCAGCCTGTCCAGTCTCTCTCCATAGCTGAAGCGCTCCAGCCCAGGTAACATCCTGGTGAATCTCCTCTGCACCCTCTCCAATGCAATCACATCCTTCCTATAGTGTGGCGACCAGAACTGCACACAGTATTCCAGCTGTGGCCTAACTAGCGTTTTGTACAGCTCCATCATAACCTCCCTGCTCTTATATTCTAAGCCTCGGCTAATGAAGGCAAGTATCCCAGTTGCCTTTTTAACCACCTTATCTACCTGTCCTGCTGCCTTCAGGGATCTATGTACATGCACACCAAGGTCCCTCTGATCCTCTGTCCTTCCTAGGGTCCTACCATTCATTGTGGATTCCCTTGCCTTGTTAGTCCTCCCAAAATGCATCACCTCACACTTTTCAGGGTTAAATTCCATTTGCCACTGTTCTGCCCATCTAACCATCCCGTCTCTATCGTCCTGTAGCCTGAGGCTTCCCTCCTCGCTATTTACCACTCCACCAATTTTCATGTCATCTGCGAACTTACTGATCATACCTCCTACATTCATATCTAAATCATTAATGTACACTACAAACAGCAAAGGACCCAGCACCGATCCCTGCGGTACCCCACTGGACACAGGCTTCCAGTCACAAAAACAACCTTCGACCATCACCCTCTGCCTCCTGCCACTAAGCCAATTTTGGATCCAATGTGCCAAATTGCCCTGGATCCCATGGGCTCTTACATTCTTGACCAGTCTCCCATGCGGGACTTTGTCAAAAGCCTTACTGAAGTCCATGTGGACTACATCAACTGCACTGCCCTCATCCACACACCTAGTCACCCCCTCGAAAAATCCAATCCAATTGGTATTCTGTATACCTATTCTGGGTATTAATGTACAGCGAGAGGTCGGCGCTCGTGGGGTGACCCGTGACCCCCCAGCGAGGTGTCAGTGCCCGTGGGGAAGACAATAAATTGACCAGAATTAAAGTGAATCGAGGCACTTTTCTCAAAATTGTATTATTTATTCGCTTTCATTCCACAAACAGAAGATTTGTAAATTAAATAACCATTTAACAGTCTTTATACATCACAGATCAAAATAAGACTCATCGTAAAAATCTCAATTTTTCATGCAATTCCTTTTTAATTGAACTCTGCATATCTTCCTGAGGGAGAGAGGGGACTGAGAGACACCAGTCAGTGTACAGATATCTCCCTGAGGGAGAGGGACTGAGAGACACCAGTCAGTGTACAGATATCTCCCTGAGGGAGAGGGACTGAGAGACACCAGTCAGTGTACAGATATCTCCCTGAGAGAGAGAGGGGACTGAGAGACACCAGTCAGTGTACAGATATCTCCCTGAGAGAGAGGGACTGAGAGACACCAGTCAGTGTACAGATATCTCCCTGAGAGAGAGGGACTGAGAGACACCAGTCAGTGTACAGATATCTCCCTGAGAGAGAGGGACTGAGAGACACTAGTCATTGTACAGATATCTCCCTGAGAGAGAGGGACTGAGAGACACCAGTCAGTGTACAGATATCTCCCTGAGAGAGAGGGACTGAGAGACACTAGTCATTGTACAGATATCTCCCTGAGGGAGAGGGACTGAGAGACACCAGTCAGTGTACAGATATCTCCCTGAGAGAGAGAGGGGACTGAGAGACACCAGTCAGTGTACAGATATCTCCCTGAGGGACAGGGACTGAGAGACACCAGTCAGTGTACAGATATCTCCCTGAGAGAGAGGGACTGAGAGACACCAGTCAGTGTACAGATATCTCCCTGAGAGAGAGGGACTGAGAGACACCAGTCAGTGTACAGATATCTCCCTGAGAGAGAGGGACTGAGAGACACCAGTCAGTGTACAGATATCTCCCTGAGAGAGAGGGACTGAGAGACACCAGTCAGTGTACAGATATCTCCCTGAGAGAGAGGGGACTGAGAGACACCAGTCAGTGTACAGATATCTCCCTGAGAGAGAGGGGACTGAGAGACACCAGTCAGTGTACAGATGTCTCCCTGAGGGAGAGGGGACTGAGAGACACCAGTCAGTGTACAGATATCTCCCTGAGAGAGAGGGGACTGAGAGACACCAGTCAGTGTACAGATATCTCCCTGAGAGAGAGGGACTGAGAGACACCAGTCTGTTTACAGATATCTCCGAGGGAGAGAGGGGACTGAGAGACACCAGTCAGTGTACAGATATCTCCCTGAGAGAGAGGGACTGAGAGACACCAGTCAGTGTACAGATATCTCCCTGAGAGAGAGGGACTGAGAGACACCAGTCAGTGTACAGGATATCTCCCTGAGAGAGAGGGGACTGAGAGAGGAACCAGCGCATGCCAAATGTGGGCTGGTCCATGATAAAAACAGTATTATTGAAATATTTGTTTAAAGAATTAAGTATTTTAAATCTGTACCTTCACGTGCTGTGACCGTGACTGATGTAGTCAAGACTTGGATGGGGAAATCCTGGCCGAGTTTAAGCCAACTTATTGAAGAGGTGTGTGAGAGGAGGTAGAATACTGGGAGGATTGGATTAACATTGTCAGCCAGGGCTCGCTGGGGAGCGCGCCCTCTTGCCCCTGAGTCAGAAGGTCCTGGATTCAAGCCTGTACTCCAGAGAATCAAGCCCCATAATCTAGGTCCACACTCCCCGGTGCCAGTACTGAGAGAGTGCTGCACTGTCGGAGGTAGATGTATATACGCTAGGACTCGAGCCCCATAATCCAGGTCCACACTCCCCAGTGCCAGTCCTGAGGGAGCGCTGCACTGTCGGAGGTAGATGTATATACTCTAGGACTCGAGCCCCATAGTCCAGGCCCACACTCCCCGGTGCCAGTACTGAGGGAGCGCTGCACTGTCGGAGGAAGATGTATATACTCTAGGACTCGAGCCCCATAATCCAGGCCCACACTCCCCGGTGCCAGTACTGAGGGAGCGCTGCACTGTCGGAGGTAGATGTATATACTCTAGGACTCGAGCCCCATAATCCAGGCCCACACTCTCCGGTGCCAGTACTGAGGGAGCGCTGCACTGTCGGAGGTAGATGTATATACTCCAGGACTGGAGCCCCATAATCCAGGCCCACACTCCCCGGTGCCAGTACTGAGGAAGTGCTGCAGTGTCGGAGGTAGATGTATATACTCTATGACTCGAGCCCCATAATCCAGGCCCAGTACTGAGGGAGCGCTGCACTGTCGGAGGTAGATGTATATACTCCAGGACTCGAGCCCCATAATCCAGGCCCACACTACCCGGTGCCAGTACTGAGGGAGTGCTGCAGTGTCGGAGGTAGATGTATATACTCTAGGTCTTGACCCTATAATCCAGGCCCACAATCCCCGGTGCCAGTACTGAGGGAGCGCTGCACTGTCGGAGGTAGATGCATATACTCTATGACTCGAGCCCCATAATCCAGGCCCACACTCCCCGGTGCCAGTACTGAGGGAGCGCTGCACTGTCAGAGGTAGATGTATATACTCTATGACTCGAGCCCCATAATCCAGGCCCACACTCCCCGGTGCCAGTACTGAGGGAGCGCTGCACTGTCGGAGGTAGATGTATATACTCTAGGACTCGAGCCCCATAATCCAGGCCCACACTACCCGGTGCCAGTACTGAGGGAGTGCTGCACTGTCGGAGGTAGATGTATATAATCTAGGACTCGATCTCCATAATCCAGGCCCAAACTCCCCGGCGCCAGTACTGAGGGAGCGCTGCACTGTCGGAGGTAGATGTATATACTCTAGCACTCGAGCTCCATAATCCAGGCCCACACTCCCCGGTGCCAGTACTGAGGGAGCGCTGCACTGTCGGAGGTAGATGTATATACTCTAGAACTTGAGCAACATAATCCAGGCCCACACTCCCCGGTGCCAGTACTGAGGGAGCGCTGTACTGTCAGAGGTAGATGTATATACTCTAGGACTCGAGCCCCATAATCCAGGCCCACACTCCCCGGTGCCAGTATTGAGGGAGCGCTGCACTGTTGAAGGTAGATGCATATACTCGAGGACTTGAGCCCCATAATCCAGGCCGACAGTCCCCGGTGCCAGTACTGAGGGAGCGCTGCACTGTCGGAGGTAGATGTATATACTCTCGGACTCGAGCCCCATAATCCAGGCCCACACTCCCCGGTGCCAGTACTGAGGGAGTGCTGCACTGTCGGAGGTAGATGTATATACTCTAGGACTCGAGCCACATAATCCAGGCCCACACTCCCCGGTGCCAGTACTGAGGGAGTGCTGCACTGTCGGAGGTAGATGTATATACTCTAGGACTTGAAACCCAAAATCCAGGCCCACACTCCCCGGTGCCAGTACTGAGTGCTGCACTGTCGGAGGTAGATGTATATACACTAGGACTCGAGCCCCATAATCCAGGCCCACACTCCCCGGTGCCAGTACTGATGGAGCACTGCACTGTCGGAGGTAGATGTATATACTCTAAGACTCGAGCTCCATAATCCAGGCCCACACTCCCCGGTGCCAGTACTGAGGGAGTGCTGCACTGTCGGAGGTAGATGTATATACTCTAGGACTCGAGCCCCATAATCCAGGCCCACACTCCCCGGTGCCAGTACTGATGGAGCGCTGCACTGTCGGAGGTAGATGTATATACTCTAAGACTCGAGCTCCATAATCCAGGCCCACACTCCCCGGTGCCAGTACTGAGGGAGCGCTGCACTGTCGGAGGTAGATGTATATACTCTAGGACTCGAGCCCCATAATCCAGGCCCACACTCCCCAGTGCCAGTACTGAGGGAGCGCTGCACTGTCGGAGGTAGATGTATATACTCTAGGACTCGAGCCCCATAATCCAGGCCCACACTCCCCGGTGCCAGTACTGAGGGAGCGCTGCACTGTCGGAGGTAGATGTATATACTCTAGGACTCGAGCCCCATAATCCAGGCCCACACTACCCGTTGCCAGTACTGAGGGAGTGCTGCACTGTCGGAGGTAGATGTATATACTCTCGGACTTGAAACCCATAATCCAGGCCCACACTCCCCGGTGCCAGTACTGAGGGAGTGCTGCACTGTCGGAGGTAGATGTATATACTCTAGGACTTGAAACCCATAATCCAGGCCCACACTCCCCGGTGCCAGTACTGAGGGAGTGCTGCACTGTCGGAGGTAGATGTATATACTCTAGGATTTGAGCCCCATAATCCAGGCTGACACTCCCCGGTGCCAGTACTGAGGGAGCGCTGCACTGTCGGAGGTAGATGTATATACTCTGGGACTCGAGCCCCATAATCCAGGCCCACACTCCCCGGTGCCAGTACTGAGGGAGTGCTGCACTGTCGGAGGTAGATGTATATACTCTAGGACTTGAAACCCATAATCCAGGCCCACACTCCCCGGTGCCAGTACTGAGGGAGTGCTGCACTGTCGGAGGTAGATATATATACTCTGGGACTCGAGCCCCATAATCCAGGCCCACACTCCCCGGTGCCAGTACTGAGGGAGTGCTGCACTGTCGGAGGTAGATGTATATACTCTGGGACTCGAGCCCCATAATCCAGGCCCACACTCCCCGGTGCCAGTACTGAGGGAGCGCTGCACTGTCGGAGGTAGATGTATCTACGCTAGGAGTCGAGCCCCATAATCCAGGCCCACACTCCCCGGTGCCAGTACTGTGGGAGAGCTGCACTGTCGGAGGTAGATGTATATACTCTAGGACTCGAGCCCCACAATCCAGGCCCACACTCCCCGGTGCCAGTACTGATGGAGTGCTGCACTGTCGGAGGTAGATGTATATACTCTAGGACTCGAGCCCCATAATCCAGGTCCACACTCCCCGGTGCCAGTACTGAGGGAGCGCTGCACTGTCGGAGGTAGATGTATATACTCTCGGACTCGAGCCCCATAATCCAGGCCCACACTCCCCGGTGCCACTACTGAGGGAGCGCTGCACTGTCGGAGGTAGATGTATATACTCTAGGACTCGAGCCCCATAATCCAGACCCACACTCCCCGGTGCCAGTACTGAGGGAGCGCTGCACTGTCGGAGGTAGATGTATATACTCTGGGACTCGAGCCCCATAATCCAGGCCCACACTCCCCGGTGCCAGTACTGAGGGAGCACTGCACTGTCGGAGGTAGATGTATATACTCTAGGACTCGAGCCCCATAATCCAGGCCCACACTCCCCGGTGCCAGTACTGAGGGAGCACTGCACTGTCGGAGGTAGATGTATATACTCTAGGACTTGAAACCCATAATCCAGGCCCACACTCCCCGGTGCCAGTACTGAGGGAGCGCTGCACTGTCGGAGGTAGATGTATATACTCTAGGACTCGAGCTCCATAATCCAGGCCCACACTCCCCGGTGCCAGTACTGAGGGAGCGCTGCACTGTCGGAGGTAGATGTATATACTCTAGGACTCGAGCCCCATAATCCAGGCCCACACTCCCCGGTGCCAGTACTGAGGGAGCACTGCACTGTTGGAGGTAGATGTATATACTCTAGGACTCGAGCTCCATAATCCAGGCCCACACTCCCCGGTGCCAGTACTGAGGGAGCGCTGCACTGTCGGAGGTAGATGTATATACTCTAGGACTCGAGCCCCATAATCCAGGCCCACACTCCCCGGTGCCAGTACTGAGGGAGCACTGCACTGTCGGAGGTAGATGTATATACTCTAGGACTCGAGCTCCATAATCCAGGCCCACACTCCCCGGTGCCAGTACTGAGGGAGCGCTGTACTGTCAGAGGTAGATGTATATACCCTAGGACTCGAGCCCCATAATCCAGGCCCACACTCCCCGGTGCCAGTACTGAGGGAGCGCTGCACTGTTGGAGGTAGATGTGTATACTCTCGGACTCGAGCCCCATAATCCGGGCCCACACTCCCCGGTGCCAGTACTGAGGGAGTGCTGCACTGTCGGAGGTAGATGTATATACTCTAGGACTTGAAACCCATGATCCAGGCCCACACTCCCCGCTGCCAGTACTGAGGGAGTGCTGCACTGTCGGAGGTAGATGTATATACTCTAGGATTTGAGCCCCATAATCCAGGCTGACACTCCCCGGTGCCAGTACTGATGGAGCGCTGCACTGTCAGAGGACACCAAGGGTCAGCGCCTGTGAGGACCCATCCTTCCAGCGAGGGGTGAGCGCCCCTGGGATGGGGGGTAAAATGGAGATAGGAAAGGTGGGGATTTGGAGCCAGCGGGAGTCCATGTTTCTATAATCTTAATGGGCTACGGAGCAGAGATCAGGTGCGGACAACTTGCGCTGGGATTGGACGGGGTACAGTGGTGTGAGGGGTTAAGGTGGAGAGGTCAAGAGATCTGTTTCCAGTTGGATTCTGCTCCTCCTGGAGGTCAGGGTGTCAAAACTCCGTGCATTCTGGGTCCGTCGTGTTGTGTTGGCAGATTAGCTTGAGTGCGAGATATTGTATCAATGGAAATCAGAAGCCAGACTCTGGTTGGATCCCTGCCCAACTGTTATTTTTAGATGTCTTTGACATTGAGCCGCTGGTTCCTGGTGACTGTGGCCACAAGGGAGGGTGCTGATCTCGTTACACTCAAGCTAAGGTGGGAGGGAGGGTTTGAGGAGCAGAGCAGCTAGATCTTAGTGAGATCTGGCCTGATGACACCACGATATGGGGTTTCCAGTGCACGTAAGGTGTGGCGGGAGAATGAGGGAGGGGAGGGAGTCCCACAGTTTGGAGATGGAGGGAGGGGAGGGAGTCCCACAGTTTGGAGATGGAGGGAGGGGAAGGAGTCCCACAGTTTGGGAGACTGAGGGAGGGGAGGGAGTCCCACAGTTTGGGAGACTGAGGGAGGGGAGGGAGTCCCACAGTTTGGAGACGGAGGGAGTTGAGGGAGTCCCACAGTTTGGAGACTGAGGGAGGGGAGGGAGTCCCACAGTTTGGAGACTGAGGGAGGGGAGGGAGTCCCACAGTTTGGAGACTGAGGGAGGGGAGGGAGTCCCACAGTTTGGAGACTGAGGGAGGGGAGGGAGTCCCAGAGTTTGGAGGCTGAGGGAGGGGAGGGAGTCCCACAGTTTGGAGACTGAGGGAGGGGAGGGAGTCCCACAGTTTGGAGACTGAGGGAGGGGAGAGAGTCCCACAGTTTGGAGACTGAGGGAGGGGAGGGAGTCCCACAGTTTGGAGACTGAGGGAGGGGAGGGAGTCCCACAGTTTGGAGACTGAGGGAGGGGAGGGAGTCCCAGAGTTTGGAGACTGAGGGAGGGGAGGGAGTCCCACAGTTTGGAGACTGAGGGAGGGGAGGGAGTCCCACAGTTTGGAGACTGAGGGAGGGGAGGGAGTCCCAGAGTTTGGAGACTGAGGGAGGGGAGGGAGTCCCACAGTTTGGAGACTGAGGGAGGGGAGGGAGTCCCACAGTTTGGAGACTGAGGGAGGGGAGGGAGTCCCAGAGTTTGGAGACTGAGGGAGGGGAGGGAGTCCCACAGTTTGGAGACTGAGGGAGGGGAGGGAGTCCCACAGTTTGGAGACTGAGGGAGGGGAGGGAGTCCCAGAGTTTGGAGACTGAGGGAGGGGAGGGAGTCCCACAGTTTGGAGACTGAGGGAGGGGAGGGAGTCCCACAGTTTGGAGACTGAGGGAGGGGAGGGAGTCCCACAGTTTGGAGACTGAGGGAGGGGAGGGAGTCCCACAGTTTGGAGACTGAGGGAGGGGAGGGAGTCCCACAGTTTGGAGACTGCGGGAGGGGAGGGAGTCCCACAGTTTGGAGACTGAGGGAGGGGAGGGAGTCCCACAGTTTGGAGACTGAGGGAGGGGAGGGAGTCCCACAGTTTGGAGACTGAGGGAGGGGAGGGAGTCCCACAGTTTGGAGACTGAGGGAGGGGAGGGAGTCCCACAGTTTGGAGACTGAGGGAGGGGAGGGAGTCCCACAGTTTGGAGACTGAGGGAGGGGAGGGAGTCCCACAGTTTGGAGACTGAGGGAGGGGAGGGAGTCCCAGAGTTTGGAGACTGAGGGAGGGGAGGGAGTCCCACAGTTTGGAGACTGAGGGAGGGGAGGGAGTCCCACAGTTTGGAGACTGAGGGAGGGGAGGGAGTCCCAGAGTTTGGAGACTGAGGGAGGGGAGGGAGTCCCACAGTTTGGAGACTGAGGGAGGGGAGGGAGTCCCACAGTTTGGAGACTGAGGGAGGGGAGGGAGTCCCAGAGTTTGGAGACTGAGGGAGGGGAGGGAGTCCCACAGTTTGGAGACTGAGGGAGGGGAGGGAGTCCCACAGTTTGGAGACTGAGGGAGGGGAGGGAGTCCCACAGTTTGGAGACTGAGGGAGGGGAGGGAGTCCCACAGTTTGGAGACTGAGGGAGGGGAGGGAGTCCCACAGTTTGGAGACTGCGGGAGGGGAGGGAGTCCCACAGTTTGGAGACTGGGGGAGGGGAGGGAGTCCCACAGTTTGGAGACTGAGGGAGGGGAGGGAGTCCCACAGTTTGGAGACTGAGGGAGGGGAGGGAGTCCCACAGTTTGGAGACTGGGGGAGGGGAGGGAGTCCCACAGTTTGGAGACTGAGGGAGGGGAGGGAGTCCCACAGTTTGGAGACTGAGGGAGGGGAGCGAGTCCCACAGTTTGGAGACTGAGGGAGGGGAGGGAGTCCCACAGTTTGGAGACTGAGGGAGGGGAGGGAGTCCCACAGTTTGGAGACTGAGGGAGGGGAGGGAGTCCCACAGTTTGGAGACTGAGGGAGGGGAGGGAGTCTCATTGAAAAGTATAAGATTCTGAGGGGGATTGACAGGGTCGATGCTGAGAGGCTGTTTCCCCTGGGCTGGAGAGAGTCTCGAACCAGGGGTCACAGTCTCAGGATAAGAGGTCGGCCATTGAGGACTGAGATGAGGAGGAATTTCTTCACTCAGAGGGCGGTGAATCTTTGGAATTCTCTGCCCCAGAGGGCTGTGGAGGCTGGGTCATTGAATATATTTAAGTTGGGGATAGACAGATTTTTGAACGATAAGGGAGTCGAGGGTTATGGGGAGCGGGCAGGGAAGTGGATTTGAGGCCAAGATCGGATCAGCCATGATCTCATTGAATGGCGGAGCAGGCTCGACGGGCCGAATGGCCTCCTCCTGCTCCTACATCTTATGTTCTTATGCCCTTATCACCCTTACAGACAGTGTGTTCCAGACCCCCGCCACCCTCTGGGTGAAGAACGTTCTCCTCAAATCCCCTCTGTGGTAAACCACTGTTATTGTTGTTCACCGTTGTTGTTGTTGTTGTTGCACACTGTTGTATCTAGGCATGCCTCAGCGTGTCTCTGCTGGCTCCGCCCCTGGCTCCACCCACAGGCCCAGGTATAAAGGTGACTGCTCTGCAGCCCCCTGCCTTCTTGGAACCCAGTCAACCACGAGAGGCATGCTCTGTTCTTTGCTAATAAAAGCCTTTTAGTTACTCTCCTAACTCACCGTCTTTTATGAGTAATTGATAGCGCATCACCCTCTAAACCCCCGACCAATTACCTTCAATCTATGCCCCCTGGTTATTGACCGCTCTGCGAAGGGAAATAGGTCCTTCCTACCCACTTTGTTTGAGGCCCCTCATAATTTTATACACCTCAATTAGGGGATCACATTGAAGCATACAAAATTATTACAGGGCTTGATAGGATGGATGCTGGGAGAATGTTTCCCCTGGGCTGGGGAGTCCAGAACCAGGGGCCACAGCCTCAGGATAAAGGGTCGGCCATTGAGGACTGAGATGAGGAGGAATTTCTTCACACAGAGGGCGGTGAATCTTTGAAATTCTCTGCCCCAGAGGGCTGTGGAGGCTCAGTCGTTGGGTATATTCAAAACAGAAGTTGATAGATTTCTGACTAGTCAGGGCATCAAGGGATATGGCGATCGGGCCGGTGACTGGAGTTCGGGCAGAAGATCAGCCATGATCTCATTGAATGGCGGAGCAGGCTTAAAGGGCCGAATGGCCTACTCCTGTTCCTAATTCATATGTTTTTATGATCTTCCCTCAGCCTCCTCTGCTCCAAAGAAAACAACCTCAGTCTATACAATCTTTCCTCATTGCTAACATTCCCCAGCCCCGGCAACATCCTCGTGAATCTCCTTTGCACCCTCCTCTGTACAGGAACAAGGATGTCTTGCTGCAGTTGTGCAGGGACTTGGTGAGACCACACCTTGAGTATTGTGTGCAGTTTTGGTCGCCTTATCTGAGGAAGGATGTTCTTGCCATGGAGGGAGTGCAGCGAAGATTCACCAGGCTGATACCTGGGATGGCAGGAATGACGTATGAGGAGAGATTGGGTCGATTGGGCTTATACTCACTGGAGTTTAGAAGAATGAGAGGGGATCTCATTGAAACTTATAAAATTCTAACAGGACTAGACAGACTAGATGCAGGAAGGATGTTCCTGATGACCGGGGAGTCCAGAACCAGGGGTCACAGTCTAAGGATAAGGGGTAAGCCATTTAGGACAGAGATGAGGAGGAATTTCTTCACCCAGGGAGTGGTGAAGTTGTGGAATTCTCTACCACAGAAGGCAGTTGAGGCCAATTCATTAAATATATTCAAGAAGGAGTTGGATGTATTTATTAAGGCTAAAGGGATCAAGGGATATGGGGAGAAAGCAGGGACAGGGTACTGAATTTGGATGATCAGCCATGATCTCATTGAATGGCGGAGCAGGCTCGAGGGGCCGAATGGCCGACTCCTGCTCCTATCTTCTATGTTTCTCTGGTGCAATAACATCCTTCCTGCAATGTGGTGACCAGAAGATCTTGTGTTTTCCACCAGCCATCAGGCAAGATGCTCGACAACTTCATTCACCATCAGAGCACGGGTACAGGCGGAGCACGATTGGATCCCGGAGTGCCGAACCTTCTGCTCGCATCCGACAGACTGTCAGACGCGAGCAGACAACCAACGGCCTTCGAGGTAAGGGAATGGCCACGTTGACACAGTCGTGATCCCCAGTCTCAAGCCCGAAGGCACCTCGCCCTGGTTAGCTTTGGGTTTGGGTGGCGAGCGTTCTTCTCGGCTCCCCCCTGACCGCGCCCCGCCCAAACCCACCCCACTCCTCCTCCTACTCCCTTCTCCCGGTCCGCGTCACGCGCTTCCTCCTTTCTTCGGGCAGCAGCAGCAGATCTTGCGCAGGGTCCCGGGGTAGGCCACGAGGAGGAAGCAGAGACCGGCGAAGGCGACGATGGCGGCGGCGGCGGCGGCGCAGGCGAAGGACCACATGTAGGCGAACTCCACGCGCACCAGCTCGTTGCTCCGGAGGGCCGCCCCGCAGGCCCGCTGGAACACACCGAGGGTGACGCTCACCAGGAGCCCTGCGTAGGTCAAAGGGGAAAAAGGTAGGGAGGGGGTCAAAGGGCAGGTGACATGAATCAGTTATTCATGAAAGAAAGAGTTATGAAATAATGCTGAGCGACCTGCGGGTGGTGCTGTCCAGGGAGAGTATAAATACTCGGGCACGGGCCCAGCTTGCGCAGGACATTCTTAACAGGAACTAATGAAGGACACAACTAGGCCTCCATCTTGTAAATCAGTTGATTAAAGCTTTGTTTAACGCTTAGACCAAGTGCCTAGTAGTTTTCTTACGTCAATTTAATCAACTATTTTACAACATGGAGGTCTTGTTGTGTGTCCTTCACTAGTTCCTGTTAAAGAATGTCCTGCACGAGCCGCTGACGTAGCAGGGATTTCCCGCAGGAGCGCAAACCAGACCCAAATGTAACGCCGCGCCACGTAAGGAGATGTTAGGGCAGGAGCGGTTGGGGCGCCTTAAGGGAGGAGAGAGAGGCAGAGAGGTTAAGGGAGGGAATTCCAGAGCTCAGGGCCCCAGGCAGCTGAAGGCACGGCCACCAATGGTGGAGCGATGGAAATCGGGGATGTTCAAGAGGCCAGAATTGGAGGAACGCAGAGATCACAGGGGGTTTTGGAGGTTACAGAGATAGGGAGGGGCGAGGGGCCATGGAGGGATTTGAACAGGAGGATGAGAATTGTAGGGGCTGGAGGAGGTTACAGAGATAGGGAGGGGGCGAGGGCCATGGAGGAATTTGAACAGGAGGATGAGAATTGTAGGGCTGGAGGAGGTTACAGAGATAGGGAGGGGGCGAGGGCCATGGAGCGATTTGAAGACGAGGATGAGAATTGTAGGGGCTGGAGGAGGTTACAGAGGTAGGGAGGGGGTGAGGACCATGGAGGGATTTGAACAGGAGGATGAGAATTGTAGGGCTGGAGGAGGTTACAGAGATAGGGAGGGGGCGAGGGCCATGGAGGGATTTGAACAGGAGGATGAGAATTGTAGGTCTGGATGAGGTTACAAAGATAGGGAGGGGGCGAGGGCCATGGAGGGATTTGAACAGGAGGATGAGAATTGTAGGGGCTGGAGGAGGTTACAGAGATAGGGAGGGGGCGAGGGGCCATGGGGGGATTTGAACAGGAGGATGAGAATTGTAGGGGCTGGAGGAGGTTACAGAGATAGGGAGGGGGCGAGGGCCATGGAGGGATTTGAACAGGAGGTTGCGAATTGTAGGGGCTGGAGGAGGTTACAGAGATAGGGAGGGGGCGAGGGCCATGGAGGGATTTGAACAGGAGGATGAGAATTGTAGGGCTGGAGGAGGTTACAGAGATAGGGAGGGGGCGAGGGGCCATGGAGGGATTTGAACAGGAGGATGAGAATTGTAGGGGCTGGAGGAGGTTACAGAGATGGGGAGGGGGCGAGGGCCATGGAGGGATTTGAACAGGAGGATGACACTTGTAGGGGCTGGAGGAGGTTACAGAGATAGGAAGGGGGTGAGGGGCCATGGAGGGATTTGAACAGGAGGATGAGAATTGTCGGGGCTGGAGGAGGGTACAGAGATAGGGAGGGGGGCGAGGGGCCATGGAGGGATTTGAACAGGAGGATGAGAATTGTAGGGGCTGGAGGAGGTTACAGAGATAGGGAGGGGGGCGAGGTGCCATGGAGGGATTTGAACAGGAGGATGAGAATTGTGGGGTCTGGAGGAGGTTACAGAGATCGGGAGGGGGCGAGGGTCATGGAGGGATTTGAACAGGAGGATGAGAATTGTAGGGGCTGGAGGAGGTTACAGAGATAGGGAGGGGGTGAGGGGCCATGGAGGGATTTGAACAGGAGGATGAGAATTGTAGGGGCTGGAGGAGGTTACAGAGATAGGGAGGGGGTGAGGGGCCATGGAGGGATTTGAACAGGAGGATGAGAATTGTAGGGGCTGGAGGAGGTTACAGAGATAGGGAGGGGGGCGAGGTGCCATGGAGGGATTTGAACAGGAGGATGAGAATTGTCGGGTTACAGAGATAGGGAGGGGCCGAGGGCCATGGAGGGATTTGAACAGGAGGATGAGAATTGTAGGGGCTGGAAGAGTTTACAGAGATAGAGAGGGGGCGAGGGGCCATGGAGGGATTTGAACAGGAGGATGAGATTTGTAGGGGCTGGAGGAGGTTACAGAGATAGGGAGGGGCCGAGGGCCATGGAGGGATTTGAACAGGAGGATGAGAATTGTGGGGTCTGGAGGAGGTTACAGAGATCGGGAGGGGGCGAGGGCTATGGAGAGATTTGAACAGGGGGATGGGAATTGTAGGGGCTGGAGGAGGTTACAGAGATAGGGAGGGGGCGAGGACCATGGAGGGATTTGAACAGGAGGATGAGAATTGTAGGGCTGGATGAGGTTACAGAGATAGGGAGGGGGCGAGGGGCCATGGAGGGATTTGAACAAGAGGATGAGAATTGTAGGGGCTGGAAGAGGTTACAGAGATAGGGAGGGGGCGAGGGGCCATGGAGGGATTTGAACAGGAGGATGAGAATTGTAGGGGCTGGAGGAGGTTACAGAGATAGCGAGGGGGCGAGGGCCATGGAGGGATTTGAACAGGAGGATGAGAATTGTAGGGCTGGTGGAGGTTACAGAGATAGGGAGGGGGCGAGGGCCATGGAGGGATTTGAACAGGAGGATGAGAATTTTAGGGGCTGGAGGAGGTTACAGAGATAGGGAGGGGGCGAGGGCCATGGAGGGATTTGAACAGGAGGATGAGAATTGCAGGGGCTGGAGGAGGTTACAGAGATAGGGAGGGGGCGAGGGCCATGGAGGGATTTGAACAGGAGGATGAGAATTGTAGGGCTGGTGGAGGTTACAGAGATAGGGAGGGGGCGAGGGCCATGGAGGGATTTGAACAGGAGGATGAGAATTGGAGGGGCTGGAGGAGGTTACAGAGATAGGGAGGGGCCAAGGGCCATGGAGGGATTTGAACAGGAGGATGAGAATTGTAGGGGCTGGAGGAGGTTACAGAGATAGGGAGGGGGCGAGGGCCATGGAGGGATTTGAACAGGAGGATGAGAATTGTAGGGCTGGAGGAGGTTACAGAGATAGGGAGGGGGCGAGGGGCCATGGAGGGATTTGAACAGGAGGATGAGAGTTGTAGGGGCTGGAGGAGGTTACAGAGATAGGGAGGGGGCGAGGGGCCATGGAGGGATTTGAACACTTGGATAGGGGGTCAAGACATTGACTGTCGGAGAGTGCTGATGAAGGGCTCCTCTCTGTCTGACGGGTGGATATGATCACGGAATCTCGTCTATGATCGATGGTACTCACCAGACAGTAGGTAAAAAAAGGCGGAGAGCTTGATTAAGAAATCCGGATTTCGATTTAAGGCCATTACAATGGAAAGTGAACCGAGAGCCATCAGGCAAAGGCTTAAGAGGGCTAATATAGCTAGCACAATGAAGAGATCTGTGGAGCAGGAATGGAAAGAGGCGTTAATGCTGTGTCCTAATGTTATACCCAGTAACACACGGTGTGTTATTATCTTCTATCTATCTATCTTCTATCTATATATATAAAACGGTTGATCCGTCTGTCTTTCTGTCTGTCTGTCTGTCTGTTTGTCTTTCTGTCTGTCTGTCCGGCTATACAATCAAAGGTTATAGAGCGTACCTACACATATGTTATATCAAAAGAAAGCTTATCATTAGGGGACTCTAATAGGCATATTTACTTTTCGGTCAGACGAAAATTGTTCGGACAGTATACAAAAAAGTTTCAAAAAACGGCAACACTCCACTCATTAGCGTTGAGTGACGTGATGGTTGACCAATCGGTGCGCCACGGGGGGCGTTTCATTGCGTGTGTGGGCGGGCCTAATCCTTCTGAGCGGAGGTGAGTGGCCGCCATCTTGATTCCTAACTATTGATTTATTTTTCCCACTTTCTGCGTGTAAATATAGATTTCCAGAAAAAAAAAAGTTGCTTTTAAAAGAAAAAAAGTCCTTTTCCAAAGGGGACTCGGGCTTTCCCCCCCTCGGCGGTTGATGAGCTGCCTGCAGGCCTCAGGCCTTGAAGCCTCGGCCTCTCCTCGCCAGCCACGCCCGAGCTAGGCACCGCCCGTCCCGCCCCGCGATCGCCGCCATCTTGGTAAAGGCTGGCGACGCGGGACTGAGCCGCGCGTAGCCATCGCCGCCATCTTAGTAAAGGCTGGCGGGGCGGGAGTCAGCGCGCGCGCTTCAACGTCGGCCCGGAGCACGATCTGAGCTAAGGTGAGTCCAGCCGGGCCTCACACGCTAGGCCGCGCACCGGCCGGCCCTGAGGCGCTGATCCGCACACGGAGGCTTCGGCTCACCGCGTCCGGGCTCTGAGGAAAGGCAGAGAGAGAGGATGAGGGAGGGACAGAGAGGAAATCAGGGAGAGACAGGGGGAGAGGGAGAGGAGAGGGGGAGGGAGAGGAGAGGGGGGGAGGGAGGGGAGAGGAGAGGGGGGGAGGGAGGGGAGAGGAGGGGGGAGGGAGCATAGAGGAGAGGGGGAGGGAGGGGAGAGGAGAGGGGGGAGGGAGGGGAGAGGAGAGGGAGGGGAGAGGAGAGGGGGAGGGAGGGGAGGGGGGGAGGGGAGAGGAGAGGGGGGAGGGAGGGGAGAGGAGAGGGGGGCGAGGGGAGGGGGAGGGAGAGGAGGGAGGGAGAGGAGAGGGAGAGGGGGAGGGAGAGGAGAGGAGGGGAGGGAGGGAGAGGAGAGAGGGAGGGAGAGGAGAGGGGGAGGGGGTCATAGAGTCATAGAGTTTTACAGCACAGAAAGAGGCCCTTCGGCCCATCGTGTCTGCGCCGCCCATCCATCCCTGTCCAGTCTAATCCCATTTTCCAGCATTTGGTCCATAGCCTTGTATGCAATGGCATTTCAAGTGCTCATCCAAATGCTTCTTGAATGTTGTGAGGGTTCCAGCCTCCACCACCCTTTTAGGCATTGAGTTCCACATTCCAACCACCCTCTGGGTGAAAAAGTTCCTCCTCAAATCCCCTCTAAATCTCCTGCCCCTTACCCTGAATCTATGCCCCCTTGTTATTGACCCCCCTACTAGGGGGAAAAGTTCCTCTTTGTCTACCCTATCTATGCCCCTCATCATTTTGTACACCTCAATCAGGTCCCCCCTCAGCCTTCTTTGCTCCAAGGAAAACAACCCCAGCCTGTTTAGTCTTTCTTCATAGCTGAGGCGCTCCATCCCAGGTAACATCCTGGTGAATCTTCTCTGCACCCTCTCCAAAGCAATCACATCCTTCCTATAGTGAGGTGACCAGAACTGCACACAGTACTCCAGCTGTGGCCTCACCAGCGTTTTGTACAGCTCCATCATAACCTCCCTGCTCTTATATTCTATGCCTCGGCTAATGAAGGCAAGTATCCCATATGCCTTTTTAACCACCTTATCTACCTGTTCCGCTGCCTTCAGGGATCTATGTACATGTACACCAAGGTCCCTCTGACCCTCTGTACTTCCTAGGGTCCTACCACTCATTGTGTATTCCCTTGCCTTATTTGTCCGTCCAAAATGCATCACCTCGCACTTTTCAGGGTTAAATTCCATTTGCCACTTTTCCGCCCATCTGACCAACCCGTTTATATCGTCCTGTAGCCTGAGGCTTTCCTCCTCGCAATTTACCACCCCACCAATTTTCGTGTCATCTGCGAACTTACTGATCATACCTTTTACATTCTCATCCAAATCATTTATGTTGATCACAAACAACAAGGGACCCAGCACCGATCCCTGAGGTACCCCACTGGACACAGGCTTCCAGTCACAAAAGCAACCTTCGACCATCACCCTCTGCCTCCTGCCACTCAGCCAGTTTAGGATCCAACGCGCCAAGGCACCCTGGATCCCATGGGCTCTTACCTTCTTGACCAGTCTCCTATGCGGGACTTTGTCAAAAGCTTCACTGAAGTCCATGTAAACCACATCCACAGCATTTCCCTCATCCACACACCTAGTCACCCCCTCGAAAAATTCAATCAGATTGGTCAGATATGATTTACCCTTGACAAAGCCATGCTGACTATCCCCGATTAACCCTTGCCTCTCCAAGTGGAGACTAATTTTGTCCCTCAGAATTTTTTCCAATAATTTCCCTACCACAGATGTTAGGCTCACTGGCCTGTAATTCCCTGGTTTATCCCTGCTACCCTTCTTGTATAATGGTACTACATTAGCTGTTCTCCAGTCCTCTGGTACATCCCCTGTGGCCAGAGAGGTTCTGAAAATTTGTGTCAGTGCCCCTACAATCTCCTCCTTTGCCTCCCACAGCAGCCTGGGATACATCTCGTCCGGGCCTGGGGATTTATCCACTTTTTGGCCTGCTAAAACCGCTAGCACCTCCTCCCTCTCGATGCTAATATGTTCAAGTATGTCACAGTCCCCTTGCCCGATTTCTATGTCTGCATCGTCTTTCTCCATAGTGAACACAGATGCAAAAAATTCATTTAAAACCCCGCCTACATCATCTGGCTCTACACACAGATTGCCACTTTGGTCCCTAATGGGCCCTACCCTTTCCCTGGTTATCCTCTTGCCCTTAATATACTTATAAAACATCTTAGGGTTTTCCTTTATTTTGCTCGCCAGTGTTATTTCATGGCCGCTCCTCGCCCTCCGAATTTCTTTTTTAAGTATGCCCCTGCACTTTTTATACTCCTCTAGGGCTTCTTCCGTCTTTAGTCTTTTGTAACTGCCAAAAGCCCCCCTTTTATTTCTAATGCATTTTTGTATATCCCTTGTCATCCAAGGTTCCCTTTGCTTGTTGGTCCCACCCTTGACCTTTACAGGAACATGTTGGCGTTGTACTCTCTCTATTTCCCTTCTGAAAGTCTCCCACTGTTTTGATGTGGATTTTCCTATAAGTAGCTGCTCCCAGTCCACTTTGGCCAGATCCTGCCTTATCATATTAAAATCGGCCTTCCCCCAATTTAGAACCCTTATTTCCGGGCCGTCTTTGTCTTTTTCCATGACCACCTTAAATCTCACCGAATTATGGTCACTGTCGCCAAAATGCTCTCCTACTGATACTTCCACCACTTGCCCGGCTACATTCCCCAGAATTAGGTCCAGTACCGCCCCCTCTCTTGTAGGACTTTCTACATGTTGGCTCAAAAAGCTCTCCTGGATGCACTTTAAGAATTCTGCACCCTCTAAGCCTTTCACACTCTGACTATCCCAATTTATATTGGGGAAGTTGAAATCCCCCACTATTATTACCCTATTATTTTCACACTTCTCTGAGATTTGCCTACATATCTGTTCCTCTATCTCCCCCTGACTGTTTGGGGGCCTATAGTACACTCCCAGCAAAGTGCTTGCCCCCTTTTTGTTTTTAAGTTCTACCCATATGGCCTCATTAGAGGAACCCGCTAATATATCATCCCTCCTTACAGCAGTAATTGACTCCTTAATTAATATTGCAACACCCCCTCCCCTTTTACACCCCCCCCCTGTCTCGCCTGAAGATTCTATACCCTGGAATATTGAGCTACCAGTCCTGACCCTCCCTCAACCATGTCTCCGTGATAGCAACAATATCGTACTCCCATGTGTTCAACAACAACTTCAGTTCATCCACCTTATTTGCAAGACTCCTTGCATTAAAATAAATGCCTTCCAGCCCTGCCATATTCCCTTTTGCCTTCACATGTTTGCTCTGCCTTCCCAGCTGACTTGTTTTTTCCTCTGTATTTGGCTGTAAATCACCCCCTACTACAGCTCCACTCTGTACCCCATCCCCCTGCCAAGTTAGTTTAAACCCCCCCCCAGCAGTGCTAGCAAACCTCCCCGCAAGGATATTGGTTCCCCTCTGGTTCAGGTGTAAACCGTCCGACTTGTACAAGTCCCACCTTTCCCAGAAGCAGACCCAGTGATCCAGGAAACTAAAGCCCTCCCCCCTGCACCATCCCTTTAGCCACGCATTCATCTGTTCTATCTTCCTATTCCTATACCCACTAGCACGTGGCACTGGGAGTAATCCAGAGATTACAACCTTTGAGGTCCTGCTCTTTAATCCTTCACCTAGCTCCCTAAATTCTTGCTGCAGGACCTCATCCCTCTTTTTACCTATGTCGTTGGTACCAATGTGGACCACGACCTCTGGCTGTTCACCCTCCCCCTCCAGAATGCCCTGCAGCCGCTCAGTGATATCCTTGACCCTGGCACCAGGGTGAGGAGAGGGGCAGGGAGGGAGCAGTGAGGGGAGGGAGGGAGAGAGAGTAAAGCAGGGAGAGACGGGGCAGGGAGAGAGAGAGGGTGAGGGAGGGAAAGAGTGAGGGGGAGGGACAGGGAGGGAGAGCTCGCCTTCTTCCTTCCTTCCTTCGCAGGGGTTGATCGGGCCAGGCCTGAGGCGCTCCTTCCCCCTCTCTCTCTCCAAGCTAATCCCGAACTAAATCCACCAGTCTCTCTCTTTCTCTTCCCCCCCGCCCCGTCTCTCTCTTCTCCCCCCAGTCTCTCGCTTCTCCCCCCAGTCTCTCTCTCTCTTCCAACAACAACATGCCCTCAAAAAACCCTCGGCACCGCCGGGCACTCCAGCTAGTATCTATATATATAAAACGGTTGGTCTGTCTGTCTGTTTGTCTTTCTGTCTGTTTGTCTTTCTGTCTGTTTGTCTTTCTGTCTGTCCGGCTATACAATCAAAAGGTATAGAGCGTACCTACACACATGTTATATCAAAAGAAAGCTTATCATTAGGGGAGTCTAATAGGTGTATTTACTTTTTGGTCAGAAAAAAATTGTTCAGACAGTATACAAAAAAGTTTCAAAAAATGGCAACATTCCGCTCATTAGCGTTGGGTGACGTGATGGTTGACCAATCGTACAGGGGATTAACCTGATGGTTGACCAATCGGTGCGTCACGGGGGGCGTTTCATTGCGTGTGTGGGCGGGCCTAATCCTTCTGAGCTGAGGTGAGTGGCCGCCATCTTGATTCCTAACTATTGATTTATTTTTCCCACTTTCTGTGTGTTTATTTTTCCCACTTTCTGTGTGTACCCCGTTAGGTTTTTTTGTGCAGTTCTCTTCTTAGCTATGGGGTGCTTAAAAACCTGAACTTTAATATTTAGGAATCTCTCTTTATTGTAGTGGATCCGCAGAGCCGCGGCCTAGCAGCGTGGGAAGCCTGGGCCTCGAGTTCAGCGGATTCCCGGCGCGCCCGGAACCTGTCGAACCTGCTGAAGGCCATTCATTTCCGCGACCACGTCACCGTCTTCGCCTAGGCCAACGGCATCGGGGGTGACGGCCGAGGCCGCCAAAAGCGTCCAGGGAAACGCGTTCATCCAGGTGCCGAGGCCCGGGCCCCGGGGCGGAAACCCGACCAGGTCACCGTCTTCGCCCTCGGCCAACGGCATCAGGGTGACAGCCGAGGCCGCCAAAAACATCCAGGGGAACGAGTTCATCCAGGTGCCGAGGCCCAGGCCCCGGGGCGGAAACAGGGATTGGAGCGGGGGATGAGGGCTCGGGGAGGGGAGAGGGGGGAGCGGAGAGGGTAAGAGGGAGGGGGAAGAGGGAGGGGGGGAGGGGGAAGAGGGAGGGGGGAAGAGGGAGGGTGGGGGGGAAGAGGGAGGGGAGGGGGGAAGAGGGAGGGGGGAAGAGGGTGGGGGGAAGAGGGAGGAGAGGGGGAGGGGGAAGAGGGAGGGGTGGGGCAAGAGGGAGGGGGGAAGAGGGGGGAAGAGGGCGGGGAGGAAGAGTGAGGAGGGGGAAGAGGGAGGAGGGGAGGGGGAAGAGGGAGGAGGGGGAGGGAGGAGGGAGAGGAGAGGGGGAGGGAGGGAGAGGAGAGGGGGAGGGAGGCTGAGGAGAGGGGCAGCGAGGGAGAGACAGGGGGAGGGAGAGAGAGAGGGTGAGGGAGGGAAAGAGTGAGGGGGTGGGGGAGGGAGGGAGAGCTCGCCGTCTTCCTTCCTTCCTTCCTTCACAGGGGTCCATCAGGCCAGGCCTGAGGCGCTCCTTCCCCCTCTCTCTCCAGGCTTAATCCCAAACTAAATCCAGCAGTCTCTCTCTCTCTCTTCCCCCCATCTCTCTCTTCTCCCCCCAGTCTCTCTCTCTCAATGCCCAGTCTCTCTCTCTCTCTCTCTCTCCCCCCAGTCAATTCAATTCAATTCAATTCAAATTGCTTTATTGGCATGACAAGGTACATCTTATGTTGCCAAAGCATCGAAAAACATTCATGGTTGTACACAAAAATACAGATCTATCCATACAGTGTATAAACAGATATATCCCTGAGTGTATAAATATACATTCATATAATTTGTATATACTCTTTTCTTATATTTAGTGGTTGTCCCTCTGTTTATGGCAAGCTGTAACATAGTGTGCCGCTAAGGTTACACAATTTCTCTCTTCCCCTAGTAGGTATGGGAGTTTTGGTCGTCATTCAAATTTCTGAATCGGGCATATTTTTGTGAATTTTGGGTAGAAATTCTCCCTTATGCCCTGATATTTTCTACAAGCTGTGAGGAAGTGCATCTCTGTCTCCACCACTCCCTGACTGCAGTGAGAGCATATCCTGTCCTCTCTTGGTAGCCGGGTCTGCCTGTGTCTACCTTTTTCGATCGCCAGGCTATGTTCACTAAGTCTGTACATTGTCAAGGTTTTTC
This sequence comes from Somniosus microcephalus, assembly GCF_052327205.1. Classification (NCBI taxonomy): domain Eukaryota; kingdom Metazoa; phylum Chordata; class Chondrichthyes; order Squaliformes; family Somniosidae; genus Somniosus; species Somniosus microcephalus. Next base: position 17,225,075 of record NW_028225187.1, on the reverse strand, counting down.
TCAGTTTGCTATCCTTTACCCTGGTCAGGTAATCAGCCATGTTATATTGTCTGTTTAGGGCCAAGTAGCAATTGAGTTTGCTTTGGGTTTTTGTTGTTTCTGCCCAATATGACAGATATTTTTCCTTTTGCTTAGCGACGATTGTGTTGGGTCGAATTCTTTGTGTTACGCTGTCACTGTCCTGGGGCTGGCTATTGTTAGTTGTGTTAGTAGTTACTTCACTGAGTCCAGGACTAGTTGACTGAGGGTATTCTTCTTTATGGTCCTCTCTTGGCATTTCAGGGCTTCGTAATGATAGCATTGGGGTTGCTCATTTCTAGGTGTTTCCAAAATTTGGTGGCTCTTTTTGGATAGTGATTATTAGTGGATATTGGCCTAGTTCTGCCCTGCATGCATTGTTTACGGTTTTCCTTTGAGTCCGGAGGATACTTTTACAGAATTCTGCATGTAGGATCTCAATTGGGTGTTTGTCCCATTTTGCAAATTCTTGTTGTGTTAGCGGTCCCCACACCTCACTGCCATAGAGTGCAATTGGTTCAATTACTGATTTGAAAATTTTGAGCCAAATGCTAATTGGGATTTCTATTTGGATTGATTTTTTAATGGTATAGAAAGCCCTTCTTGTTTTCTCTTTCAGCTCATTCACAGCCAGATGAAAATTTCCCGTAGACTGATTTTTAAGCCCAAGTATGTGTAGTTAGTGGTTTGTTCAATTTTGGTTGTTCCTAGTGTGAAATTTATTTTGGGTCCCTGATGTCTGGATCTTTGCTGGAACACAAGGAACTCTCTTTCTCTCTCCCCCCCCAGTCTCTCTCTCTCTCTCTTCCCCCCCTCAGGGCCGGCCGGTGCGCAGCCTAGCGCGTGAGGCACGGCCGGACTCACCTTAGCTCAGGTCGCGCTCCGGGCTGCCGCCGACGTTCACAGCGCAGCGCTGTCTCCCGCCCCGCCAGCCTTTACCAAGATGGCGGCGATGGCTACGCTCGGCTCAGTTCCGCCCGCCAGCCTTTACCAAGATGGCACCGATCGCGGGCGGGCCCAGCGGGACGGACGGTGCCTAGCTCGGGCGTGGCTGGCGAGGAGAGGCCGAGGCTTCGAGGCCTGAGGCCTGCAGGCAGCTCATCCACTGCCGAGGGGGGGAAAGCCCGAGTCCCCTTTGCAAAAGGATTTTTTTTTCTTTTAAAACCAACTTTTTTTTTGCTGGAAATCTATATTTCAAAATAAACACACAGAAAGTGGAAAAATAAATCAATAGTTAGGAATCAAGATGGCAGCCACTCACCTCAGCTCAGAAGGATTAGGCCTGCCCACACACGCAATGAAACGCCCCCCGTGACGTACCGATTGGTCAACCATCAGTTTAATCCCCTGTATGATTGGTCAACCATCACGTCACTCAACGCTAATGAGCGGAACGTTGCCGTTTTTTGAAAATTTTTTGTATAATGTCCGAACAATTTTTGTCTGACCAAAAAGTAAATACGCCTATTAGACTCCCCTAATGATATGCTTTCCTTTGAAATAACATGTGTGTAGGTAAGCTGTATAACTTTTGCGTGTATAGCGGACAGACAGACAGACAGACAAACAGAGAGACAAACCGCTTTATACATATAGATACAGAGTGTTATACCCAGTAACACACGGTGTGTTATCTATATATATAAATCGGTACTTCTGTCATTCTGTCTTTCTGTCTATCTGTCTTTCCGTCTTTCCGTCTTTCTGTCTTTCTGTCTATCTGTCTATCTGTCTATCTGTCTGTCTGTCATCGCGTGTGCGTTGCGGGTATGCACTCGAAAGTTACAGGGCGTACCTACGCGCGCGTTACCTCCAAAGAAAGCTTACGCTTCCGAGACGTTTTAAGCGTATTTACGTTTCGGCCGGCTAAAATTGCGCCCGCGGTATCCAAAAACCTTCAACATTCCGCTCATTAGCATCTCATTATCCGCTCATTAGCGACAGAGTGACCTCGAGCTCGACCAATCGTACGCCGGGTTGCTGGCGTGTGCCGCCGGGCCAATCGGTGCGCGTGTGGCCGGGCTTTATCGTTCTGAACCGAGATGAGTCGCCGCCATCTTGATTCCAAACTTTTCCTTTCTTTTTCCCGCTTTCTGCGTCTTAAAAAAAAACGTTGCTTTTAAACACATATTGTTTTAAAAAAAAATGATTTAGAAAGTAATTAACTTATCTAATCTCATTAATTTTCCTACCTTTCCCCGTTTTTCCAGGTAGGCCTAGAAGCCTCGGCGTCTCCTCCGCACCCACGCCCGAGCTAGGCACCTCCGGCCCCACTCAGGCTGGAGGGCCGAGCCTCAGCCCAGCGCCGCTAGGGTGCGCGCGCAGCAGGAGCTGAGACGTCTCTCTCTGCTGGGGCTTGCTGAGCGTCCAGCGTTACCCTGGCAACCGGGCCCGCCGGACGTCTCGCACAGCCGCAATCGGCGGTCTTCACCTCGGGGGGAGGGGGGGCGGCCGCGACCCTCGGGGGGGGGCGCAACCCTCGGGGGGGGGGGGGCCGCGCGCGCAGCAGGAGCAGCTGAGACGCGGCGTCTCTCTCTCTGGCTTGGTCAGCGTCACGGCCCGCCGGCCGAGAGAGACGCCGCGTCTCAGCTCCTGCTGCGCGCGCAATCGGCGGTCTTCACCTCGGGGGGGGCGACCCTCGGGGGGGGTCGCGACCCTCGGGGGCCGCGACCCTCGGGGGGGGGCGCCCGCTGCCCTCCCTCCCCCCGCCCTCCATCCCCCCTCCCCCTCCCCCCACCCTTCCCCCTGCCCTCCCTTCCCCCCCTCCCTTCCTCCCCCCGCCCTCCCTTCCCCGCCCTCCCCTCCCCCCTGCCCTCCCTTCCCCTCCCTCCCCTCCCCCCGCCCTCCCTTCCCCTCCCCTGCCCCTCCCTTCCCCCCTCCCCCCCTTCCTTCCCCCCTCCCCTCCCCCTGCCCTCCCTTCCCCGCCTCCCCCCCTCCCCCCCCCTCCCTTCCCCGCCCTCCCCCTCCCCCTCCCCCCCTCCCTCCCTTCCCCCGCCCTCCCCCCTCCCCCTCGCCCTCCCTTCCCCTCCCCCTCCCCTCCCTCCCCCCTCCCCTCCCCTCCCTCTCTTCCCCCCAGTCGCTCTCTCTCTTCCCCCCAGTCGCTCTCTCTCTCTCTTCCAACAACAGCATGCCCTCGAAAAAGCTTCGGCACCGCCGGGCACTTCAGCTAGTTATCTATATATATAAATCGGTACTTCTGTCATTCTGTCATTCTGTCTATCTGTCTTTCTGTCTATCTGTCTTTCTGTCTTTCTGTCTATCTGTCTTTCTGTCTTTCTGTCTATCTGTCTGTCTGTCATCGCGTGTGCGTTGCGGGTATGCACTCGAAAGTTACAGGGCGTACCTACGCGCGCGTTACCTCCAAAGAAAGCTTACGCTTCCGAGACGGTTTTAAGCGTATTTACGTTTCGGCCGGGCTAAAATTGCGCCCGCGGTATCCCAAAAAACCTTCAACATTCCGCTCATTAGCATCTCATTATCCGCTCATTAGCGACAGAGTGACCTCGAGCTCGACCAATTGTACGCCGGGTTGCTGGCGTGTGCCGCCGGGCTTTATCGTTCTGAACCGAGGTGAGTCGCCGCCATCTTGATTCCAAACTTAAAAAAAAACGATGCTTTTAAAACACATATTGTTTTAAAAAAAATGATTTAGAAAGTAATTAACTTATCTAATCTCATTAATTTTCCTACCTTTCCCGTTTTTCCAGGTAGGCCTAGAAGCCTCGGCGTCTCCTCCGCACCCACGCCTGAGCTAGGCATCTCCCGGCCCCACTCGAAGGCAGGAGGGCCGAGCCTCAGCCCACGCGCCGCTAGGGTGCGCGCGCAGCAGGAGCTGAGACGCCTCTCTCTGCCGGGGCTTGCTGAGCGTCCAGCGTTACCCTGGCAACGGGCGCAATCGCCGGTCTTCACCTCGGGGGGAGGGGGGTGCGGCCGCAACTCTCCGGGGGGGGGGGGGCCGCGACCCTCAGGGGGGCGCCGCGACCCTCGCGGGGGGGCCCGCGCGCGCAGCAGGAGCAGCTGAGACGCGGCGTCTCTCTCTCTGGCTTGGTCAGCGTCACGGTTGCCCTGGCAACCGGGCCCGCCGGCCGAGAGAGACGCCCGCATCTCAGCTCCTGCTGCGCGTGCAATCGGCGGTCTTCACCTCCGGGGGGGGGGGGGCGCGACCCTCAGGGGGGGCGCCGCCGCCCTCCCCCCTCCCCTCCCTCCCCCCCGCCCTCCATCCCCCCATCCCCCTCCCCCGCCCTTCCCCCCCGCCCGCCCTCCCTTCCTCCCCCCCCGCCCTCCCTCCCCCCTCCTCCCCCCCGCCCTCCCTCCACCCCCCCGCCCTCCCTTCCCCGCCCTCCCCCCGCCCTCTCCCTTCCCTCCCTCCCCCCCGCCCTCCCTTCCCCTCCCCTGCCCTCCCTTCCCCCCCCCCTCCCTTCCTTCCCCCCTCCCCTCCCCCCGCCCTCCCTTCCCCGCCCTCCCCTCCCTTCCCCGCCCTCCCCCTCCCTCCCTTCCCCGCCCTCCCCCTCCCCTCCCCTCCCCCCCGCCCTCCCTTCGCGCCTCCCCCTCCCCTCCCTCCCCCCTCCCCTCCCCTCCCTCTCTTCCCCCCACCCCTCCCCTCCCTCTCTTCCCCCCAGTCGCTCTCTCTCTTCCCCCCAGTCGCTCTCTCTCTTCCCCCCAGTCGCTCTCCCTCTTCCCCCCAGTCACTCTCTCTCTCTCTTCCAACAACAACATGCCCTCGAAAAAGCCTCGGCACCACCGGGCACTTCAGCTAGTATAATATATAACAGGAGCGTTCTACCCAGTAACGCACGGTGTGTTATTATATAATATATACAGAGTGTTATACCCAGTAACGCACGGTGTGTTATTATATAATATATACAGAGTGTTATACCCAGTAATGCACGGTGTGTTATTATTTTAATATATACAGGAGT
>NW_028225187.1:17128441-17219635 GCF_052327205.1 Somniosus microcephalus | reverse complement strand
ACAGATACCTCCCTGAGAGAGAGGGATTGAGAGACACCCAGTCAGTGTGCAGATATCTCCCTGAGAGAGAGGGACTGAGAGACACCAGTCAGTGTACAGATATCTCCCTGAGAGAGAGGGGACTGAGAGAACACCTTCAGTGTACAGATATCTCCCTGAGAGAGAGGGGACTGAGAGACACCAGTCAGTGTACAGATATCTCCCTGAGAGAGAGGGACTGAGAGACACCTTCAGTGTACAGATATCTCCCTGAGAGAGAGGGACTGAGAGACAGCAATCAGTGTACAGATTGTGATGAAATATTCCATTCACCACTGCCTGTGACTGAGATCGGTTTCAGTGTCATTTCCCTTCCCCCAGACCTCATTGTATTGTGTACTGGAATGTGCTGTATTGTATACTGGAATGTGCTGGAATGTGCTGTGTGTAGGACTCCGCCCATACCTGGCCCCGTTTGTAAGCTAGCTTCAGTCTGGCTTCAGTCTCCAGAAGGAAGACATCTCTCTCTCTTACGTGTTACTTTCTAAGTTAATAAAAGCCTTGTTTTTGTTCTGCTAACTTCGAGTTTCGGAATTATTGAGGCACATCAATTTTATTAACTTATTTTTCAACACTATGGATCAACTCCTGAAACCCGAATGTTTGGATTTGGATCAACATGCTCCGGACGCATCAGCACGCTTCGGACACTGGTTTGAGTGTATGGAATTCTTCCTGGACAATTCCGCAGCCGTCAAAGACGCTACGGACGCTGCAAGGATGAGACTCGGAATTCTGCGGAATTGGGTAAGCCACCGGGTTTACCCCCTCATCCAAGACGCCGAGACGTACCTGGCCGCCTGCGACATCTTAAAGGCGCATTACCAGCAGCCTACGAATGAGGTATATGCTAGGCACCTGCTCGCTACCCGCGCACAGCGACCTGGGGAATCGGTGGAGGAGTTCCTAAGCACCCTGAAAATGCTTGGCAAAGACTGCAAGTGCCGAGATGTAAAAGCCGCAGTGTACACTGATGAGCTTGTTCGCGATGCCTTCATCACAGGCCTCAGCTCCACTTACATCCGGCAAAGACTGCTGGAAAAAACGGGGTTGGACCTGAAACAGGCTGCGGACACCGCGCGATCCCTGGATGTGGCCCAGAGAAACTCGGACGCCTACTCTTCAGCCCGCGCCGTCCACGCCGCCACGTGTGCACCGAGGGCGCCGCCATCTTGGAAGGCATCTTCCCCACCCGACAGCCCGACACCGGCTGGGCCCCGCTCTCCCCCCAGAAGCCCTACGACAGCCGCGACGCATCAGGGACCCAACTGCTACTTCTGCGGGCAGCCAAAGCACACCAGAAACCTGTGCCCGGCGAAAGGCACCACCTGCTTTAAGTGCGGTAAGAAGGGGCACTTCGGGAAGGTGTGCAGAGGGAACCCCGCCGGAAAACCAACCGCCGGAAAACCCGCCACCGCCGCGTGTGCGCCGTGGGAGCGGCCATCTTGGACGCCATCTTGCCCGACCTCGTGGGGTCCACCATCTTGTGAGCAGACAGCGTGGACGCCATCTTGTATCGATCAGGGCCCTACAGTGGCATCGGTCACAGTGGACCAGACCAGGCCGCACCCGCTATCCAGATCAATGGTGGACATCGAGGTAAACGGGTGCCGGGTTAAATGCTTAATTGACAGTGGAAGCACGGAGAGTTTTATCCACCCAGAACTGGCACAACAACTCTCCCTAAAGGTGGTCCCTACTCAGGGTACCATCTCTATGGCTGATAAAACCCAGACATCGACCATTCTGGGTTACTGCACGGTACAATTGTGCGTTAACGGAACTGTATATGATAATTTAAAAGTATTAATCATGAAGAACCTATGTGCGAGCGTGATCTTGGGCCTGGATTTCCAGTGCAACCACCAAAGCATCACACTCAAGTACGGTGGGTCCCAGCCGCCCCTCACAGTGTGCGGTCTGGCTACCCTGAAGGTAAAGCCGCCTTCGCTATTCGCGAACCTTACCCCTAACTGCCGGCCAATAGCGACCAAAAGCAGGAGGTACAGCTGGGAGGACAGGCGGTTTATCGCGACCGAGGTAGACAGGCTCCTGAAAGAGCGCGTTATTGAATGCAGCAACAGCCCGTGGCGCGCCCAAGTGGTAGTGGTAAGGGGTAGCGAGAAGAAACGGATGGTGATCGACTATAGTCAAACGATCAACAGGTACACCCTACTAGACGCCTACCCGCTACCCCGCATATAAGAAATGGTGAACCAAATCGCCCAATACCGGGTGTTCTCCACCATTGACCTCAAGTCAGCGTACCACCAGCTCCCTATCAGACCAGAGGACCGCTCGTACACCGCCTTCGAGGCGAACGGACGCCTCTACCAATTCCTCAGAGTCCCCTTTGGGGTGACGAATGGGGTCTCGGTCTTCCAGAGGGAGATGGACCGCATGGTCGATGACCACCACTTGCAGGCAACCTTCCCCTACCTCGACAACATCACCATCTGCGGTCACAACCAGCAGGATCACGACTCAAACCTCGAGAGGTTCCTGAAAACCGCACAAAAACTCAACCTCACCTACAACGAGGACAAGTGCGTTTACAACACCACGCGCCTCTGCATACTAGGCAGCGTGGTGGAGAATGGGGAAATCGGGCCAGACCCCGACCGATTGCGCCCCCTACGGGAGCTGCCCCTGCCCAACACTCCCAAAGCCCTGAAAAGGTGCCTGGGGTTATTTTCGTATTATTCCCAATGGGTCCCCAACTACTCCGACAAAGCCCGCCCCCTCTTGAAAGCATCCTCTTTCCCGCTCTCTGCTGAGGCCCACGCCGCCTTCAAAAGCATTAAGCAGGATATTGAGCGGGCCACGCTACAGGCAGTGGACGAGAACACTCCATTTCAAGTGGAAAGTGATGCGTCTGACTTCGCCTTGGCGGCCACCCTCAACCAGGTGGGGCGGCCCGTAGCTTTCTTCTCGAGGACCCTCCAAGGGCCCGAGATCAGACACTCCTCCGTGGAAAAGGAGGCCCAAGCCATCGTGGAGGCAGTGCGCCACTGGCGCCACTACCTAGCCGGCAAACGCTTCACCCTACTTACCGACCAGCGGTCGGTAGCGTTTATGTTCAACAATAAACAGAGGGGGAAGATTAAAAATGATAAGATTCTTAGGTGGCGGATCGAGCTCTCCACCTTCGAGTACGACATCATTTACCGGCCAGGGGCCCTTAACGAATCCCCTGACGCCCTCTCACGAGGGATGTGTGCCAGCGCCACCGGGGATCGGCTACAGACCCTCCACAACGACCTCTGCCACCCAGGGGTCACGCGGCTGTTCCACTTCATAAAGTCCCGTAACTTACCCTACTCGATTGAGGAAGTTCGGTCCCTGACCAGGAACTGCCACATTTGCGCTGAGTGCAAGCCTCGGTTCTACCGCCCAGATAGAGCCCACTTAATCAAAGCTACACGGCCCTTTGAGCGGCTCAGCTTAGATTTCAAGGGCCCCCTCCCGTCCGTCGACCGCAATGTTTACTTCCTGAACATTGTGGATGAATACTCCCAGTTCCCATTCGCCTTCCCCTGCCCAGACATGACCAGCGCCACGGTCATTAAATGACTCAACAGCCTGTTCTGCCTGTTCGGTATGCCGAGCTACATCCATACGGATAGGGGGGCGTCCTTCATGAGTGAAGAGCTATGCCAGTACATGCTGTCCAGGGGGATCGCCACGAGCCGTACCACCAGCTACAACCCCCGGGGTAATGGCCAGGTGGAGCGAGAGAACGGGACAGTATGGAAAGCAGTCACTCTAGCTCTAAGGACCAAGGGCCTCCCTATCTCCCGCTGGCAGGAAGTCCTCTCGGATGTGCTCCATTCGATACGGTCACTATTGTGTACGGCCACTAATACCACGCCTCATGAACGAATGTTTGTCTTTCCCCGGAAATCCACCTCAGGCGTATCCATGCCGTCATGGCTCTCCACCCCAGGTCCGGTACTCGTGCGAAGGCATGTGAGGGGCCACAAGACGGACCCTCTCGTGGAGCCAGTACACCTACTCCACGCCAACCCCCAATACGCATATGTCCGGCACGCCGACGGAAGGGAGGACACCGTGTCCATAAAAGACGTCGCCCCAGCCGGCATCGACAACAACCACGGCAATAGCGGCAACGACGATCACAGCAACTCTTACCCACCCACTACTCTTTCATCACCCCCGGAAGAACACCGACCAATGGCACCCCCACCAACTACCCCTCCAACAACCCTGGCGGCACCCCCGGCAGAGACCCAGGAGGCTACCGGGGACACCCAGCCGACACCCGCGGCACCGCAACAGCCACGTCGGTCGCAGAGGACTATCAAATCCCCGAACAGACTAAATCGATAGAAGGGGTGAATGTGATGAAATATTCCATTCACCACTGCCTGTGACTGAGATCGGTTTCAGTGTCATTTCCCTTCCCCCAGACCTCATTGTATTGTGTACTGGAATGTGCTGTATTGTATACTGGAATGTGCTGTGTGTAGGGCCCCGCCCATACCTGGCCCCGTTTGGAAGCTAGCTTCAGTCTGGCCTCAGTCTCCAGAAGGAAGACATCTCTCTCTCTTACGTGTTACTTTCTAAGTTAATAAAAGACTTGTTTTTGTTCTGCTAACTTCGAGTCTCGGAATTATTGAGGCACATCACAGATATCTCCCTGAGAGAGAGAGACTGAGAGACACCAATCAGTGTACAGATATCTCCCTGAGAGAGAGAGACTGAGAGACACCAGTCAGTGTACAGATATCTCCCTGAGAGAGAGAGACTGAGAGACACCAGTCAGTAAACAGATATCTCCCTGAGAGGGACTGAGAGACACCAGTCAGTGTACAGATATCTCACTAAGAGAGAGGGACTGAGAGACACCAGTCAGTATACAGATATCTCCCTGAGAGGGACTGAGAGACACCAGTCAGTGTACAGATATCTCCCTGAGAGAGAGAGACTGAGAGACACCAGTCAGTGTACAGATATGTCCCTGAGGGAGAGGGACAGAGAGACACCAGTCAGTATACAGGTATCTCCCTGAGAGAGAGAGACTGGGAGACACCAGTCAGTGTACAGATATCTCCCTGAGAGAGAGGGGACTGAGAGACACCAGTCAGTGTACAGATATCTCCCTGAGAGAGAGCGGAGTGAGAGACACCAGTCAGTGTACAGATATCTCCCTGAGAGAGAGGGCACTGAGAGACACCAGTCAGTGTACAGATATCTCCCTGAGAGAGAGGGACTGAGAGACACCAATCAGTGTACAGATATCTCCCTGAGAGAGAGGACTGAGACACCAGTAAGTGTACAGATATGTCCCTGAGGGAGAGGGACTGAGAGACACCAGTCAGTGTATAGATATCTCCCTGAGGGAGAGGGACTGAGAGACACCAGTCAGTGTACAGGTATCTCCCTGAGGGAGAGGGACTGAGAGACAGCAGTCAGTGTACAGATATCTCCCTGAGAGAGAGCGGACTGAGAGACAGCAGTCAGTGTACAGATATCTCCCTGAGAGAGAGCGGACTGAGAGACACCAGTCAGTGTACAGATATCTCCCAGAGAGAGAGGACTGAGACACCAGTCAGTGTACAGATATCTCCCTGAGGGAGTGGGACTGAGAGACACCAGTCAGTGTACAGATATCTCCCTGAGAGAGAGGGGACTGAGAGACACCAGTCAGTGTACAGATATCTCCCTGAGAGAGAGCGGACTGAGAGACACCAGTAAGTGTACAGATCTCCCTGAGAGAGAGGGGACTGAGAGACACCAGTCAGTGTACAGATAGCTCCCTGAGAGAGAGGGACTGACAGACACCAGTCAGTGTACAGATATCTCCCTGAGAGAGAGGGACTGAGAGACACCAGTAAGTGTACAGATATCTCCCTGAGAGAGAGGGACTGAGAGACACCAGTCAGTGTACAGATATCTCCCTGAGAGAGAGGGACTGAGACACCAGTCAGTGTACCGATATCTCCCCGAGAGAGAGGGACTGAGAGACACCAGTCAGTGTACAGATATCTCCCTGAGAGAGAGCGGACTGAGATACACCAGTCAGTGATATCTCCCTGAGAGAGAGGGACTGAGAGACACCAGTCAGTGTACAGATATCTCCCTGAGGGAGAGGGGACTGAGAGACACCAGTCAGTGTACAGATATCTCCCTGAGGGAGAGTGACTGAGAGACACCAGTCAGTGTACAGATATCTCCCTGAGGGAGAGTGGACTGAGAGACACCAGTCAGTGTACAGATATCTCCCTGAGAGAGAGGGACCGAGAGACACCAGTCAGTATACAGATATCTCCCTGAGAGAGAGGGGACTGAGAGACACCAGTCAGTATACAGATATCTCCCTGAGAGAGAGGGACTGAGAGACACCAGTCAGTGTACAGATATCTCCCTGAGAGAGAGGGACTGAGAGACACCAGTCAGTGTACAGATATCTCCCTGAGAGAGAGGGACTGAGAGACACCAGTCAGTGTACAGATATCTCCCTGAGAGAGAGGGACTGAGAGACACCAGTCAGTGTACAGATATCTCCCTGAGAGAGAGGGACTGAGAGACACCAGTCAGTGTACAGATATCTCCCTGAGAGAGAGGGACTGAGAGACACCAGTCAGTGTGCAGATATCTCCCTGAGAGAGAGGGACCGAGAGACACTAGTCAGTGTACAGATATCTCCCTGAGAGAGAGGGACTGAGAGAAACCAGTCAGTGTACAGATATCTCCCTGAGGGACAGGGACTGAGAGACACCAGTCAGTGTACAGATATCTCCCTGAGGGAGAGGGACTGAGAGACACCAGTCAGTGTACAGATATCTCCCTGAGGGAGAGGGGACTGAGAGACACCAGTCAGTGTACAGATATCTCCCTGAGAGAGAGGGACTGAGAGACACCAGTCAGTGTACAGATATCTCCCTGAGAGAGAGGGGACTGAGAGACACCAGTCAGTGCACAGATATCTCCCTGAGAGAGAGGGGACTGAGAGACACCAGTCAGTGTACAGATATCTCCCTGAGAGAGAGGGGACTGAGAGACACCAGTCAGTGCACAGATATCTCCCTGAGGGAGAGGGACTGAGAGACACCAGTCAGTGTACAGCTATCTCCCTGAGGGAGAGGGGACTGAGAGACACCAGTCAGTGTACAGATATCTCCCTGAGAGAGTGGGACTGAGAGACACCAGTCAGTGTACAGATATCTCCCTGAGAGAGAGGGGACTGAGAGACACCAGTCAGTGTACAGATATCTCCCTGAGAGAGAGGGACTGAGAGACACCAGTCAGTGTACAGATATCTCCCTGAGAGAGAGGGACTGAGAGACACCAGTCAGTGTACAGATATCTCCCTGAGAGAGAGGGACTGAGAGACACCAGTCAGTGTACAGATATCTCCCTGAGAGAGAGAGGGGACTGAGAGACACCAGTCAGTGTACAGATATCTCCCTGAGAGAGAGGGACTGAGAGACACCAGTCAGTGTACAGATATCTCCCTGAGAGAGAGGGACTGAGAGACACCAGTCAGTGCACAGATATCTCCCTGAGGGAGAGGGACTGAGAGACACCAGTCAGTGTACAGCTATCTCCCTGAGGGAGAGGGGACTGAGAGACACCAGTCAGTGTACAGATATCTCCCTGAGAGAGAGGGACTGAGAGACACCAGTCAGTGTACAGATATCTCCCTGAGAGAGAGGGACTGAGAGACACCAGTCAGTGCACAGATATCTCCCTGAGGGAGAGGGACTGAGAGACACCAGTCAGTGTACAGATATCTCCCTGAGGGAGAGGGACTGAGAGACACCAGTCAGTGTACAGCTATCTCCCTGAGGGAGAGGGGACTGAGAGACACCAGTCAGTGTACAGATATCTCCCTGAGAGAGAGGGGACTGAGAGACACCAGTCAGTGTACAGATATCTCCCTGAGAGAGAGGGACTGAGAGACACCAGTCAGTGTACAGATATCTCCCTGAGAGAGAGGGGACTGAGAGACACCAGTCAGTGCACAGATATCTCCCTGAGAGAGAGGGACTGAGAGACACCAGTCAGTGTACAGATATCTCCCTGAGAGAGAGGGGACTGAGAGACACCAGTCAGTGCACAGATATCTCCCTGAGGGAGAGGGACTGAGAGACACCAGTCACTGTACAGATATCTCCCTGAGAGAGAGGGGACTGAGAGACACCAGTCAGTGTACAGATATCTCCCTGAGAGAGAGGGGACTGAGAGACACCAGTCAGTGCACAGATATCTCCCTGAGAGAGAGGGACTGAGAGACACCAGTCAGTGTACAGATATCTCCCTGAGGGAGAGGGACTGAGAGACACCAGTCAGTGTACAGATATCTCCCTGAGAGAGAGGGGACTGAGAGACACCAGTCAGTGTACAGATATCTCCCTGAGAGAGAGGAGACTGAGAAACACCAGTCAGTGTACAGATATCTCCCTGAGAGAGAGGGACTGAGAGACACCAGTCAGTGTACAGATATCTCCCTGAGAGAGAGGAGACTGAGAGACACCAGTCAGTGTACAGATATCTCCCTGAGAGAGAGGGGACTGAGAGACACCAGTCAGTGCACAGATATCTCCCTGAGGGAGAGGGACTGAGAGACACCAGTCACTGTACAGATATCTCCCTGAGGGAGAGGGACTGAGAGACACCAGTCAGTGTACAGATATCTCCCTGAGGGAGCACCGTCCAGCCACTTTACCTTTTGGGACTATTGAAGATTGCATCGGTTAGGGTGCAGCCATTTTATGTACAGTCTCGTTTACCGCCTGGAGGCAGCCATTTTGTGTGCTCACCTTTGTCCGCCTCTCGTTCCATTATCCACGCGCTCTCACCCGTCGTGAAGAATCGGAAGTGACTGCAGTTGGCGACTGGAGGGGAAAGAACGAGAGGGGGATCGATTAGTCAGTTCGCCGTTGGTTTCAGTCACTCGCTGCCCTCATCAATTCCCCCCTCCTCGCCCTGGCTGCTCTCTGGGGCTGAGCCAGAGACTTCACAACTGCCGCCTCGCATTTGCACGCCGCCGAGAACTCCTTCGGATCTCAATCCCGCTCCATCACCAAGTCCGTCTGCGCTCCAGCCCGCCGTAATATCGTCAATCTCCGCCACCACCCCTTCCTCAGATCATCCACTGCTGGAAGCCTCATCCCTGCCCTTTGCCCCTACAATTCTCACCCTCCTGTTCAAATCCCTCCACGGCCCCTCACCCCCTCCCTATCTCTGTAACCTCCTCCAGCCCCGACAATTCTCATCCTCCTGTTCAAATCCCTCCATGGCCCTCGCCCCCTCCCTATCTCTGTAACCTCCTCCAGCCCTACAATTCTCATCCTCCTGTTCAAACCCCTCCATGGCCCTCGCCCCCTCCCTATCTCTGTAACCTCCTCCAGCCCTACAATTCTCATCCTCCTGTTCAAATCCCTCCATGGCCCCTCGCCCCCTCCCTATCTCTGTAACCTCCTCCAGCCCGTACAATTCTCATCCTCCTGTTCAAATTCCTCCATGGCCCTCGCCCCCTCCCTATCTCTGTAACCTCCTCCAGCCCCACAATTCTCATCCTCCTGTTCAAATCCCTCCATGGCCCTCGCCCCCTCCCTATCTCTGTAACCTCCTCCAGTCCCTACAATTCTCATCCTCCTGTTCAAATCCCTCCAAGGCCCTCGCCCCCTCCCTTCCTCTGTAACCTCCTCCAGCCCCTACAATTCTCATCCTTCTGTTCAAATCCCTCCATGGCCCTCGCTCCCTCCCTATCTCTGTAACCTCCTCCAGCCCTACAATTCTCATCCTCCTGTTCAAATCCCTCCATGGCCCCTCGCCCCCTCCCTATCTCTGTAACCTCCTCCAGCCCTACAATTCTCATCCTCCTGTTCAAATCCCTCCATGGCCCCTCCCCCCCTCCGTATCTCTGTAACCTCCTCCAGCCCCTACAATTCTCATCCTGCTGGTCACATTTCTCCATGGCCCTCGCCCCCTCCCTATCTCTGTAACCTCCTCCAGCCCTACAATTCTCATCCTCCTGTTCAAATCCCTCCATGGTCCTCACCCCCTCCCTATCTCTGTAACCTCCTCCAGCCCTACAATTCTCATCCTCCTGTTCAAATCCCTCCATGGCCCTCGCCCCCTCCCTATCTCTGTAACCTTCTCCAGCCCCTACAATTCTCATCCTCCTGTTCAAATCCCTCCATGGCACCTCGCCCCCTCCCTATCTCTGTAACCTTCTCCAGCCCCTACAATTCTCATCCTCCTGTTCAAATCCCTCCATGGCCTCTCGCCCCTCCCAATCTCTGTAATCTCCTCCAGCCCCTACAATTCTCATCCTCCTGTTCAAATCCCTCCATGGTTTTCGACCCTTCCTATCTCTGTAACCTCCTCCAGCCCCTACAATTCTCATCCTCCAGGTACAGCACGGGGTTAGATACAGAGTAAAGCTCCCTCTACACTGTCCCATCAAACACTCCCAGGGCAGGTATTGCACGGGTTAGATACAGAGTAAAGCTCCCTCTACACTGTCCCATCAAACACTCCCAGGGCAGGTATTGCACGGGTTAGATACAGAGTAAAGCTCCCTCTACACTGTCCCATCAAACACTCCCAGCGCAGGTACAGCACGGGGATCGATACAGAGTAAAGCTCCCTCTACACGGTTCCATCAAACACTCCCAGTGCAGGTAGAGCACGGGGTTCGATACAGAGTAAAGCTCCCTCTACACTGTCCCATCAAACACTCCCAGGGCAGGTACAGCACGGGTTAGATACAGAGTAAAGCTCCCTCTACACTGTCACATCAAACACTCCCATGGCAGTTAGAGCACGGGGTTAGATACAGAGTAAAGCTGCCTCTACACTGTCCCATCAAACACTCCCAGGGCAGGTACAGCACGGGGTTAGATACAGAGTAAAGCTCCCTCTACACTGTCCCCATCAAACACTCCCAGGGCAGGTACAGCACGGGGTTAGACACAGAGTAAAGCTCCCTCTACATTGTCCCATCAAACACTCCCAGGGCAGGTACAGCACGGGTTAGATACAGAGTAAAGCTCCCTCTACACTGTCCCATCAAACACTCCCAGGGCAGGTACAGCACGGGGTTAGATACAGAGTAAAACTCCCTCTACACTGTCCCATCAAACACTCCCAGGGCAGGTACAGCACGGGGTTAGATGCAGAGTAAAGCTCCCTCTGCACTGTCCCGTCAAATACACCCAGGGAAGTTACAACACGGGTCAGATACAGACAAAAGCTCCCTCTAGTGTCTGAACAAATATCCCAGTTCAGGTACAGCACTGGTTAGAAACAGAGCAAAGCTCCCTCTGCACTGTCCAATAACACATTCCGAGGGCAGGTACAACATAGGTTAGATACAGAGAAAGCTCCCTTTACACTGTCCCATCAAACACACCCAGGGCAGGTACAGCACGTGTTAGATACAGGGTAAAGCTCCCTCTACACTGGACCATCAAACACTCCCAGGGCAGGTACAGCACGGGGTTAGATACAGAGTAAAGCTCCCTCTACACTGTCCCATCAAACACACCCAGTGCAGGTACAGCACGTGTTAGATACAGGGTAAAGCTCCCTCTACACTGTCCCATCAAACACTCCCAGGGCAGGTACAGTTCGGGGTTAGATACAGAGTAAAGCTCCTTCTACACTGTCCCATCAAACACTCCCAGGGCAGGTACAGCACGGGTTAGGTCAGAGTAAAGCCCCCTCTACACTGTCCCATCAAACACTCCCAGGGCAGGTACAGCACGGGTTAGATACAGAGTAAAGCTCCCTCTACACTGTCCAATCAAACACTCCCAGGGCAGCTACAGCACGCGTTAGATACAGAGTAAAGCTCCCTCTACACTGTCCCATCAAACTCTCCCAGGGCAGGTACAGCACGGGTTATATACAGAGTAAAGCTCCCTCTACACTGTCCCATCAAACACTCCCAGGGCAAGTACAGCACGGGTTAGATACAGAGTAAATTTCCCTCTACACTGTTCCATCAATCACTCCTAGGGCAGGTACAGCACGGGTTAGATACAGAGTAAAGCTCCCTCTGCACTGTCCTGTCAATCACTCCCAGGACAGGTACAGCACGGGTTAGATACAGAGTAAAGCTCCCTCTACACTGTCTGTGGTAAACCACTCTTTGTATTCCACTGTGTACATGCCTGGACATGCCTCGGCTGACTCCTCCCACAAGTCCTAGTATAAAGGTGACTGCTCCCCAGCCCTTTGTATTTCTGGACCGGTCGACCACTCGAGGCAGACCTTCATTCTTTTGTTCATAAAAGCCTTTAGTTACTCTCTTAACTCTCAGTCTTTTATGAGTAATTGATAGCGCATCAATTTTATTAACAAAATTTTTATAATGGAGAAGATCCTCGCACCAGCATGCCTGGACTTAGATCATCGGGAGGCGGACTCATCCACCAAGTTTACTCACTGGCTTAAGTGTTTCGAAAAATTCCTGACCGCCTCCGCAGCAATCAAATCGGACGAGGACAAACTGGATGTCCTGACCTCCAAGGTGAACCACCGAGTGTACTCGGTCATCCAAGACGCGACCTCGTACGCGGACGCTATCAAGCTCCTCAAGGACCAGTACACGCGCCCAGTGAACAAAGTGTACGCCAGGCACCTTCTGGGGAGTCGTAAACAACAACCTGGGGAATCGACCGTTGAATACCTTCAGGCACTGTCTGTGCTTGGCCGGGCCTGTGGTTGTAAGGATGTAAAGGCCACCGTGTACACAGAGGAACTTATCCGGGACGCTTTTGTAGCGGGCCACAGATCCAATTACACCCGACAGCGACTGTTGGAGCAGAGTGAACTCGACCTCAACAAGGCCTCTGAACTCGCACTATCATTGGATGCAGCCTACCGGGGCATGGATGCCTACTCCTCTGCACCATGGACGCTGCGGGGAATGACAGCCTGGGACACGGTAGGACCGCCTCATAGCGCCGTGCCACCCCAGCCACACCCCAGCAACGGCCCAACTACCGCAGCAGTGTCCCAAGGCCAGACAGCAGTGCCCCAAGGCCAGAAATGCTACTTCTGTGGCCAGGCAAAACACCCCAGAGCGCGCTGCCCGGCGGAAAACGCGATCTGCTCGGGCTGCGGGAAGAAGGGACACTACGCTAACGTCTGCAGGGCCAAAGCCACCCCGAACCACAGCAGCGCCGCGTGTGGGCCATGCGGGCCGCCATCTTGGGCCTCCCCGGCCATGTGCGAACCACCGGTACAGCAGCCATTTTGGACGCCTCCAGCCACATGGGGATCATGGACGCCGCCATCTTGGACGACAGCCGGAACGCAGCAGGCCCCCAACACCGCCTCATCTGATACCCGCAGCGACACACCGACCCCTACGCTGGCATCCGTTACACTGGACCAAGCGAGACCGCACCAGCTGGCCAGTTCCACAATGGATATTAAGGTAAATGGCCACGATACAATCTGCCTTTTTGACTCTGGGAGCACGGAGAGCTTCATCCACCCCGACACGGTGCGGCGTTGCTCTCTCCCAGTCCTGCCTGCGCACCAGCGGATTTCTATGGCCTCCGAGTCCCAGTCGGCGGACATCGGCGGCTACTGCGTAGTGACACTCGTAGTAGACGGGACCGTGTACGATCATTTTAAACTTCTGGTCCTGCCCGACCTCTGCGTTGCCGTCCTGCTGGGGTTAGATTTTCAGTGCCACCTTAAAAGTGTTGCGATGGCGTACGGTGGACCCCTCCCCCCACTCACAGTCCGCAGCCAGCAGCTCCCAAATTGCCCGCCGCGCACCAGGTGCAACCTCTCCACACTCAGAGTCACCCTCCCCCCACTGTTTGCTAACCTCACCCCCGACTGTAAGCCCATCGCCACAAAGAGCAGGCGACACAGTGCCGGGGACAGGGTTTTCATTAAAACCGAAGTGGAGCGGCTCCTGAAGGAAGGGATTATTGAGGGCAGCACCAGCCCCTGGCGAGCCCAGGTTGTGGACGTTAAGACCGGCGAGAAGCAGCGCCTGGTCATCGACTACAGCCAGACAATAAATCGCTACACCCTGCTGGACGCCTACCCACTCCCCCGCATAGCTGATATGGTCAACCAGATCGCGCAGTACCGCGTCTTCTCGACCATTGACCTGAAATCAGCGTACCACCAGCTCCCTATCCGCCCTGAGGACCGCCAGTATACTGCCTTTGAGGCAAACGGCCGCCTCTACCACTTCCTTAGGGTTCCCTTTGGCGTCACCAACGGGGTCTCCGTCTTCCAAAGGGAGATGGACCGGATGGTAGATCAAAATGCGTTGCAGGCCACTTTCCCATATCTGGACAATGTGACCATCTGCGGCCGTGACTTGCAGGACCATGACGCAAACCTCGAAAAATTCCTCCGCACCGCCCAACTCCTGAACCTGACATATAACAAGGAGAAGTGCATATTCCGCACAAACCGCCTCGCCATCCTTGGCTGTGTTGTGGAACACGGAGTCATCGGCCCCGGCCCCGACCGGATGCGTCCCCTTATGGAACTCCCACTGCCCCACTGCCTCAAGGCCCTGAAGAGGTGCCTAGGGTTTTTCTCCTATTACGCCCAGTGGGTCCCCTACTATGCGGACAAGGCCCATCCGCTGATCAAGTCCACCTCTTTTCCCTTGACGGCAGAGGCCCGCTTAGCCTTCCACCGTATCAAGGAAGACATTGCCAAAGCCACCATGCACGCAGTGGACAAATCCATCCCCTTCCAGGTGGAAAGCGACGCGTCCGACTTTGCCCTGGCCGCTACCCTCAATCAGGCGGGGAGACCCGTGGCCTTCTTTTCACGAACCCTCCAAGGCCCGGAGACCAGACACTCCGCTGTTGAGAAGGAGGCCCAGGCTATTGTGGAGGCTGTGCGTCATTGGAGGCACTACCTGGCCGGAAAACGATTTACCCTGCTCACTGACCAACGTTCAGTTGCTTTCATGTTTAACAACAAGCAGAGGGGCAAAATCAAAAATGACAAGATCTTGAGGTGGAGAATCGAACTTTCCACCTACAATTACGAGATCTTGTACCGGCCCGGGAAGCTCAATGAACCCCCGGATGCGCTATCGCGTGGCACCTGCGCCAGCACGCAGATCGATAGACTGCGGGCCCTCCACAATGACCTCTGCCACCCGGGGGTCACCAGGTTCTTCCACTTCATCAAGGCCCGCAACCTGCCTTACTCCATTGAGGAGGTCAGGACCATGACCAGGAACTGCCAAGTCTGCGCTGAGTGCAAACCGCACTTTTATAGACCAGACAGGGCCCACCTGATAAAAGCCACTCGCCCCTTCGAGCGCCTGAGCGTTGATTTTAAAGGGCCTCTCCCTTCCTCCGACCACAATGTGTACTTCCTCAATATTATTGACGAGTACTCCCGTTTCCCGTTCGCCATCCCCTGCCCGGACATGACCAGTGCCACGGTCATTAAATGTCTGAACGACCTCTTCACCCTGTTCGGTTTCCCCAGCTATATCCATAGCGACCGGGGCTCATCGTTTATGAGCGACGAACTCCGTCAGTACCTGCTAACTGGGGGTATTGCCACAAGCAGGACCACCAGTTACAACCCCCGGGGGAACGGACAGGTGGAAAGAGAAAATGCGACAGTTTGGAAGGCCGCCCTGCTAGCCTTAAAGTCTAGGGGCCTTCCAACCTCCCGCTGGCAGGATGTGCTCCCCGATGCGCTCCACTCTATTCGGTCACTGCTCTGCACTGCCACTAACGCCACCCCTCATGAGAAAATGTTTGTCTTCCCAAGGAAGTCCACATCGGGGACATCGCTACCGCCATGGCTGACGTCCCCAGGGCCGGTCCTACTGAGAAGGCACGTGAGGACCCATAAAACGGACCCCCTGGTCGAGAGGGTCGACCTCCTCCACGCCAACCCCCAGTATGCTTACATCGCATACCCGGACGGGCGGGAGGACACAGTCTTCATAAGAGACCTTGCACCCTCGGGGACCACAGTAACCCACTACTCACTACCACCACCCCCCCACGATCCGATATCCAGCCCCAGCAGACGGCAGGCCTGGGCCCCGCGACCCGCTCGACATCTACGAGGACGACACGCCTGTGCCACAGCCCACGCAGGACTCGACGCCGGAAGCTCCACTACCACTGCCGTCGCCACGCCGATCACAGCGGCAGACAAGACCTCCGGAGAGACTCCAATACACTAACTTTTAATACACTTCACCCCGCCGGACTCAATTTTAAACAAGGGGTGAATGTGGTAAACCACTGTTTGTATTCCACTGCGTACATGCCTGGACATGCCTCGGCTGACTCCTCCCACAAGTCCAAGTATAAAGGTGACTGCTCCCCAGCCCTTTGTATTCTGGACCGGTCGACCACTCGAGGCAGACCTTCATTCTGTTGTTAATAAAAGCCTTTAGTTACTCTCTTAACTCTCAGTCTTTTATGAGTAATTGATAGCGCATCACTGTCCCATTAAACAATCGCAAGGTAGGTACAGCACGGGTTAGATACAGAGTAAAGCTCCCTCTACACTGTTCTGTCAATCACTCCCAGGGCAGGTGCAGCACGGGTTACATACAGAGTAAAGCTCCCTCTACACTGTCCCATCAAACACTCCCAGGGCAGGTATAGCACGGGGTTAGATACAGAGTAAAGCTCCCTCTACACTGTCCCATCAGACACTCCCAGGGCAGGTACAGCACGGGGTTAGATACTGAGTAAAGCTCCCTCTACACTGTCCCATCAAACGCTCCCAAGGCAAGTACAGCACGGGTTAGAGACAGAGTAAAGCTCCCTCTACACTGTCCCATCAAACACTCCCAGGGCAGGTACAGCACGGGTTAGATACAGAGTAAAGCTCCCTCTACACTGTCCCATCAAGCACTCCCAGGGCAGGTACAGCACGGGTTAGATACAGACTAAAGCTCCCTCTACACTGTCCGCATCAAACACGCCCAGGGCAGGTACAGCACGGGGTAGATACAAAGAAAAGCTCCCTCTACACTGTCCCATCAAAGACTCCCAGGGCAGGTACAGCACGGGGTTAGATACAGAGTAAAGCACCCTCTACACTGTCCCATCAAACACTCCCAGGGCAGGTACAGCACGGGTTAGATACAGAGTAAAGCTCCCTCTACACTGTCCCATCAAACACTCGCAAGGCAGGTAGAGCACGGGTTAGATACAGAGTAAAGCTCCCTCTACACTGCCCCATCAAACACTCCCAAGGCAGGTACAGCACGAGGTTAGATACAGAGTAAAGCTCCCTCTATACCGTCTCATCAAACACTCCCCGGGCGGGTACAGCACGGGTTAGATACAGAGTAAAGCTCCCTCTACACTGTCCCATCAAACAGTCCCAGGGCTGTTACAGCACAGGGTTAGATACAGAGTAAAGCTCCCTCTACACTGTCCCATCAAACACTCCCAGGGCAGGTACAGCACGGGTTTAGATACAGAGTAAAGCTCCGTCTACACTGTCCCATCAAACACTCCCAGGGCTGGTACAGCACGGGTTTCGATACAGAGTAAAGCTCCCTCTAAACTGCCCCATGAAACACTCCCAGGGCAGGTACAGCACGGGTTAGATACAGAGTAAAGCTCCCTCTACACTGTCCCATCAAACAGTCCCAGGGCTGGTACAGCACAGAGTTAGATACAGAGTAAAGCTCTCTCCACACTGTCCCCATCAATCACTCCCAGGGCAGGTACAGCACGGGGTTAGATACAGAGTAACGCTCCCTCTACACTGTCCCATCAAACACTCCCAGGGCAGGTACAGCACGGATTAGATACAGAGTAAAGCTCCCTCTACACTGTCCCATCAAACACTCCCAGGACAGGTACAGCATGGGTTAGATACAGAGTAAAGCTCCCGCTACACTATCCCATCAAACACTCCCAGGGCAGGTACAGCATGGGTTAGATACAGAGTAAAGCTCCCTCTACACTGTCCCATCAAACACTCCCAGGGCAGGTACAGCACAGGGTTAGATACAGATTAAAACTCCCTCTACACTGTCCCATCAAACACTCCCAGGGCAGGTACAGCACGGGTTAGATACAGAGCAAAACTCCCTCTATACTGTCCCATCAAACACTCCCAGGGCAGGTACAACATGGGGTTAGATACAGAGTAAATCTCCCTCTACACTGTCCCATCAAACACTCCCAGGGCAGGTACTGCACGGGTTAGATACAGAGTAAAGTTCCCTCTACACTGTCCCATCAAACACTCCCAGGGCAGGTACAGCATGGGTTAGATGCAGGGTAAAGCTCCCTCTAAACTATCACATCATACACTCCCAGGGCAGGTACAGCACGGGGTTAAACACAGAGTAAAGCTCCCTCTACACTGTCCCTTCAAACACTCCCAGGGCAGGTACAGTTCGGGTTTAGATACAGAGTAAATCTCCCTCTACACTGTCCCATCAAACACTCCCAGGGCAGGTACAGCACGGGTTAGATACAGAGTAAATCTCCCTCTACACTGTCCCATCAAACACTCCCAGGGCATGTACAGCACGGGTTAGATACAGAGTAAAGCTCCCTCTACACTGTCCCATCAAACACTCCCAGGGCAGGTACAGCGCGAGTTAGATACAGAGTAAAGCTCCCTCTACACTGACCCATCAAACACTCCTAGTGCAGATACAGCACGGGGTTAGATACAGAGTAAAGCTCCTGCACACTGTCCCATCAAACACTCACAAGGCAGGTACAGCACGGGGTGAGGTACAGAGTAAAGCTCCCTCCACATTGTCCCATGAAACACTCCCAGGGCAGGTACAGCACGGGTTAGATACAGAGTAAAGCTCCCTCTACACTGTCCCATCAAACACTCCCAGGGTAGGTACAGCACGGAGTTAGATACAGAGTAAAGCTCCCTGTACACTGCCCCATCAAACACTCCCAGGGCAGGTACAGTACGGGTTAGATACAGAGTAAAGCTCTCTCTACACTGTCCCATCAAACACTCCCAGGGCAGGTACAGCACAGGGTTAGATCCAGAATAAAGCTCCCTCTACACTGTCCCATCAAACACTCCCAGGGCAGGTACAGCACAGGGTTAGATACAGAATAAAGCTCCCTCTACACTGTCCCATCAAACACTCCCAGGGCAGGTACAGCACGGGTTAGATATAGAGTAAAGCTCCCTCTACACTGTCCCATCAAA
Source organism: Somniosus microcephalus (assembly GCF_052327205.1). Lineage (NCBI taxonomy): Eukaryota > Metazoa > Chordata > Chondrichthyes > Squaliformes > Somniosidae > Somniosus > Somniosus microcephalus. The sequence continues at coordinate 17,200,438 of NW_028225187.1, read as the reverse complement.
CACTCCCAGGACAGGTATATTATGTCCGTGTATAATTGAGACACGGACTGAAGGAGTTGATTATAACAAGTCTTTACTGAATGGAGACAACCTGGAAACTGAAACTACAGAAGCCTGCTAGGGCCTTTTATACAGGGGTGGTCACTGCCGGTACTGCAGTCTGAGACCAGTTATTCCCTTAAAGGTACATACACAACAATTCCTCCCCTTTTAGATAAACAGTACGTAACATTCATTTAACATCTAAATAATAACTAATTACAATCACAATTACGGTTGTTAGATACATTGGTTGAGGTTAAGCAATTATAAGTTCAGTCTTTGAAGAGGCTTCCTGATTCTGTCTGGATAACGCCTCTTTGGGGTATCAGGTTCTTCTGGCAAGGTTGAGTCGGGATCAATGTCATTGTTTGGTTCGTCTGCTTCCAATATCACCGATTCTGCGGTAGATGCAATTGGTACTTCGGTTTCATCGTCAGGTGTATCAAATCGTGGTGTGGAGTTGACGTTTTCCAGTGACTCTAGAATCTGGTCAGCATGGCTTCTTACAATGCTCTCCCCAACGTCCACGATCTCCATTAGAGGTCCTTGCCGTGTACAGATCGTTCCTGGCTGCCATTTCTCTGTGCGGTAGTCCCGGGCCAAAACTGGTTGACCTATCTTAAAACTCCTGGTCGGCCTTTCATTCATATTCTGAAACTGCCTGTTCTCCACATCTCTTCTGATGTTTGGCTTAACCAAATCCAAGCGGCATCGTAGTCTTCGATTGAAGAACATCATGGCTGGAGTTTGGTTGGTAACCGCATGTGTCGCATTCCGGTAGGCAAACAAGAAGTTGTCCACCTTGTGTTGTAGGGGTATCTCTTCATTACACATTGCCTTGATAGCCTTCTTGAATGTTTGAACAAACCTCTCGACCAACCCATTAGTGGCTGGATGATATGGGGCGGATGTGTAATGCTTAACACCATTGTTCTTTAAGAACCTCCGGAACTCTTCAGACACAAACTGTGGTCCATTGTCAGAGCAAATCAGTTCAGGCAGCCCATTCCTGGCGAATATGGTTCGTAAGACTGCGATAGTGTTTTCTGTGGAGATTGAGGACATTTTTATTACCTCTGACCACTTTGAATGTGCATCCACCGCAATTAAAAACATCGAGTCCGTAAAGGGACCAGCAAAATCAATGTGCACCCTTTGCCATGGAGATGAGGGCCACTCCCATGGATGTAGAGGGGCTTGTGGTGGGGCGTTTTGGACCTTCTGGCATCCTGTACAGCTCTTGGTCATCTCTTCGATTTCTCTATTGATTCCCGGCCACCACACAAACGCTCTGGCTAAGTTCTTCATTTTTACCCCTCCCAGATGACCCTCATGAAGCTCATTGAGCACTCTATCCTTCAATTTGGGTGGAATTACTACTCTGGATCCACACATCAAGGTTCCTCTGCACACTGACAGCTGTTCTCTTCTCGGCGAGAATGCTGGCAGCAGTGGTTCGCCATGTGCTGGCCATCCCTTCACCATTAAATCATAGACCCAGGAGAGTGTCGGGTCATTTTGTGTTTCCTTTTCTATGTTTGCATTCGTCACAGGGAGACATTCGACTATAGTCGAGTGGAATAACTCCACTGGATCCACTGCCAGTTCTTCTTCCACCGTCGGCAACGGTAGGCGCGACAATCCATCAGCATTCCCATGCTGTTTAGTTCCTTTGTACTCGATGTCATATTGGTGAGCCCCTAGGAAAAGGGACCACCTCTGTAGCCGTTGTGCCGTCATTATCGATACGCCCTTCTGAGGGTTGAAAATGGAGATGAGAGGTTGATGATCAGTTAGTAGAGTAAATTTCTGACCGTGCAGGTAGTGATTGAACTTCTTCACCCCCCACACCAGGCTGAGGGCCTCTCTGTCAATCTGGCCGTAGTTACGCTCGGCTGAAGTTAACGAGCGTGACGCAAAAGCTATCGGCCTCTCTGAACCATCAAGGAATTTATGTGATAGTACCGCCCCAATGTCGTAGGGAGACGCATCACATGCCAGTCTTATCGGTAGTGATGGGTTGTAGTGAGCCAATAATTCTCTTGAAGTGATTAGGTCCTTACTCTTCTGAAAGGCCCGCTTGCATTCATCGCTCCATTTCCATGCTACTCCCGTTCGTAGTAGGGTGTTCAGTGGATGCAGAATTGTGGACAAATCCGGCAAAAACTTATGCTGTAATTCACCAATCCGAGGAATGACCTCAGTTGCGACACATTTTCAGGCGCTGGAGCCTTAACCACCGCTTCAATTTTGTCAGGGGACTTATGCAACCCCTCTTCATCAATCACGTGGCCACAATACGATATCTGTTTCTTAAAAAACTCGCACTTGGGGCGATTGGCTCGTAGCCCATGTTCACGTAGTCTAGTGAGCACCTGCTCTAGGTTGGCAAGGTGTTCACTGTCATCTTCACCTGTCACTAGGATGTCGTCCAAGTAACACTGAGTCCCCGGAATCCCTTGCAGGACTTGTTCCATCGCTCTTTGCCATATCGCCAATTCTGATGCTACTCTGAATACCAGTCGATTATACTGGTAAAGACCTTTGTGAGTGTTTGTCGTGAGATACTTCCTAGAGGATTCTTCAACCTCCATCTGCAAATATGCTTGTGCTAGGTCAATTTTTGTAAAACGCTTCCCTCCAGATAGTGAGGCAAAGATATCTTCTATCCTTGGAAGAGGATATTGTACTGTGTGAAGGACTGGGTTCACCGTCACCTTGAAGTCCCCACAGATGCGAACCTTCCTTGGCTCCTCAGACTTATTGTTTAACGTTTTTTTCATGACAGGAACGATGGGTGTCGCCCACTCGCTCCAGTCTACCTTAGATAACACGCCTACATTCTCCAGATTCTCCAGCTCTGCCTCGACGGCTGGGCGAATTGCATATGGTACCAGTCTTGCTTTGAAAAACTTGGGAATTGCATTCTCCTCTATTTTTATCGAGGCAGTTACGCCTTTAAGAGTGCCCAGTTCTTGTTGAAATACCTCTTTGGCGTCAGCTAAGATTGTTGACAATTGTCCAGGAGTGACGTCGTCATCCTTTTTACCAGCCACTGTCAGTGCCTGAATGGAGTGCCAGTCTAAACTTATCTTTCTGATCCATTCACGTCCCAATAACGGTGGTCCACCATCTTGCAAAATGTAGATATACAATTTCCGTATTTTCTTGCCGTTGTATTCGACAGGTACCCTTATTTTTCCTCTGGGTTATACTTTTTGCCCCGTATACGTCCTCAAGATAATGGATGTCTCTCTCAAGGGTATGTGTGAGAATAGCTGCTCGTAGTCTCGTCGATTCATGACGGTTAGAGCTGATCCTGTATCCAATTCCATTTTGACTTGGGACCCTGCTATCGTGAGGGTGACCCAAATGGTTCGGTGATCCTCTTTTGCAACTACGTTGTGAAGTTTGAGACAGCTTAGTCTCTTGTTCCCGGATTCACTATCGCTCATCTGGTCTTCGGAACTACTGTCCGTCATCTTTTGTACTTTCCTGTACGGTTCCTTAGTAGCCTTTTTGTTGTCATTGGTCTTCTTCCCAGACCTGCAAACTCGTGCAATGTGTCCCATCTTTCCGCATTGCCTGCATATTTTGTCCTTGGACCAGCAGTCCTTCTGGTCATGGTTTGTTCTGCCGCAGCGATAAAATTTTGCAAATCCCCGTGTCATTTCGTGGGTGCCGTATTCCTGTGGCTTTTGTTGTATTTCCGCAGCTCCCCTGGCTGCTGCTTCGTACGATGCTGCCACGCTGAAAGCCTTATCTAGCGTCAGCTCTTTCTCTGAGAGTAACCTCTTCTGGGTTCCTTCACTCAGGAGTCCACAGACAAATTTGTCCCGTAATGTATCTGCCAGTCCTGCTCCGAACTGGCAGTGCTTTGATAGCTTGCGTAGTTCCGTAAGGTAATCAGCATTGCTCTCATTTTTATGCTGATTTCTCCTGTGGAATTTAAATCTTTCTGCTATCAGCAGCGGTGTAGGATTTAGGTGTTCCTGTAGGATAGCAACAATTTCGTTAAAACTCTTCGCCTTCGGTTTGGCTGGAGTAATCAGGTCCCGCAATAGGCCGTACGTTCTTGCACCCATTAAATTTAGCAATACCGATGCCTTTTTCTCATCGGCTATTTCGTTTGCCTCGCAATATACCTCGACTCTTTCCACATACGTGGTCCAGTCTTCTATTGCATTATCGAAGGCAGTGATATCGCCAGTCTTTGGCATCTTGAAAATCTAAGATGACGCCTCCCGCGCTTTTCCTTCTTCCCCGCCGAATTAAGATGGCACCTCCCGCGCTTTCCCGCCGCTGCCGCTGCTGTCAACGCTGTTGCTGGCGATTATATTTAATTTACTATCCTGTAATGGCAACGCCCTATGGTCTTCGCGCCTCCCCGATCGCTGCTGCCAACGTCGCTCTCCGCGGTATTTTATTTTTCTATCGCGCGTCAATATTTGCTCCGTTAATTGAAGAACCGTTCCCGTCGTGGAGCGGACCCTCTGGGACACTTCCCTCCCTCTTCTTAGGTCCGAACGCTGTCCGGCTTCGAAGCACCGCCCGCGCCCTGAGTGCTCCACCCTCACTCTCTCTCTTTGCTTCCCGACTCGCTGCCCGGCCCCGTTGCAGAGCCACCCGATCGAGCTCTAGCCCGCCGCAGCCCAGGAAGGATCAGTGCACTCCCTGCCACCCAGCCCGATTGGCTGGGAAACCACAGACTGGAGACCAAGCCTGGCTCTCGACAGTCTCTCCTGCACTTTTTTCAATTCGATTATTTGGAGGGCGGTTGCCCACGGTCGACGCCCATTTCTCGAGTTTCCTTGGATTATTTTTTTTTGTTTGTTTCTTCTGGCTCCGACCTTCAATAACGTTGTCTGAGGTGCTGCCGAGTTGCAGGTCAGTTCGTTTCTTTCTCATCACCAGTATTATGTCCGTGTATAATTGAGACACGGACTGCAGGAGTTGATTATAACAAGTCTTTACTGAATGGAGACAACCTGGAAACTGAAACTACAGAAGCCTGCTAGGGCCTTTTATACAGGGGTGGTCACTGCCGGTACTGCAGTCTGAGACCAGTTAATCCCTTAAAGGTACATACACAACAAGGTACAGCACGGGTTAGATACAGAGTAAAGGTCCCTCTACACTGTCCCATCAAACACTCCCAGGGCAGGTACAGCACGGGGTTAGATACAGAGTAAAGCTCCCTCTACACTGTGCCATCAAACACTCCCAGGGCAGGGACAGCACAGGGTTAGATACAGAGTAAAGGTCCCTCTACACTGTGCCATCAAACACTCCCAGGGCAGGTACAGCACGGGGTTAGATACAGAGTAAAGCTCCCTCTGCACTGTCCCATCAAACACTCCCAGGGCAGGTACAGCACAGGGTTAGATACAGAGTAAAGGTCCCTCTACACTGTGCCATCAAAGACTCCCAAGGCAGGTACAGCACGGGTTAGATACAGAGTAAAACTCCCTCTACACTGTCCCATCAAATACTCCCAGGGCAGGTACAGCACGGGGTTAGATACAGAGTAAAGCTCCCTCTACACTGTCCCATCAAACACTCCCAGGGCAGGTACAGCACGGGTTAGATACAGAGTAAAGCTCCCTCTACACTGTCCCATCAAACACTCGCAGGGCAGGTACAGCACGGGTTAGATACAGAGTAAAGCTCCCTCTACACTGTCCCATCAAACACTCCCGGGGCAGGTACAGCACGGGTTAGATACAGAGTAAAGCTCCCTCTACACTGTCCCATCAAACACTCCCAGGGCAGGTACAGCAGGCATTAGATACAGAGTAAAGCTCCCTCTACACTGTCCCATCAAACACCCCCAGGGCAGGTACAGCACGGGTTAGATACAGAGTAACGCTCCCTCTACACTGTCCCATCAAACACTCCCGGGGCAGGTACAGCACGGGTTAGATACAGAGTAAAGCTCCCTCTACACTGTCCCCATCAAACACTCCCAGGGCAGGTACAGCACGGGTTAGATACAGAGTAAAGCTCCCTCTACACTGTCCCATCAAACACTCCCAGGGCAGGTACAGCACGGATTAGATACAGAGTAAAGCTCCCTCTATACTGTCGCATCAAACACTCCCAGGGCAGGTACAGCACGGGGTTAGATAAAGAGTAAAGCTCCCTCTACACTGTCCCATCAAACACTCCCAGGACAGGTACTGTTAAGTCTGTGTGTTCTAGTTGTATGTAAGATTAATTACTGACACAGACTACAAGAATAACGTTTCAACAGGTCTTTACTAGTTGGAGGTCAGGGCTATACTAACAGCAATATCACTACACAGTACTTATATACCGGTGGTCACCACCGGTATTACGTATACAGCAGCCAGAGAAAGTGGTACATGTCTTAAGGTGGAACAGGCTTAAGTTCTCTTAAGGTGGAACAGGTTACATACACCACAATCCTCCCTTTTTAGCTTAACAGTCATATCCCCATTTAACATAACATAATAACATATATACATATATAACTTCAGGTATAAACAGTTCAAAGGTTCAGTCTCTCAGGAGGCCTTCTGATTCGGTCTGGATAACGCCTTTCAGTGGTCTCTGATTCTTGTTGCTGAGGTGACTCCTCTAGTTGGTTTCCTATGTATTGGACGTCATCATCAGGTACATTCCCTGCCGAGGTAGATGCTTCAGGTTCATTAACGTCTTCCACAGTTGTCTCTGTCGCAACCATGGGTTCGACCCTTGCTCTCGATTCTACCAGTTGATCCGCATGACGCCTTATCACATTGTTACCAATATCTACTGTGTACATCAGAGGTCCTTGTCTGGCCCGAATTGTTCCGGACTGCCATTTTTCGTTTCCATAGCCCCTTGCCAACACTGGTTGTCCTACGTCGAAACTTCGAGTGGTCTTGTTATTAATATGCCGGAACTGTTTGTTTTCCACTTCCCTCCGCACATTTGGTTTTAACAAGTCCAACCTGGACCGCAACCTCCTATTATAAAACATCATGGCAGGACTTTGGTTAGTTACTGCATGAGCGGCGTTTCGATATGCCATTAGGAAATTGTCCACCTTGTGTTGTAGCGGAATCTGATCATCGTTCATGGCCTTTATTGCCTTTTTGAATGTTTGGACAAATCTCTCGGCCAACCCGTTTGTCGCCGGATGATATGGGGCAGAGGTATAATGTTTCACCCCATTCTTCTTTAAGAATTTTTGGAATTCTTCCAACACGAACTGTGGTCCGTTGTCCGAACATATCTGTTCTGGCAATCCGTTCCTTGCGAATATTGTTCTTAACACCGCAATTGTCTTTTCTGAAGTAGTGGTATTCATCTTGATCACTTCTGGCCATTTGGAATGTGCGTCCACCGCAATTAGGAACATGGAGTCCATGAATGGACCAGCAAAGTCAATATGCACGCGTTGCCATGGGGCTGAAGGCCATTCCCATGGGTGTAGCGGTGCGATCGGAGGTGCATTTTGCACTTTTTGGCACCCAGCGCAGCTTTTCGTCAACTCCTCTATCTGTTGGTCAATACCCAGCCACCATACATAAGCCCTAGCAAGACTTTTCATCTTAACTCCCCCCAGATGACCTTCATGCAGTTCCTTTAGAACTCTTTCCCGTAACTTGGGAGGAATAATCACTCTTGTCCCGTACATCAAAGTACCATGGCAGACGGACAGCTGGTCTCGCCTTGCCGAGAATGCCAGTAACAGAGGATCACCATGTGTTGGCCATCCCTTCACTGTCACCTCGTAGACTCGGGACAGTGTCGGGTCGTTCCTGGTTTCTCTTTCAATACTTGCATTGGTGACTGGTAAACACTCGATGATGGTCGAATGAAATAACTCAACAGGGTCAACTTTCGTCGTCTCTTCTTCTTCAGGTAGTGGCAGGCACGACAGCCCATCAGCATTGCCATGCTGCTTTGTACCTTTGAATTCTATTTGATATTGATGTGCCCCTAGGAAAAGGGACCATCTCTGGAGTCTCTGTGCTGTCATCACCGAAACACCCTTCTTAGGGTTAAAAATGGATACCAACGGCTGATGGTCTGTCAGAAGTGTGAATTTTTGGCCCTGCAGGTAATGATTAAACTTCTTCACTCCCCATACAAGGCTGAGAGCCTCCCTATCGATCTGCGCATAGTTGCGCTCAGCGGAGGTCAATGATCTGGATGCAAACGCGACTGGCCTTTCCGTGCCATTTGGCAACTTGTGTGAGAGTACTGCCCCAATACCATATGGAGAAGCATCACAAGCCAACCGAATAGGCAGTGTCGGGTTGAAGTGAGCCAACACTTCCTCTGAGGTGATCAATTCTTTGCTTTTGCGAAATGCCTTCTTACAGTTTTCGCTCCATTCCCATGGTACCCCCTTCTGTAAAAGAGCGTTCAGCGGGTGCAGTACCGTGGATAGATTTGGTAGAAACTTATGGTAATAGTTAATCAATCCTAGAAACGACCTCAACTGAGAGACATTATCCGGAGCAGGAGCCTTTACAACTGCCTCTATCTTGTCAGGAGACTTATGAAGCCCCTCCCGGTCAATGACATGACCACAGTACGAGATCCGCTTCTGAAAGAACTCACATTTCTGCCGATTAACTCGAAGTCCATACTCTTTCAGTCTGTTGAGCACCAGTTCCAAGTTTGCGAGGTGTTCTTCATCACCATCTCCTGTAATCAGAATATCGTCCAGGTAACATTGTGTGCCTGGAATTCCCTGTAATACCTGCTCCATGGCCCTCTGCCAAATTGCTGGAGCCGATGCCACTCCAAAAACCAGCCTATTATACTGGTACAAACCTCTATGCGTGTTGATCGTGAGGTACTGGCGTGACTCTTCTTCAACCTCCATCTGCAAGTACGCCTGCGCCAGGTCTATCTTGGTGAAGTGTTTCCCGCCAGACAACGAAGCAAAAATATCCTCAATCCGCGGAAGCGGATACTGCACCGTGTGAAGCACCGGATTAACGGTGATCTTGAAGTCTCCACAGATGCGAACCTTCCCTGGTTCTCCTGGCTTGTTGCTCGAAGGACGTTTCATAACGGGAACAATGGGCGTAGCCCACTCACTCCAATCTACCTTAGACAGTACACCTGAACGTTCTAGCGCTTCCAGTTCCGCTTCTACAGCAGGTCATATTGCATAGGGTACCGGTCTGGCTTTGAAAAATTTTGGGTGTGCATGTTCATCAATCTTGATGTTTGCCGTAATTCCTCTCAGTGTTCCCAGTCCCTGCTGGAACACCTCTTTAGCATCATCCAATATTCTGGACAATCGTTTAGGTTTGACATCTGTTTCCCCGGAATCTACCGTTAGTGCCTTTAAGGAGTGCCAGTCCATATTCATTTTCCTAATCCACTCCCGTCCCAGTAGTGGTGGGACCTCCTTCAGGTAGCCCATATAAGTCCATTACTTGGCTTTCTTTGCCCTTGTGGACCACTTTTACCTCTATCTTTCCGCTGGGGTACACTCTTTGCCCCGTGTATGTTTTCAATATAATCTCCGTATCCCGTAGGGGAATATGTTGGAATAACCTTTTGTAATCTTTCTTATTCATGACCGTCAATGCCGATCCAGTGTCCAATTCCATCTTTACTTGGACTCCTGCTATCTGAAGAGTGACCCAAATTGTCTGGAGATCTGCATCCTTACCAACGTTGTGTACTCTTAAGCTACCCAGTTCATTACTGCTGGCGTCTGAATCTGACTTCTGTTCGTTCGAACTGTTCTTTGTCACCTTGTGTACCTTTATGTATTTTCCTTGCGGTGACTTTTTGTTGCTGGTCTTCTTTCCTGACCGGCATACTTTAGCTATGTGGCCAAGCCTGCCACACGTTCTGCATTCTTGGTTTTTAAACCAACACTGGTTCTGATCGTGCGTTGTCTTGCCACAACGATAACATTTTACAGTACTCAAAACCAATTGATTTGTACTGAGTTCCGGTGACCGTAGCTGCATTACTGCCATGCCTCTCGCTGCGGCTTCGTGTGATGCTGCCATAGTGACCGCTTTCTCAAGCGTCAGCTCATTCTCCTCGAGCAGTCGCTTTTGTGTATCTTCTTTTAATAATCCACACACAAATTTATCTCTTAGCGCATCTGTTAGTCCCGTTCCAAACTGACAGTACTTTGCTAGCTTACGCAATTCCATTAAATATTCAGCATTGCTTTCATCTTTCAGCTGCTTTCTGCTGTAAAATTTAAATCGTTCCGCTAGCATCAGCAGCGTGGGGTTTAGATGATTTCTCAGGACAGTAACAATCTCCTCGAACGTCTTCTCCGCCGGTTCATCTGGTGATAAAAGGTGTTTCAATTGCCCGTATGTCTTCGCACCCATTAAGTTTAATAAAGTTAGTGCTTTCTCATCATCTGGGATTTTATTTGCTTTACAATAATTTTGTATGCGTTCTACATACGTGGCCCAATCTTCGATGTCGCTATCAAAGGTATTAATGTTCCCATGTTTAGGCATCGTTGCAATTTTTTTAGTGATTTCCCTTTTTCCAAGATGGCGGCTTCCCGCTCTTGTCTTCGTCCTCCGCCTACAAAATGGCGGTTTCCCGCGCTTGGCGGTCTTTCCCGCGCTCGCCTTCTTCACCCGCTGGCTGCAATGGCGTTTGGCGTGCCGCTGCTGCTCCCCTTTCCCAGCGGTTAGTAACTCCCCCGACGCTGTCTCCGCTTCACCGCGGCTCCCTCGGGCATTCGCGCTTCCCCGATGTCGCGCCTCGCAGCCCTTCTTGCAGCCCGGTTATTAGCACCGGCTGCGTTCGCCTTCACCGCGGCTCTCGCGCCTTCAGTCGCCCCAGACGCTGCGCCTTTTTGGCCCGAATGCGGCCCGGCCCTTATCTCCGGTCGCGATCGATCTCACCGCCCTTATTCCTCCGTCTTCCCTCCCCGTCTGTACAGCCAACGCGGCCGACTTTCTGCTCGCGTCGCTGACCGGCTTACCCACCACCGAGGTAGAAGGAAGGTAGCTGACTGCCGCTGATGGAGGCTTCGAGTTCAGGATATCTTCTGCTCTCCGGGTTCTCGATGCCTGCCGCGCGACGTGTCTTCCAGCAGGGTGATGAGGGTGGATGCCTCTCTTCGACGCCCGTTCTGTGGACGAAGCCGCCGTGGATATAAACTGCCGCAGGGTAAGAATCGGACTCGTTGCCACTGTTAAGTCTGTGTGTTCGAGTTGGATTTAAGATTAATTACTGACACAGACTACAAGAATAACGTTTCAACAGGTCTTTACTAGTTGGAGGTCAGGGCGATACTAACAGCAATATCACTACACAGTACTTATATACCGGTGGTCACCACCGGTATTACGTATACAGCAGCCAGAGAAAGTAGTAGATCTCTTAAGGTGGAACAGGCTTAAGTTCTCTTAAGGTGGAACAGGTTACATACACCACAGGTACAGCACGGGTTAGATACAGAGTAAAGCTCCCTCAACACTGTCCCCATCAAACACTCCCAGGGCAGGTACAGCATGGGTTAGATACAGAGTAAAGCTCCCTCTACACTGCCCCATCAAACACTCCCAGGACAGGTACAGCACGGGTTAGATACAGAGTAAAGCTCCCTCTACACTGTCCCATCAAACACTCCCAGGACAGGTACAGCACGGGTTAGATACAGAGTAAATCTCCCTCTACACTGTCCCATCAAACACTCCCAGGGCAGGTACAGCATGGGTTAGATACAGAGTAAAGCTCCCTCTACACTGTCCCATCAAACACTCCCAGGGCAGGTACAGCACGGGTTAGATACAGAGTAAAGCTCCCTCTACACTGTCCCATCAAACACTCCCAGGGCAGGTACAGCACAGGTTAGATACAGAGTATAGCTCCCTCTACACTGTCCCATCAAACACTCCCAGGGCAGGGACAGCACGGGGTTAGATACAGAGTAAAGCACCCTCTACACTGTCCCATCAAACACTTCCAGGGCAGGTACAGCACGGGGTTAGATACAGAGTAAAGCTCCCTCTACACTGTCCCATCAAACACTCCCAGGACAGGTACAGCACGGGTTAGATACAGAGTAAAGCTCCCTCTACACTGTCCCATCAAACACTCCCAGTGCAGGTACAGCATGGGTTAGATACAGAGTAAAGCTCCCTCTACACTGTCCCATCAAACACTCCCAGGGCAGGTACAGCACGGGTTAGATACAGAGTAAAGCTCTCTCTACACTGTCTCATCAAACACTCCCAGGGCAGGTACAGCACGGGTTAGATACAGAGTAAAGCACCCTCTACACTGTCCCCATCAAACACTCCCAGGGCAGGTACAGCATGGGTTAGATACAGAGTAAAGCTCCCTCTACACTGTCCCATCAAACACTCCCAGGGCAGGTACAGCACAGGTTAGATACAGAGTATAGCTCCCTCTACACTGTCCCATCAAACACTCCCAGGGCAGGTACAGCACGGGGTTAGATACAGAGTAAAGCTCCCTCTACACTGTCCCATCAAACACTCCCAGGGCAGGTACAGCACGGGGTTAGATACAGAGTAAAGCTCCCTCTACACTGTCCCATCAAACACTCCCAGGGCAGGTACAGCACGGGTTAGATACAGAGTAAAGCACCCTCTACACTGTCCCCATCAAACACTCCCAGGGCAGGTACAGCACGGGTTAGATACAGAGTAAAGCTCCCTCTACACTGTCCCATCAATCACTCCCAGGGCAGGTACAGCACGGGGTTAGATACAGAGTAAAGCTCCCTCTACACTGTCCCATCAAACACTTCCAGGGCAGGTACAGCACGGGGTTAGATACAGAGTAAAGCTCCCTCTACACTGTCCCATCAAACACTCACAGGACAGGTACAGCACGGGTTAGATACAGAGTAAAGCTCCCTCTACACTGACCCATCAAACACTCCCAGGGCAGATACAGCCCGTGTTAGATACAGAGTAAGGCTCCTGTACACTGTCCCATCAAACACTCACAAGGCAGGTACAGCACGGGGTGAGATACAGAGTAAAGCTCCCTCTACATTGTCCCATCAAACACTCTCAGGGCAGGTACAGCACGGGTTAGATACAGAGTAAAGCTCCCTCTACACTGTCCCATCAAACACTCCCAGGACAGGCACAGCACGGGTTAGATACAGAGTAAAGCTGCCTCTACACTGTCCCATCAAACACTCCCAGGGCAGGTGCAGCACGGGTTAGATACAGAGTAAAGCTCCCTCTACACTGTCCCATCAAACACTCCCAGGGCAGGTACAGCACGGGTTAGATACAGAGTAAAGCTCCCTCTACACTGTCCCATAAAACACTCCCAGGGTAGTGTCAGATTCAAAATTTTCAGTAATTAATCACGCAAGAAAATAGGGTTAATAAGACAGTTTATTGACCAAAAGAAGCTTGTACAGAAAAACCTTTGATAAAAAGGGGCATACAAAATGGCCGCCGGACCTGGTGATCAGTTTCTGGGACCATTTGATTTCTGTTACTGCAAGCCAGACAGGCTTGTGGATTGAGGACAGTAAGCCCGTGAAAGCCAGTATCGGGAAACCGAAACTCATGGAACTGAGCATACATACTAATCAGATTCTAAGTACAGGACAGTCTTGGGTTACAGGATGAGGCCCATCAAGAAATGGGCGGACAATTGAATGAACACTTAAACCCATTTACTGTACAAAGGAAAACCGTTTGACAGCCATCAAGGGCAATCTCCAGACCGATCAATATACGAACCGAGTTACGGTGACAAAGTAAAAGACATTATCGGCCCAGGAGGCCAGTTAAGCTATCACCGGCTCCCGGTACAAGACAAAGCGCCCCTGCAGAGATTTCTGCCCGCCAAAAATATTACAAAGACAGGACTATGATTTGGCGGGAGATAAGACTGTCCCAAAAGGGTATAACTATGGATTTGAAAAGTCCATCAGGGCGAATGACGATTACGACTACGATTACGCTTCGCTTCACCTCGACCGCTACGATTCACAATTCAGTACGATTCGTAACTTTGGTGCAGAACGGAAAACGACGAGAAGACTTCGGCTCGGAAGCCAGCTCGGCCAGGCAAGGCCCGGCCACGACGGGAAGACGACGAGGGTGGCCCGGGTACTTTTGTCGGGAGATCATCGACGACCCAGGCCGAAGGAGAAGACACCCTCGGGAAAAACGACGATCCAGGCCGGAGAAAAGGACACTCCGGGCCTAGCACTCCAGGGCCTCAACATACCATTCGCCCAGGAACTTCCCATGTGCAGCTCTACAACATCACATCGGTGACAGAGTCTTCCATGGGCATCCAGTTCTTAAAGTCACGTCGGTAACGGATTCATCCATGACGAGCGCTCATCAAGACTGTATCTGCTGCTCCATCGCGTAAGAAAAACAAACTGCGCCAGAAGTTTCCAAATCCACGTGATGACGGAAAGCTGTGCCAAAAGGCTGCAAACCCCTTTTTGCGAATCTGAAAGTGGTGAGCATGATCCCGAGTTCCTCAAGTCGAAACTTAGTTTAGGTCTAGGGGAGGGGGTTAAGGGTAATCGTAATGTGTTTCCCCTTTTACGATGTGCCGTGTGTTCCCCATTTCCATAGAGTTAAGTTTATAGATATGTGCATGATTGTAGTTATTTTAATCTGTGCTTATGACATGTATTTTACAATGCTGCAAACTGTTTTATAATAAAAGCCTCCATTTCGTGCTATTCAACCTGGTCTATTGAGTTTTTCTCTGCACTACAGTTCCCTGCACCTAAGTCCAAGGTCTAGAACCATAGGGAAGAGTGGGTCAAACCACTCAAGGGTAATTATAGCACGAAGCCTGGTAGGAGACCAGAAAGAGCAAGAGAAACCCCCTACAGAGATGGCGACCGCGGCAGGACCTTGGCAGCAGGAATGTAGTTTGTTAGATCAAGGTCTGAATAAACGAAATGTGATGGATGAGAGAATAGCGGATTATGTTTTTGGGAAGGTAAACCTTACAAAACAATGGATATCTGACCTATTAAGGGATAGGCGCCCGCTAGGCGCAGCCATCAAGTGGACAGAAAGCAAAGAGCATAAGAAATCGGTGGAAAAGGCGGTTTGGCTGATGTGCTACAAGAAGCAAGTCCAGCTTTTGGACCAGGTCGTCGTAGCACAGACAGCCCAGATCAGAGGGCTACTAACAGAAGTAGAGGAAAAGGTTGCGGGAGGCCAGAAACTGATTCAATCGCTTAACGCGCTGAATCAGGAACGCCAATCCGTAACTCACCGCCATGAGACGCGGATAGAGTATTTGGAATGTCAGGTCATTGAGGCCAAGGCCAGTGAAGGTAGAATGAAAGAGAGGTGTTTCCGCCTAGCTAAGCAGATAGCGGCACAGGAGGAAAGAATTTTGGGGGCTAGGGCAGCATATAAGATGGCCATGGAGGATAGGTCTGAGAACACCGATCATAGCGCTTGCCACAGGGAGCTAGAGGACCTAAGAACGGCCCTAGCAAAGGCAAACGGCTTGCTGTGTCTCATAAACCCACCAGCGAGCCAGCTACTGTTAGCCAAGGAATCCAAACGGCCGATTCCACAAGAGGCATTTGGGGTACCAACCCCCGAGCCCTCGGCACCTCCCGCCTATACTGAGTCTTGGACTCCGGGGAAGGAAACGGAGAAGTCAGACACAGAGGTTCATGAGGTAGAGCAACACCAGGTAGTAGAGTCGGGACCGGCACCGATGTGTCCCACGCGACACCAGAGGCTCGGTCCAGGCGCCAATGATGGCGAGGACGGACCCCTTGTGAACCAGATCATAATGCCCCATAGCGCACAACAGCTAAGGGAAATGATCAGTCACATCCCAAAACTCTCCGAGTCAGGAGATCCCTCCGTCCATTTTAGGGACGTGGAGCAGACCGCAGCAGTTAATGACTGCGACGGGGTTGAGCAGTCCAAAATGCTGCTGTTCTCCCTGGACAGCTCGCTCCTCCAGTGTCTCCCTGACGAGAGCAAGAGAGGGCACAAGGAGTATGAGGAGTTACGGGACGAGATCCTGGAGATTATAGGGGAGAGTGACAGAACTCCGTTCCTCCGATTGGAAAGGACGGTACAGCTAGAGGGAGAAGCCCCACGGGTTTTCGCCGGAAGGTTGTGGCCAGTGTATTGGTGCAGCTGTCCGGGCAGGCCGGACCGGAACGGGCTGAATAATGACCAAAAGGCTCATTGGCTCCGGTGTCTGGTCGCTAATTGCTTGCCACCGGTGAGGGAGCAGGCCAAAGCATGGTTTGACCCCACTAACCCCCGCTCCACGGAGGACGTAGTGCTTGATCAGCTCACGATAAGTTACAGGAACAACAAGAGTAGGGATGTGCCTTCCTCAAAGGGAAAGGTGCATGAGGCGAGGCCTGCAGCTCCTGCTAAAAAGGAATGGCATCAGGAGGGGAATCGCCCTCCCCAAGCCAAGAGCAGTTGTTACGAGTGTGGGAAGGAAGGTCATTGGCGCCGAGACTGTAAAAATCCCTGGAAGGATTTAAAGGGGAAAACATCCCCAGCCCCGGCACCAGGAGATGGTGCGGTTGTGGATCCCGCTGCGATTGAGTCAATCATACAGACAATGCGGTCTCTGATGACCTCGCAGGGGAAAATAGCTGTCACCACCGGCCTTGTCGCTCCCGAAACCCCGATCGCTGTACCCAAGTGACTAGAGTCGGCGCAGCCCGTCTACCTGTGTCCGCTCCGCTACGATGCATGGAGACGACCCCTCGTAGAGATGGAGGTGGAGGAGGTGAAGGAAACTTATCTGTTGGACACGGGAGCATCGTGCACCATAATCCATGCAGATAACCCCACCACCTCGGCCCTGTCCACCGGGGTCCCATATCGTCTGTTGGGCTTCACGGGCGAAGAACAGGCTGGCGCACATTCCCTTCCCCTCTCCCTTCATTTAAGGCCACTCCACACCACGTGGAAGTGTATCCTGATGAAGTGGGAAGAGGGAGGTGGAACGGGAGTCCTGGGGTCCGATTTCTTGGTGGCCCACGGGATCCACGTGGACCTGAGAAATCATTGTCTCTGGGGAGAGGGTACGAGTGTGAGGGAGGGGGAGAGTGTTAAGGAAACCCCTGCGAAGGCGCGGGTTGGCCGACGAGAAGTAAAATTCTTGGGTCTAACCCTATGCACTGGCGAGAGAACAGTAGACCAGGAGGATGAGCCGGAATCGGTGCAAAATCCGCCGGTCTGCGACACTCGTACAGTAGAGGTGTCCCGACAAAAAAGGTGGTTTAGCATGAACCAGTGTAAGCTGTTTAAGTCGGGTGCACAAGGGCCAACAACAGGGGCCAAGTCTGAGGACAAAAATCCTCAGCCTGCGACAGAGTCACAGACCACACAGGCTGGAACTGTAGCCTGCGTGAAGGAAGGAGTCATCCCAATAGAGTGGGAGGCCTCCCCTCTAATTTGGGATTCGGACGAGGAAGAGCCCGAACAGCTCGACCACGCCCTTGACCCGATCACGGAGGAGGAAGAGTCAGAGGACGAAGATCCCGCCCTCGACTCAAGCTTAGGGGAGGTAGGGATTGGGGGCGGAGACTCACCACCTGTAGGGACAGGTGAGGTGGAGTCGGATGCCACAAATCCCGGCCCCGGGGGGGCGGAGCCAGAGGGAAGGGAGCCGGAGCCGGCAGCTGCGGTGGAACCACAGGCTGTGACGGTGAAAGTCCTGACCCCCGGTCCGTCAGCCCTGGGAGCCTCGCCCAAGGCATCCCCTCGTAGGTCGACTCGAACGCCTCAGCCCAGAAAGCATTGGCCAAATTCTCCTTATCTTCCCCAATCTCGGTCCAGAGCAGCCCAGGAAAGGCACGGTTCCCGTTCAGCAGCGACAGGCTGCGGGGGATCAAAGCCGAAGGTCAGTGCAGCCCCGCCACAGGGAGCGGCACGCTGCAGCCCTCACAGGAATTAAGTAGGCCACCCGGAGGAGGGCGGCGCTGTACATAGGTTTAGGTACTGATAAGTTAAGCTAGGTAACTATAATGTTAGTTTAAGGTATGTAAAGTTTAAGAAGATGGGGATGTTCTAAAAGGTAGTTTTCAGAGTCTGCCCAGTATGTGTGTGTGTTTGGAAGCGGGGTCAGGGGACCCCAGCGTCCGTTTAATTAAGCCAGCACCTATTGGGAGCCTGGCTACATCATCTTATCGGTTACAGAAATCAGGAATACAATGGAGAGGATTCTCGTGGTACTCGCGGCGATCGGGTGCGGGCTGGCCTACCGAGGCCGCACCAAGGACGTCATCGTGTTCGGATGTTCCGGGGACACAGCCCCCATCGCGACGGATGGGACGGGGAAGCGAGAGGTTGAGGAAACCGCCACCTACTTCCACCAAGGGAGATGGCCAGGATGGCTGGGGACGAATTCTACGGAATACTCCAGCAATTTCGGTTTTGCCTACCAAGAGACTTCGTTATCGTGCCCTCGGGTGAGGATCCTTGCACCCAGAGTCAGCGTTACCGTGGGAAAGAGGATCTGTTTGGTGTGTAATGGGAACGTACCGCTAAGTAGATGGTGGTGGCTGCGAAAGCTGGGAAAGGACACGAAGAACTCTACTATCGAGTGGGAACGACTGGGTAACAATACCCATCGGACAATTACGGGGACTCACGGACAATTACATGTGTGTTGGGACAAATGGTGGGAACCAGATGAAGGGATATATGTCTGTATGTGGGGCTCAAGACGCGTTTGCCCCAAGGGCGTATCCATCTTTTTCCAGAGGCAGTGGCAAGATGAAGGAAAGGGATGAGGTGGGAGGTCAGCACTCGGGCGTGCGGAGCCCCATTCTCCCCGATTCCAGTAAACGCCACTGAACTCATCACCCGCCCACGCAAGCCCCTGCCCACGATTCCGGTAGCACTAGCCCAGAAGGAAGGGTGCCCCACCACCACAAAGGGACCCGGGAACGGTTTAGTATTGGTACCCACCGGTCAGGTGCTGTACCAAGGGGTACACTACGCGGTGGCCTCAGTGATTTTAAACCTCACTGAGGTACGATTGCCGGAGTGGTGTCCCAAGGAGACGGAGCAGTTGTACCAGGTCCTGTTAACCCGAGTGTTCAGACAATTTTACGAGTTTGACTTTGCCGACATCGACAAGGCCCAATTATACACCACACCACAGGAAGTTTTGGATCGTGTAGGGAGGCAAAGAAGGGGTACTGTAAATGACATCTTCACCGCTTTTAACACCGGGACGTCTGTTGTCAACGCTCTAGACAACGTGGAGCTGCAGACACAGATCAATGGTTTAAAAACACAGTTAAGGAACATACTGACTGATGAAAATAAGGTAGTGGGTTCTGAGCTACATGAGGACCAGGCCATGACACTACACTTAAAAGAAATAATTGCTGAGCTGGAGAAACACGCTAGAACGGTAAATGCACTCATTAAGGAGGATCGGAATGCGTCCGATCAGGCTGCGCAGAACGAAGCCTGTGTGCTATACGGGGCGTGGTTACTGGGCGAGGGCCGCAGTAATCTGGAGGATTTAAAACAAGGTTTGGTCCCGCCCTGGATCAGCAACAAGCACTTGCAAGCGCTCCACCCTTTCGAGAACGCATTAAGCCCGTGTCAGCTCAGACTAGCTGCAGAGGCGTACCCAGTCCCAGTGGACTGCGGACGCTCGAATCACACTATCATGGGAATAGTGGTAAGGATGCCGGTGTTGGGTCCCGCAGCAAAGCCCGCCCCGGTATACAGGGTGGAGAACATTGGAGTCATACAGGGGGGTGCGCACATTCGTTACGCAGTGGTCCCGCCTTATGTCATCAGATGGGAGCGTACGATGACAGGCACCGACCTCTCGGGGGTGTCGAAGCCGGAGTGCACACATCATCCTGTGTCCCCAGCACTTGAATGCCTTTTTGAAACCACAGTGCGGGTTCAGAACCGCTAGCGCGAAGCCGATAAATTGCACCATGGAGGCAATGGCAAAGGACCATGTGCCCCCACAGGTAGCATATATCGGGGGTGGGACATACTGTGTCACCACTGCAGCGCCTCACTACCGCCACGGACAGCACGAGTGGTGTCCGGTCAGTGACAGCAGTTTCTGTTTCAAACCCAGGGTTGAAGTTCAAGTGGCACAACAACGAATTGTCCCCTTTCCTGCACCCTCCACCGTTCACCTCACTGTAAAAGAGAATTTCACGGACTTGCAGTGATTCGTCGCGCATTTTGGTTATGTCATTCCCCCTCTTCCCGAACAGCTCACCAAGATTTTAAAGGCCGTTATAGTTTCACAGAAGCATTTTTACACACTGGAGCAGAAGACATTAGAGATAGGGAAAGACATATTGGACATAGTCACCCCACCATGGTGGGACCTGTTCACTAATATAGAGATCCCGGCCTGGATTAGAATAGCATCCCACATCCTAGTAGTGTGTCAGGTTTTAATTGTAATATTCCTACTGTTCGTGCACTGCAAGAGAGGCAAACGCCTCCAGAGGCACGAGAACACAGGAGAATGGAGAGAACGCTATGTACGAGTAGGGGAAGAGGACACCCCAGTTTAAGCTGCTGAGCATTAAAAGTTAAAGCGTCCCTCCACTCTTGATTTTAGCCACTGCATGATTTAAGTGTGTGAATACTGTTGTGTTATAGCTGATTGATAAGTTTTCTGTTTTGTTTGATTAATAAAAGGTGTATGCAGGTGGTGCAAGGAGCATTGGCCTCTTCACATCTGAAAGATGAATGTGTTATAGTGTAAGATAATACTGCCTGTGATTGTCCAACTGTACACAAGGTAATTTTTCTGAAATGGGAACTGCATGTGTCGTGAGGGCCATAGATAGTTAATTACCAGGAATGTTTGGATGTGAGGAATCAGGGAAAATTTGCTCACCAAGGATTATTGATACTTTAATCAAGCTATCAGTATCACAGGGGGGACTGTAAGATTCAAAATTTTCAGTAATTAATCACGCAAGAAAATAGGGTTAATAAGACAGTTTATTGACCAAAAGAAGCTTGTACAGAAAAACCTTTGATAAAAGTGTTAAATCTGTGAGTTGTTCAAGTAATTAATACTCAGACTTAATCAGTAACAATAAAACAGGTCTTTACTGGTTGGAGGTAGGGACTATACGTAGGTCTTTACTTCATGCCCACAGGTGGGAACTGAGGGGAGATCAGTACCCACAGTACTATTTATACCCCTATGGCCAGGAGTGGTACTGCGTATCACTACGCCCAACAAGTAGTGCAGTCCTGTCCATAGGTTCAAATTAGCACACATATTACATACACAACATTCCTCCCTTCCTAGCTTTACAGTCATCTCCCCATTTAACATAACGTAATAACATATATACATATATAACTTCAGGTTTACATAACAGAATAACATAGATACATAGATAACTTCATGTCAAAACAGATCACAGATTCAGTCTCTGCGGAAAACAGTTCACAGATTCAATCTCTGTGGTGGAGTCGGTTCACGTTGCTGGAGTGACTCATTCAATAGTCCTTCCATGGATTTAACAGTTTGAACTTCCGAACTGAATTGGCTCCGTTCGGAGGGACCACGTGTGTGATCTGGTAGAGGTAATAATGGTTCAGATGGGTCATCTTCTGTTTCGACTTTTCCTTTTCTGCTTCTTGGAGACTCTCTGGGCTCCACTGTCAGCTGCCAGCTGCATGCGCAGTTCCTCCTTCTCTTCCTCCTTTTTCCGTAGTAGAGCCACCTTCTCCCGATGTTCCGTAGACTTTCGGTGCTCCTCCATGATTTCTGTATGGTGGGAGTCGAAGTTACAAGTTGGGCAGGACAGGACATAGTAATATTCGGTGTCGTCCTGATCTAGGCCAGCGAGAGGGTCTTCTATTTCCTCCATACCCAGCTGGGCGTTAGCCAGCTTTTGTTCCAAGTCCAGACATCTTTCCTGAAGAGACTTCTTCATGCGTACCTCTTCATCCAGCTTTTTCTGGGCTTTCAGCAAGTCGTTTACTAATGACCTCATTTGAGATTTTACTACTTCAACTTCTTTTGGAGGTTGATTGATCGGACTATTCAATCCCTCTACCGGAGCAGCTGTTTCAGCGGTCTGTTGTTCTACGTTGACGTGAGTCAGCGTACTTTTGGCATCCAAGGGCTGCTCTGTTGCAGTCATCTCAGTCTGTGTTGCCACCTCAGCTCTTCCAATAACTTTTGAGAGCTCCGAACCCCTTTCCTTTGAATATTGAAGTTCGTGTTCAAGTTTTTCCCATTTCAGAGTCCTGTCCTTCAGCATATGCAGGAGTTGGCTGACCGTTAACTCCTCTGACATCAGACGTTTTGTGTGCTCCTGCTCCATTTTCTCCATCAGCTGCTTCTGTTGTCTTTCCAGATTCTCCAACTCTATATCAAAGAACTCTTTCGTTGCATTCAACTCTTGCTCACAACGGCGAAGCATTTGTTCTAATTGCTGTTGTAGTTTGAAATGGAGTTGAGTTCGAGCCCGGTGTCCCTCAGAAATGGGCACATCAGTAGACTTGCCAGACTCAGAATCCACAGTTAAACTATGTTGTTGTTGCTCAGTGGAATTCTGTGCTGAAACTTTGTCTTTTGCACCTGAGTTGGGCTTACCATCATCCGTTCCAGAATCTGGGCCGACTATCTTCACCGAGTTCTCACTCGTTATTGTTTGTAGGAAATGCCAGTCCATATTCATTTTCCTAATCCACTCCCGTCCTAGTAGTGGAGAACCTCCTTCAGATATCACATATAAGTCCATTATTTGACTGTCTTTGCCCTTGTGGACCACTGCAACCTCTATTTTCCCGATGGGGTACACTCTTTGCCCCGTGTATGTTTTCAATATAATCCCCGTATCCTGTAGGGGAATATGTTGGAATAACTTTCCGTAATCTTTCTTATTTATGACCGTCAATGCCGATCCAGTGTCCAATTCCAGTTTTACTTGGACTCCTTCTATCTGAAGAGTGACCCAAATTGTCTGGAGGTCTGCACCCTTACCAGCGTTGAGTACTCTTAAGCTAGCCAGTTCATTACAGCTTAAGCTAGCCAGTTCATTACTGCTAGCGTCTGAATCGGACTCCTGTTCGGTCACCTTGTGTACCTTTGCGTATTTTCCTTGCGGTGACTTCTTGTTGCTGGTCTTCTTCCCTGACCTGCATACTCTAGCTATATGTCCAAGCCTACCACAAGTTCTACATTCTTGGTTTTTAAACCAACACTGGTTCTGATCATGCGTTGTCTTTCCACAACGATAACATTTGCCAGAACTCACACCCAATTTGTGTGCACTGAGCTCCGGTGACCGTGGCTGCATTACTGCCGTGCCTCTCGCTGCGGCTTCGTATGCTGCTGCCATAGTGACCGCCTTCTCAAGCGTCAGCTCATTCTCCTCGAGCAGTCGCTTTTGTGTATCCTGTTTAAATAAACCACACACAAATTTGTCTCGAAGTGCCTCTGTCAGTCCCGTTCCAAACTGGCAATATTTCGCTAATTTACGCAATTCCAGCAAATAATCAGCATTGCTTTCATGCTGTAGCTGCCTTCTGTCGTAAAATTTAAATCGTTCCGCTAGCATCAGCAGCGTGGGGTTTAGATGATCTTTCAGGACAGTAACAATCTCATCGAACGTCTTATCCGCCGGTTCATCTGGTGATAACAGGTGTTTCAATTGCCCGTATGTCTTCGCACCCATTAAATTTAATAATGTTAGAGCTTTATCTTGGTCACGAATTTTATTGGCCTTACAATAATTTTTTACTCTTTCAACATATATGGCCCAATCTTCGAGGTCACTATCAAAGGTGCTAATATTCCCGTGTTTAGGCATTGTAGATTTGCAATTTCTCAGATTTTTTTTTTTTACTGCTATCCAAGATGGCGGCTTCCCGCTCTTGCCGTCGTCCTCCGCCCACAAAATGGCGGTTTTCCCGCGCTTGGCGGTCTTCACCCGTCCCCCAACGCCGTCTCCCTTCAGCCCCCGAGTGCGGCCCTTATCTTCGCCGCGATCGCCCGAGTGCGGCCCTTATCAGCGGATGCGATCGCTGGATTGCGAAGCGGCTCTCGGCTCTTATCAGGAGATGCGATCGCTCCGTTGAAACGCCTCCCGCTCGAAGCGGCTCTCGCGCCCTATTCCTCCAGCTCCCCCAGCCCCGTTCGTGCGGCCAACGCGGTCGACTGCCTGTCGCGTCGCTGCCCGGCTCAGACAACGGCTTACCCACCACCAAGCTGGAGAAGAAGCTGACGGTCGCCGATGGAGGCTCCGAGGTCAGGATGTCTTCCAGTGGGGTGGAGAGGGTGGAAACCTCTCTGCAACGTCCTGGCTGTGGACGAAGCTGCCGTGGAGTGACTGCCGCAGGGTCCGAATCAGACTCGTCGCCAGTGTTAAATCTGTGAGTTGTTCAAGTAATTAATACTCAGACTTAATCAGTAACAATAAAACAGGTCTTTACTGGTTGGAGGTAGGGACTACACGTAGGTCTTTACTTCATGCCCACAGGCGGGAACTGAGGGGAGATCAGTACCCACAGTACTATTTATACCCCTATGGCCAGGAGTGGTACTGCGTATCACTACACCCAACAAGTAGTGCAGTCCTGTCCATAGGTTCAAAGTAGCACACATATTACATACACAACAAAAAGGGCATACAAAATGGCCACCAGACCTCGTGATCAGTTTCTGGGACCATTTGATTTCTGTTACTGCAAGCCAGACAGGCTTCTGGATTGAGGACAGTAAGCCCGCGAAAGCCAGTATCGGGAAACCGAAACTCAGGGAACTGAGCATACATATTAATTGGATTCTAAGTACAGGACAGTCTTGGGTTACAGGATGAGGCCCATCAAGAAATGGGCGGACAATTGAATGAACACTTAAACCCATTTACTGTACAAAGGAAAACCGTTTGACAGCCATCAAGGGCAATCTCCAGACCGATCAATATGCGAACTGAGTTACGGTGACAAAGTAAACGACATTATCGGCCCAGGAGGCCAGTTAAGCTATCACTGGCTCCCGGTACAAGACAAAGCGCCCCTGCAGAGATTTCTGCCCGCCAAAAATATTACAAAGACAGGACTATGATTTGGCGGGAGATAAGACTGTCCCAAAAGGGTATAACTATGGATTTGAAAAGTCCATCAGGGCGAATGACAATTACGACTATGATTACGCTTCGCTTCACCTCGATCGCTACGATTCACAATTCAGTACGATTCGTAACTTCGGTGCGGAACGGAAAACGACGAGAAGACTTCGGCTCGGAAGCCAGCTCGGCCAGGCAAGGCCCGGCCACGACGGGAAGCCGACGAGGGTGGCCCGGGTACTTTTGTCGGGAGATCATCGACGACCCAGGCCGAAGGAGAAGACACCCTCGGGAAAAACGACGATCCAGGCCGGAGAAAAGGACACTCCGGGCCTAGCACTCCAGGGCCTCAACATACCATTCGACCAGGAACTTTCCCATGTGAAGCTCTACAACATCACATCGGTGACAGAGCCTTCCATGGGCATCCAGTTCTTAAAGTCACGTCGGTAACGGATTCATCCATGACGAGCGCTCATCAAGACTGTATCTGCTGCTCCATCGCGTAAGAAAAACAAACTGCGCCAGAAGTTTCCAAATCCACGTGATGACGGAAAGCTGTGCCAAAAGGCTGCGAACCCCTTTTAGCGAATCTGAAAGTGGTGAGCATGATCCCGAGTTCCTCAAGTCGAAACTTAGTTTAGGTCTAGGGGAGAGGGTTAAGGGTAATCGTAATGTGTTTCCCCTTTTACGATGTGCCGTGTGTTCCCCATTTCCATAGAGCTAAGTTTATAGATATGTGCATGATTGTAGTTATTTTATTCTGTGCTTATGACATGTATTTTACAATACTGCAAACAGTTTTATAATAAAAGCATCCATTTCGTGCTATTCAACCTGGTCTATTGAGTCTTTCTCTGCACTACAGTTCCCTGCACCTAAGTCCAAGGTCTAGAACCGTAGGGGCGAGTGGGTCGAACCACTCAAGGGTAATTATTGCACGAAGCCTGGTAGGAGACCAGAACGAGCAAGAGAAACCCCCTATAGTAGGTACAGCACCGAGGTAGATACAGAGTAAAGCTCCCTCTACACTGTCCCATCAAACACTCCCAGGACAGGTACAGCACGGGTTAGATACAGAGTAAAGCTCCCTCTACACTGTCCCATCAAACACTCCCAGGGCAGGTACAGCACGGGTTAGATACAGAGTAAAGCTCCCTCTACACTGTCCCATCAAACACTCCCAGGGCAGGTACAGCACGGGTTAGATACAGAGTAAAGCTCCCTCTACACTGTCCCATCAAACACTCCCAGGGCAGGTACAGCACGGGTTAGATACAGAGTAAAGCTCCCTCTGCACTGTCCCATCAAACACTCCCAGGGCAGGTACAGCACGGGTTAGATACAGAGTAAAGCTTCCTCTACACTGTCCCATCAAACACTCCCAGGGCAGGTACAGCACGGGGTTAGATACAGAGTAAAGCTCCCTCTACACTGTCCCATCAAACATTCCCAGGGCAGGTACAGCACGGGGTTAGATACAGAGTAAAGCTCCCTCTACACTGTCCCATCAAACACTCCCAGGGCAGGTACAGCACGGGGTTAGATACAGAGTAAAGCCCCCTCTACACTGTCCCATCAAACACTCCCAGGGCAGGTACAGCACGGGGTTAGATACAGAGTAAAGCTCCCTCTACACTGTCCCATCAAACACTCCCAGGGCAGGTACAGCACGGGGTTAGATACAGAGTAAAGCTCCCTCTACACTGTCCCATCAAACACTCCCAGGGCAGGTACAGCACGGGGTTAGATACAGAGTAAAGCTCCCTCTACACTGTCCCATCAAACACTCCCAGGGCAGGTACAGCACGGGGTTAGATACAGAGTAAAGCTCCCTCTACACTGTCCCATCAAACACTCCCAGGGCAGGTACAGCACGGGGTTAGATACAGAGTAAAGCTCCCTCTACACTGTCCCATCAAACACTCCCAGGGCAGGTACAGCATGGGGTTAGATACAGAGTAAAGCTCCCCCTACACTGTCCCATCAGACACTCCCAGGGCAGGTACAGCATGGGGTTAGATACAGAGTAAAGCTCCCTCTACACTGTCCCATCAAACACTCCCAGGGCAGGTACAGCATGGGGTTAGATATAGAGTAAAGCTCCCTCTACACTGTCCCATCAGACACTCCCAGGGCAGGTACAGCACAGGGTTAGATACAGAGTAAAGCTCCCTCTACACTGTCCCATCAAACACTCCCAGGGCAGGTACAGCACGGGGTTAGATACAGAGTAAAGCTCCCTCTACACTGTCCCATCAAACACTCCCAGGGCAGGTACAGCACGGGGTTAGATACAGAGTAAAGCTCCCTCTACACTGTCCCATCAAACACTCCCAGGGCAGGTACAGCATGGGGTTAGATACAGAGTAAAGCTCCCTCTACACTGTCCCATCAGACACTCCCAGGGCAGGTACAGCATGGGGTTAGATACAGAGTAAAGCTCCTTCTACACTGTCCCATCAGACACTCCCAGGGCAGGTACAGCACGGGTTAGATACAGAGTAAATCTCCCTCTACACTGTCCCATCAAACACTCCCAGGGCAGGTACAGCACGGGTTAGATACAGAATAAAGCTCCCTCTACACTGTCCCATCAAACACTCCCAGGGCAGGTACAGCACGGGTTAGATACAGAGTAAAGCTCCCTCTACACTGTCCCATCAAACACTCCCAGGGCAGGTACAGCACGGGTTAGATACAGAGTAAAGCTCCCTCTACACTGTCCCATCAAACACTCCCAGGGGAGGTACAGCACGGGTTAGATACAGAGTAAAGCTCCCTCTACACTGTCCCATCAAACACTCCCAGGGCAGGTACAGCACGGGTTAGATACAGAGTAAAGCTCCCTCTACACTGTCCCATCAAACATTCCCAGGGCAGGTACAGCACGGGTTAGATACAGAGTAAAGCTCCCTCTACACTGTCCCATCAAACACTCCCAGGGCAGGTACAGCACGGGTTAGATACAGAGTAAAGCTCCCTCTACACTGTCCCATCAAACACTCCCTGGGCAGGTACAGCACGGGGTTAGATACAGGGTAAAGCTACCTCTACACTGTCCCCATCAAACACTCCCAGGGCAGGTACAGCACGGGGTTAGATACAGAGTAAAGCTCCCTCTACATTGTCCCATCAAACACTCCCAGGGCAGGTACAGCACGGGGTTAGATACAGAGTAAAGCTCCCTCTACATTGTCCCATCAAACACTCCCAGGGCAGGTACAGCACGGGGTTAGATACAGAATAAAGCTCCCTCTACACTGTCCCATCAAACACTCCCAGGGCAGGTACAGCACGGGTTAGATACAGAGTAAAGCTCCCTCTACACTGTCCCATCAAACACTCCCAGGGCAGGTACAGCACGGGTTAGATACAGAGTAAAGCTCCCTCTACCCTGCCCCATCAAACAATCCCAGGGCAGGTACAGCACGGGTTAGATACAGAGTAAAGCTCCCTCAACACTGTCCCATCAAGCACTCCCAGGGCAGGTACAACACGGGTTAAATACAGAGTAAAGCTCCCTCTACACTGGCCCATCAAACACTCCCAGGGCTGGTACAGCACAGGGTTAGATACAGAGTAAAGCTCCCTCTACACTGTCCCATCAAACACTCCCAGGGCAGGTACAGCACAGGTTAGATACAGAGTAAAGCTCCCTCTACACTGTCCCAACAAACACTCCCAGGGCAGCTCCAGCACGGGTTAGATAAAGAGTAAAGCTCCCTCTACACTGTCCCATCAAACACTCCCAGGGCAGGTACAGCACAGGGTTAGAAACAGGGTAAAGCTCCCTCTACACTGTCCCCATCAAACACTCCCAGGGCAGGGACAACACCGGTTAGATACAGAGTAAAGCTCCCTCTATACTGTCCCCATCAAACATTCCCAGGGCAGGTACATCACGGGTTAGATAAAGAGTAAAGCTCCCTCTACACTGTCCCATCAAACACTCCCAGGGCAGGTACAGCACGGGTTAGATACAGAGTAAAGCTCCCTCTACACTGTCCCATCAAACACTCCCAGGGCAGGTACAGCACAGGGTTAGATACAGAGTAAAGCTCACTCTACACTGTCCCAACAAACACTCCCAGGGCAGGTACAGCACGGGTTAGATAAAGAGTAAAGCTCCCTCTACACTGTCCCATCATACACTCCCAGGGCAGGTACAGCACAGGGTTAGAAACAGAGTAAAGCTCCCTCTACACTGTCCCATCAAACACTCCCAGGGCAGATACAGCACGGGTTTGATACAGAGTAAAGCTCCCTTTAAACTGCCCCATCAAACACTCCCAGGACAGGTACAGCACAGGGTTAGATACAGAGTAAAGCTCCCTCTACACTGTCCCATCAAACACTCCCAGGGCAGGTACAGCACGGGTTAGCTACAGAGTAAAGCTCCCTCCACACTGTCCCATCAAACACTCCCAGGGCAGGTACAGCACGGGGTTAGATACAGAGTAAAACTCCCTCTACACTGTCCCCTCAAATACTCCCAGGCAGGTACAGCACGGGGTTAGATACAGAGTAAAGCTCCCTCTATACTGTCCCATCAAACACTCCCAGGGCAGGTACAGCACGGGTTAGATACAGAGTAAGGCTCCCTCTACACTTTCTCATCAAACACTCCCAGGGCAGGTACAGCACGGGGTTGGATACAGAGTAAAGCTCCCTCTACACTGCCCCATCAAACACTCCCAGGGCAGGTACAGCATGCATTAGATACAGAGTAAAGCTCCCTCTACACTGTCCCATCAAACACTCCCAGGGCAGGTACAGCACGGGTTAGATACAGAGTAATGCTCCCTCTGCACTGTCCCATCAAACACTCCGAGGACAGGTACAGCACGGGTTAGATACAGAGTAAAGCTCCCTCTACCCTGCCCCATCAAACACTCCCAGGACAGGTACAGCACAGGTTAGATACAGAGTAAAGCTCCCTCTACACTGTCCCATCAAACACTCCCAGCGCAGGTACAGCACGGGTTAAATACAGAGTAAAGCTCCCTCTACACTGTCCCATCAAACACTCCCAGGGCAGGTACAGCACAGGGTTAGATACAGAGTAAAGCTCCCTCTACACTGTCCCAACAAACACTCCCAGGGCAGCTCCAGCACGGGTTAGATAAAGAGTAAAGCTCCCTCTACACTGTCCCATCAAACACTCCCAGGGCAGGTACAGCACAGGGTTAGAAACAGAGTAAAGCTCCCTCTACACTGCCCCATCAAACACTCCCAGGACAGGTACAGAACAGGGTTAGATACAGAGTAAAGCTCCCTCTACACTGTCCCATCAAACACTCCCAGAGCAGGTACAGCACGGGTTAGACACAGAGTAAAACTCCCTCTAAACTGTCCCCTCAATACTCCCAGGCAGGTACAGCACGGGGTTAGATACAGAATAAAGCTTCCTCTACACTGTCCCATCAAACACTCCCAGGGCAGGTACAGCACGGGTTAGATACAGAGTAAATCTCCCTCTACACTGTCCCATCAAACACTCCCAGGGCAGGTACAGCACGGGTTAGATACAGAGTAAAGCTCCCTCTACACTGTCCCACCCAACACTCCCAGGACAGTACAGCACGGGTTAGATACAGAGTAAAGCTCCCTCTACACTGTCCCATCAAACACTCCCAGGGCAGGTACAGCATGCGTTAGATACAGAGTAAAGCTCCCTCTGCACTGTCCCATCAAACATTCCCAGGGCAGGTACAGCACCGGTTAGATACAGAGTAAAGCTCCCTCTACACTGTCCCATCAAACACTCCCAGGACAGGTACAGCACGGGTTAGATACAGAGTAAAGCTCCCTCTACACTGTCCCATCAAACACTCCCAGGACAGGTACAGCACGGGTTAGATACAGAGTAAAGCTCCCTCTACACTGTCCCATCAAACACTCCCAGGACAGGTACAGCACAGGTTAGATACAGAGTAAAGCTCCCTCTACACTGTCCCATCAAACACTCCCAGGGCAGGTACAGCACGGGTTAGATACAGAGTAAAGCTCCCTCTACCCTGCCCCATCAAACACTCCCAGGACAGGTACAGCACAGGCTAGATACAGAGTAAAGCACCCTCTACACTGTCCCATCAAACACTCCCAGCGCAGGTACAGCATGGATTAGATACAGAGTAAAGCTCCCTCTACACTGTCCCATCAAACATTCCCAGGGCAGGTACAGCACGGGGTTAGATACAGAGTAAAGCTCTCTCTACACTGTCCCATCAAACACTCCCAGGACAGGTACACCATGGGTTAGATACAGAGTAAAGCTCCCTCTGCACTGTCCCAATCAAACACTCCCAGGGCAGGTACAGCACGGGTTAGGTACAGAGTAACTCTCCCTCTGCACTGTCCCATCAAACACTCCCAGGGCAGGTGCAGCACGGGGTTAGATACAGAGTAAAGCTTCCTCTACACTGTCCCATCAAACACTCCCAGGGCAGGTACAGCACGGGTTTGATACAGAGTAAAGCTTCCTCTACACTGTCCCATCAAACACTCCCAGGGCAGGTACAGCACGGGGTTAGATACCGAGTAAAGCTCCCTCTACACTGTCCCATCATACACTCCCAGGGCAGGTACAGCATGGGGTTAGATACAGAGTAAAGCTCCCTCTACACTGTCCCATCATACACTCCCAGGGCAGGTACAGCACGGGTTAGATACAGAGTAAAGCTCCCTCTGCACTGTCCCAGCAAACACTCCCAGGGCCGGTACAGCACGTGTTAGATACAGAGTAAAGCTCCCTCTACACTATCCCATCAAACACTCCCAGGGCAAGTACAGCACGGGGTTACATACAGAGTAAATCTCCCTCTACACTGTCCCATCAAAAACTCCCAGGGCAGGTACAGCACAGGTTAGATACAGAGTAAAGCTCCCTCTACACTGTCCCATCAAACACTCCCAGGGCAGGTACAGCACGGGGTTAGATACAGAATAAAACTCCCTCTACACTGTCCCTATCAAACACTCCCAGGGCAGGTACAGCACGGGTTAGATACAGAGTAAAGCTCCCTCTACACTGTCCCATCAAACACTCCCAGTGCAGGTACAGCACGGGTTAGATACAGAGTAAAGCTCCCTCTACACTGTCCCATCAAACACTCCCAGGGCAGGTACAGTACGGGGTTAGATACAGAGTAAAGCTCTCTCTACACTGTCCCATCAAAGATTCCCAGGACAGGTACAGCATGGGTTAGATACAGATTAAAGCTCCCTCTATACTGTCCCCATCAAACACTCCCAGGGCAGGTACAGCACGGGTTAGATACAAAGTAATGCTCCCTCTACACTGTCCCATCAAACACTCCCAGGGCAGGTACAGCACGGGGTTAGATACAGAGTAAAGCGTCCTCTACACTGTCCCATCAAACACTCCCAGGGCAGGTACAGCACGGGTTAGATACAGAGTAAAGCTCCCTCTACACTGTCCCATCAAACACTCCCAGGGCAGGTACAGCACGGGGTTAGATACAGAGTAAAGCTCCCTCTACACTGTCCCATCATACACTCCCAGGGCAGGTACAGCACGGGTTAGATACAGAGTAAAGCTCCCTCTGCACTGTCCCATCAATCACTCCCAGGGCCGGTAGAGCACGGGTTATATACAGTGTAAAGCTCCCTCTACACTATCCCATCAAACACTCCCAGGGCAGGTACAGCACGGGGTTACATACAGAGTAAAGCTCCCTCTACACTGTCCCATCAAACACTCCCAGGGCAGGTATAGCGCGGGTTAGATACAGAGACACAAGTAGCATTTGGCTCAAAATGTGCAAATCAGTAATTGAACCAATTGCACTCTATGGCAGTGAGGTGTGGGGACCGCTAACACAACAAGAATTTGTAAAATGGGACAAACACCCAATTGAGATCCAACATGCAGAATTCTGTAAAAGTATCCTCCTGACTCAAAGGAAAACCGTTAACAATGCATGCAGGGCAGAACTAGGCCAATATCCATTAATAATCACTATCCAATAAAGAGCCACCAAATTTTGGAAACACCTAGAAATGAGCAACCCCCAGTGCTACCATTACGAAGCCCTGAAATGCCAAGAGAGGACCATAAAGAAGAATACCCTCAGTCAACTAGTCCTGGGACTCAGTGAAGTAACTACTAACAATACTAACAATAACCAGCCCCAGGACAGGGACAGCGTAACACAAAGAATTCGACCCAACACAATTGTCGCTAAGCAAAAGGAAAAATATCTGTTATGTTGGGCAGAAACAACAAAAACCCAAAACAAACTCAATTGCTACTTGGCCCTAAACAGACAATACAACATGGCTGATTACCTGACCATGGTAAAGGATAGCAAACTGAGAAAAACCTTGACAATGTACAGACTTAGTGAACATAGCCTGGCGACCGAAAAAGGTAGACACAGGCAGACCCGGCTACCAAGAGAGGACAGGATATGCTCTCACTGCAGTCAGGGAGTGGTGGAGACAGAGATGCACTTCCTCACAGCTTGTAGAAAATATCAGGGCATAAGGGAGTATTTCTACCCAAAATTCACAAAAATATGCCCGGAACACAGAAATTTGAATGACGACCAAAAACTCCCATAACCTACTAGGGGAAGAGAGAAATTGTGTAACCTTAGCGGCACACTATGTTACAGCTTGCCATAAACAGAGGGTCAACCACTAAATATAAGAAATGAGTATATATAAAATATATGAATGTATATTTATACACTCAGGGATATATCTGTTTATACACTGTATGGATAGATCTGTATTTTTGTGTACAAACATGAATGTTTTTCAATGCTTTGGCAACATAAGATGTAACTTGTCATGCCAATAAAGCGATTTGAATTGAATTGAATTGAATTGAATACAGAGTAAAGTTCCCTCTACACTGTCCCATCAAACACTCCCAGGGCAGGTACAGCACGGGGTTCAATACAGAGTAAAGCTCCCTATACACTCTCCCATCTAACACACCCAGGGCAGGTACAGCACAGGTTAGATACAGAGTAAAGCTCCCTCTACACTGTCCCATCAAACATTCCCAGGGCACGTACAGCACGGGGTTAGATGCAGAGTAAAGCTCCCTCTACACTGTCCCTATCAAACACTCCCAGGGCAGGTACAGCACGGGTTAGATACAGAGTAAAGCTCCCTCTACACTGTCCCTATCAAACACTCCCAGGGCAGGTACAGCACGGGTTAGATACAGAGTAAAGCTCCCTCTACACTGTCCCATCAAACACTCCCAGGACAGGTACAGCACGGGTTAGATACAGAGTAAAACTCTGTCTACACTGTCCCATCAAACACTCCCAGGACAGGTACAGCACGGGTTAGATACAGAGTATAACTCCCTCTGCCCTGCCCCGTCAAACACTCCCAGGACAGGTACAGCACTGGTTAGATACAGAGGAAAGCTCCCTCTACACTGTCCCATCAAACACTCCCAGTGCAGATGCAGCACGGGTTAAATACAGAGTAAAGCTCCCTCTACACTGGCCCATCAAACACTCCCAGGGCAGGTACAGCACGGGGTTAGATACAGAGTAAAGCTCTCTCTACACTGTCCCATCAAACACTCCCAGGACAGGTACAGCATGGGTTAGATACAGGGTAAAGCTCCCTCTACACTTTCCCAATCAAACACTCCCAGGGCAGGTACAGCACGGGTTAGATACAGAGTAAATCTCCCTCTACACTGTCCCATCCAACACTCCCAGGACAGGTACAGCACGGGTTAGATACAGAGTAAAGCTCCCTCTACACTGTCCCATCAAACACTCCCAGGGCAGGTACAGCATGCGTTAGATACAGAGTAAAGCTCCCTCTACACTGTCCCATCAAACACTCCCAGGGCAGGTACAGCACGGGTTAGATATAGAGTAAAGCTCCCTCTACACTGTCCCAACAAACACTCCCAGGACAGGTACAGCACGGGTTAGATACAGAGTAAAACTCTGTCTACACTGTCCCATCAAACACTCCCAGGACAGGTACAGCACGGGTTAGATACAGAGTATAACTCCCTCTGCCCTGCCCCATCAAACACTCCCAGGACAGGTACAGCACTGGTTAGATACAGAGGAAAGCTCCCTCTACACTGTCCCATCAAACACTCCCAGTGCAGGTACAGCACGGGTTAAATACAGAGTAAAGCTCCCTCTACACTGGCCCATCAAACACTCCCAGGGCAGGTACAGCACGTGGTTAGATACAGAGTAAAGCTCTCTCTACACTGTCCCATCAAACACTCCCAGGACAGGTCGAGCATGGGTTAGATACAGGGTAAAGCTCCCTCTACACTTTCCCAATCAAACAATCCCAGGGGAGGTACAGCATGGGGTTAGATACAGAGTAAAGCTCCCTCTACACTGTCCCATCATACACTCCCAGGGCAGGTACAGCACGGGTTAGATACAGAGTAAAGCTCCCTCTGCACTGTCCCATCAATCACTCCCAGGGCCGGTACAGCACGGGTTAGATACAGTGTAAAGCTCCCTCTACACTATCCCATCAAACACTCCCAGGGCAGGTACAGCACGGGGTTACATACAGAGTAAAGCTCCCTCTACACTGTCCCATCAAACACTCCCAGGGCAGGTATAGCGCGGGTTAGATACAGAGACACAATTAGCATTTGGCTCAAAATGTGCAAATCAGTAATTGAACCAATTGCACTCTATGGCAGTGAGGTTTGGGGACCGCTAACACAACAAGAATTTGTAAAATGGGACAAACACCCAATTGAGATCCTACATGCAGAATTCTGTAAAAGTATCCTCCGGACTCAAAGGAAAACCGTAAACAATGCATGCAGGGCAGAACTAGGCCAATATCCATTAATAATCACTATCCAAAAAAGAGCCACCAAATTTTGGAAACACCTAGAAATGAGCAACCCCCAATGCTACCATTACGAAGCCCTGAAATGCCAAGAGTTGACCATAAAGAAGAATACCCTCAGTCAACTAGTCCTGGGACTCAGTGAAGTAACTACTAACAATACTAACAATAACCAGCCCCAGGACAGTGACAGCGTAACACAAAGAATTCAACCCAACACAATTGTCGCTAAGCAAAAGGAAAAATATCTGTTATATTGGGCAGAAACAACAAAAACCCAAAGGAAACTCAATTGCTACTGGCCCTAAACAGACAATACAACATGGCTGATTACCTGACCATGGTAAAGGATAGCAAACTGAGAAAAACCTTGACAATGTACAGACTTAGTGAACATAGCCTGGCGATCGAAAAAGGTAGACACAGGCAGACCCGGCTACCAAGAGAGGACAGGATATGCTCTCACTGCAGTCAGGGAGTGGTGGAGACAGAGATGCACTTCCTCACAGCTTGTAGAAAATATCAGGGCATAAGGGAGTATTTCTACCCAAAATTCACAAAAATATGCCCGGAACTCAGAAATTTGAATGACGACCAAAAACTCCCATACCTACTAGGGGAAGAGAGAAATTGTGTAACCTTAGCGGCACACTATGTTACAGCTTGCCATAAACAGAGGGACAACCATTAAATCTAAGAAATGAGTATATATAAAATATATGAATGTATATTTATACACTCAGGGATATATCTGTTTATACACTGTATGGATAGATCTGTATTTTTGTGTACAAACATGAATGTTTTTCAAGGCTTTGGCAACATAAGATGTAACTTGTCATGCCAATAAAGCGATTTGAATTGAATTGAATTGAATTGAATACAGAGTAAAGTTCCCTCTACACTGTCCCATCAAACACTCCCAGGGCAGGTACAGCACGGGGTTAAATACAGAGTAAAGCTCCCTATACACTGTCCCATCTAACACTCCCAGGGCAGGTACAGCACAGGTTAGATACAGAGTAAAGCTCCCTCTACACTGTCCCATCAAACACTCCCAGGGCACGGACAGCACGGGGTTAGATGCAGAGTAAAGCTCCCTCTACACTGTCCCTATCAAACACTCCCAGGGCAGGTACAGCACGGGTTAGATACAGAGTAAAGCTCCTCTACACTGTCCCATCAAACACTCCCAGGGTAGGTACAGCATGGGGTTAGATACAGAGTTAAGCTCCCTCTACACTGTCCCCATCAAACACTCCCAGGGCAGGTACAGCACGGGTTAGATACAGAGTAAAGCTCCCTCTACACTGTCCCCATCAAACACTCCCAGGGCAGGTACAGCATGGGTTAGTTACAGAGTAAAGCTCCCTCTATGCAGTCCCATCAAACACTCCCAGGGCAGGTACAGCATGGGGTTAGATACAGAGTTAAGCTCCCTCTACACTGTCCCCATCAAACACTCCCAGGGCAGGTACAGCATGGGTTAGATACAGAGTAAAGCTCCCTCTACACTGTCCCCATCAAACACTCCCAGGGCAGGTACAGCATGGGTTAGTTACAGAGTAAAGCTCCCTCTATGCAGTCCCATCAAACACTCCCAGGGCAGGTACAGCATGGGGTTAGATACAGAGTAAAGCTCCCTCTACACTGTCCCATCAAACACTCCCAGGGCAGGTGCAGCACGGGTTAGATACAGAGTAAAGCTCCCTCTGCACTGTCCCATCAAACACTCCCAGGGCAGGTACAGCACGGGGTTAGATACAGAGTAAAGCTCCCTCTGCACTGTCCCATCAAACACTCCCAGGGCCGGTAGAGCAGTGAGTTAGATGGAGTTCAGCGCTGCTCTCTGCGATCATGGATTGACAGTAACAGGTGTCTATCAGGAGACGGGCCGTGGGAATAGATCTCTCCTGACCATGTGACCCTGGTTGAAGGGGTGATTGACAGCTCACTTTATTTAAAGATTAGCGCTGATTACAGCTGGTGAAAATGTTCACAGATTGCGCGCCTCAGCGACACCCACCACCCGCTTTAACAGTCAATCAATCACTCTGAGTTATTCGCAGTCCGCAATCAGGCTCGGTCCTTTCCTGCTCTGTGCGTTCGGTCCTCAGGGTCCGCACCCCGGGCTGGTGGGCTGGGCTCAGTCCGTCCCGGCCGGGGCAGGGGCCTGTCGACACTCCCACACCCGCCGACGGCCAGGCACGCAGAGACTGGAGCCTGCATTGTGAGGCCTAATCAGCTCAGACTGACAGAGGGATTTACAATTCTCAGCATTGCAGCTGATTAGTGCTTTCCCCACAGAGCGGACCCGGACACTGGCTCAGATCCCAAAACCAGCTGTTTGCTTCTCTCTCAATTCAATTCAATTCAATGCAAATCGATTTATTGGCATGACAAGGTACATATTATGTTGCCAAAGCATCGAAAAACATTCATGTTTGTACACAAAAATACAGAGCTATCCATACAATGTATAAACAGATATATCCCTGAGTGTATAAATATACTTTCATATAATTTATATATACTCTTTTCTTATATTTAGTGGTTGTCCCTCTGTTTATGGCAAGCTGTAACATAGTGTGCCGCTAAGGTTACACAATTTCTCTCTTCCCCTAGTAGGTATGGGAATTTTTGGTCGTCATTCAAATTTCTGAATTCCGGGCATATTTTTGTGAATTTTGAGTAGATATTCTCCCTTATGCCCTGATATTTTCTACAAGCTGTGAGGAAGTGCATCTCTGTCTCCACCACTCGCTGACTGCAGTGAGAGCATATCCTGCCCTCTCTCTCAGGGAGATATCAGGACACGAACTGGTGTCTCTCAGTCCGCTCTCAGGGAGATATCTGTACACTGATTGGTGTCTCTCAGTCCCCTCTCAGGGAGATATCTGTACACTGACTGGTGTCTCTCAGTCCCCTGTCTCTCAGGGAGATATCTGTACACTGACTGGTGTCTCTCAGTCCCCTCTCTCTCAGGGAGATATCTGTACACTGACTGGTGTCTCTCAGTCCCTCTCTCTCAGGGAGATATCTGTACACTGACTGGTGTCTCTCAGTCCCTCTCTCTCAGGGAGATATCTGCACACTGACTGGTGTCTCTCAGTCCCTCTCTCTCAGGGAGGTATCTGTACACTGACTGGTGTCTCTCAGTCCCTCTCTCTCAGGGAGATATCTGCACACTGACTGGTGTCTCTCAGTCCCTCTCTCTCTCAGGGAGATATCTGTACACTGACTGGTGTCTCTCAGTCCCCTCTCTCTCAGGGACATATCTGTACACTGACTGGTGTCTCTCAGTCCCTCTCCCTCAGGGAGATATCTGTACACTGACTGGTGTCTCTCAGACCCTCTCTCTCAGGGAGATATCTGTACACTGACTGGTGTCTCTCGGTCCCTCTCTCTCAGGGAGATATCTGTACACTGACTGGTGTCTCTCAGTCCCTCTCTCAGGGAGATATCTGTACACTGACTGGTGTCTCTCAGTCCCTCTCTCTCAGGGAGATATCTGCACACTGACTGGTGTCTCTCAGTCCCTCTCTCTCAGTGAGATATCTGTACACTGACTGGTGTCTCTCAGTCCCCTCTCCCTCAGGGAGATATCTGTACACTGACTGGCGTCTCTCAGACCCCTCTCCCTCAGGGAGATATCTGTACACTGACTGGTGTCTCTCGGTCCCACTCTCTCAGGGAGATATCTGTACACTGACTGGTGTCTCTCGGTCCCTCACTCTCAGGGAGATATCTGTACACTGACTGGTGTCTCTCGGTCCCTCTCTCTGCGGGAGGTATCTGTACACTGACTGGTGTCTCTCAGTCTCTCTCTCTCCCTCAGGGAGATACCTGTATACTGACTGGTGTCTCTCAGTCCCTCTCTCTCAGGGAGATATCTGTAAACTGACTGGTGTCTCTCAGTCCCTCTCTCTCAGGGAGATATCTGTACACTGACTGGTGTCTCTCAGTCCCTCTCCCTCAGGGAGATATCTGTACACTGACTGGTGTCTCTCAGTCCCCTCGCTCTCAGGGGGATATCTGTACACTGACTGGTGTCTCTCGGTCCCTCTCTCTGTGGGAGATATCTGTAAACTGACTGGTGTCTCTCAGTCCCTCTTTCTCAGCGAGATATCTGTACACTGACTGGTGTCACTCAGGCCCCTCTCTCGGGGCGATATCTGTACAATGACTGGTGTCTCTCAGTCCCGCTCTCTCAGGGAGATATCTGTACACTGACTGGTGTCTCTCAGTCCCCTCTCTTGGGGAGATATCTGTACACTGACTGGTGTCTCTCAGTCCCTCTTTCTCAGCGAGATATCTGTAAACTGACTGGTGTCACTCAGGCCCCTCTCTCGGGGCGATATCTGTACAATGACTGGTGTCTCTCAGTCCCGCTCTCTCAGGGAGATATCTGTACACTGACTGGTGTCTCTCAGTCCCCTCTCTTGGGGAGATATCTGTACACTGACTGGTGTCTCTCAGTCCCTCTCTCTCAGGGAGATATCTGTACACTGACTGGTGTCTCTCAGTCCCTCTCTCTCAGGGAGATATCTATACACTGACTGGTGTCTCTCAGTCCCACTCTCTCAGGGAGATATCTGTACACTGCCTGTTGTCTCTCAGTCCCCTCTCTCAGGGAGATATCTGTACACTGACTGGTGTCTCTCAGTCCCCTCTCCCTCAGGGAGATATCTGCGCACTGACTGGTGTCTCTCAGACTCCTCTCTCTCAGGGAGATATCTGTACACTGACTGGTGTCTCTCAGTCCCTCTCTCTCAGGGAGATATCTGTACACTGACTGGTGTCTCTCAGTCCCCTCTCTCTCGGGGAGATATCTGTACACTGACTGGTGTCTCACAGTCCCCTCTCTCAGGGAGATATCTGTACACTGACTGGTGTCTCTCAGTCCCTCTCTCTCAGGGAGATATCTGTACATTGACTAGTGTCTCTCAGTCCCCTCTCTCTCAGGGAGATATCTGTACACTGACTGGTGTCTCACAGTCCCCTCTCTCTCTCAGGGAGATAGCTGTGAACTGACTGGTGTCTCTCAGGCTCCTCTCTCTCAGGGAGATATCTGTACACTGACTGGTGTCTCTCAGTCCCCTCTCTCTCAGGGAGATATCTGTACACTGACTGGTGTCTCTCAGTCCCTCTCTCTCAGGGAGAGATCTGAACACTGACTGGTGTCTCTCAGTCCCTCTCTTCAGGGAGATATCTGTACACTGACTGGTGTCTCTCATTCCCTCTCTCTCAGGGAGATATCTGTACACTGACTGGTGTCTCTCAGTCCCCTCTCCCTCAGGGCGATATCTGTACACTGACTGGTGTCTCTCAGTCCCCTCTCCCTCAGGGAGATATCTGTACACTGACTGGTGTCTCTCAGTCCCTCTCTCTCTCAGGGCGATAGCTGTACACTGACTGGTGTCTCTCAGTCCCCTCTCCCTCAGGGAGATATCTGTAAACTGACTGGTGTCTCCCAGTCCCTCTCTCTCTGGGTGATATCTGTACACTGACTGGTGCCTCTCAGTCCCTCTCCCTCAGGGAGATATCTGTACACTGATTGGTGTCTCTCAGTGCCTCTCTCTCATGGTGATATCTGTACACTGACTGGTGTCTCTCAGTCCCTCTCCCTCAGGGAGATATCTGTACACTGACTGCTGTCTCTCAGTCCCCTCTCTCTCAGGGAGATATGTATACACTGACTGGTGTCTCTCATTCCCTCTCTCTCAGGGAGATATCTGTACACTGACTGGTGTCTCTCAGTCCCTCTCTCCCAGGGAGATATGTATACACTGACTGGTGTCTCTCAGTCCCTCTCCCTCAGGGAGATGTCTGTACATTGACTGGTGTCTCTCAGAACCCTCTCTCAGGGAGATATCTGTACACTGACTGGTGTCTCTCAGTCCCTCTCTCTCAGGGAGATATCTGTACACTGACTGGAGTCTCTCAGTCCCCTCTCTCTCAGGGAGATATCTGTACACTGACTGGTGTCTCTCAGTCCCCTCTCTCTCAGGGAGTTATCTGTACACTGACTGGTGTCTCTCAGTCCCTCTCTCTCAGGGAGATATCTGTACACTGACTGGTGTCTCTCAGTCCCTCTCTCTCAGGGAGATATCTGTACACTGACTGGTGTCTCGCAGTCCCCTCTCTCTCAGGGAGATATCTGTACACTGACTGGTGTCTCTCAGTCCCTCTCTCTCAGGGTGATATCTGTACACTGACTGGTGTCTCTCAGTCCCCTCTCTCTCAGGGAGATATCTGTGCACTGACTGGTGTCTCTCAGTCCCCTCTCTCTCAGGGAGATTTCTGTACACTGACTGGTGTCTCTCAGTCCCTCTCTCTCAGAGAGATATCTCAAAACTGACTGGTGTCTCTCAGTCTCCTCTCTCTCGGGGAGATATCTGCACACCGACTGGTGTCTCTCAGTCTCCTCTCTCTCAGGGAGATGTCTGTACACTGACTGCTGTCTCTCAGTCCCACTCTCTCAGGGATTTATCTGTACACTGACTGGTGTCACTCAGTCCCTGTCCCTCAGGGAGATATCTGTACACTGACTGGTGTCTCTCAGTCCCCTCTCTCAGGGAGATATCTGTACACTGACTGGTGTCTCTCTGTCCCTCTCTCTCAGGGAGCTATCTGTACAATGAC
This sequence comes from Somniosus microcephalus, assembly GCF_052327205.1. NCBI lineage: Eukaryota > Metazoa > Chordata > Chondrichthyes > Squaliformes > Somniosidae > Somniosus > Somniosus microcephalus. Next base: position 17,157,888 of record NW_028225187.1, on the reverse strand, counting down.
TGGTGTCTCTCAGTCCCCTCTCTCTCAGGGAGATATCTGTACACTGACTGGTGTCTCTCAGTCCCCTCTCTCTCAGGGAGATATCTGTACACTGACTGGTGTCTCTCAGTCCCTCTCTCTCAGGGAGATATCTGTACACTGACTGGTGTCTCTCAGTCCCCTCTCTCTCAGGGAGATATCTGTACAGTGACTGGTGTCTCTCAGTCCCCTCTCTCTCAGGGAGATATCTGCACACTGACTGGTGTCTCTCAGTCCCCTCTCTCTCAGGGAGATATCTGGACACTGACTGGTGTCTATCAGTCCCCCCTCCCTCATGGAGATATATGTACATTGACTGGTGTCTCTCATTCCCTCTCTCTCAGGGAGATATCTGTACACTGACTGGTGTCTCTCAGTCCCCTCTCCCTCAGGGAGATATCTGTACACTGACTGGTGTCTCTCAGTTCCCTCTCTCAGGGAGGTATCTGTACACTGACTGGTGTCTCTCAGTCCCTCTCTCTCAGGGAGATATCTGTACACTGACTGGTGTCTCTCAGTCCCCTCTCTCTCAGGGAGATATCTGTACACTGACTGGTGTCTCTCAGTCCCCTCTCTCTCAGGGAGTTATCTGTACACTGACTGGTGTCTCTCAGTCTCCTCTCTCTCGGGGAGATATCTATACACTGACTGGTGTCTCTCAGTCCCCTCGCCCTCAGGGAGATATCTGTACACTGACTGGTGTCTCTAAGTTCCTCTCTCTCTCAGGGAGATATCTGTACACTGACTGGTGTCTCTCAGTCCCTCTCCCTCAGGGAGATATCTGTACACTGACTGGTGTCTCTCAGTCCCCTCTCTCTCAGGGAGATATCTGTACACTGACTGGTGTCTCTCAGTCCCTCTCTCTCAGGGAGATATCTGTACACTGACTGGTGTCTCTCAGTCCCCTCTCTCAGGGAGATATCTGTACACTGACTGGTGTCTCTCAGTCCCCTCTCTCTCAGGGAGATATCTGTACACTGACTGGTGTCTCTCAGTCCCTCTCCCTCAGGGAGATATCTGTACACTGACTGGTGTCTCTCAGTCCCCTCTCTCTCAGGGAGATATCTGTACACTGACTGGTGTCTCTCGGTCCCTCTCTCTCAGGGAGTTATCTGTACACTGACTGGTGTCTCTCAGTCCCCTCTCTCTCAGGGAGATATCTGTACACTGACTGGTGTCTCTCAGTCCCCTCTCTCTCAGGGAGATATCTGTTCACTGACTGGTGTCTCTCAGTCCCTCTCTCTCAGGGAGATATCTGTACACTGACTGGTGTCTCTCAGTCCCTCTCTCTCAGGGAGATATCTGTACACTGACTGGTGTCTCTCAGTCCCCTCTCTCTCGGGGAGATATCTGTACACTGACTGGTGTCTCACTGTCCCCTCTCTCAGGGAGATATCTGTACACTGACTGGTGTCTCTCAGTCCCTCTCTCTCAGGGAGATATCTGTACACTGACTAGTGTCTCTCAGTCCCCTCTCTCTCAGGGAGATATCTGTACACTGACTGGTGTCTCTCAGTCCCCTCTCTCTCTCAGGGAGATAGCTGTGCACTGACTGGTGTCTCTCAGGCTCCTCTCTCTCAGGGAGATATCTGTACACTGACTGGTGTCTCTCAGTCCCCTCTCTCTCAGGGAGATATCTGTACACTGACTGGTGTCTCTCAGTCCCTCTCTCTCAGGGAGAGATCTGAACACTGACTGGTGTCTCTCAGTCCCTCTCTCTCAGGGAGATATCTGTACACTGACTGGTGTCTCTCATTCCCTCTCTCTCAGGGAGATATCTGTACACTGACTGGTGTCTCTCAGTCCCCTCTCCCTCAGGGCGATATCTGTACACTGACTGGTGTCTCTCAGTCCCCTCTCCCTCAGGGAGATATCTGTACACTGACTGGTGTCTCTCAGTCCCTCTCTCTCTCAGGGCGATAGCTGTACACTGACTGGTGTCTCTCAGTCCCCTCTCCCTCAGGGAGATATCTGTAAACTGACTGGTGTCTCCCAGTCCCTCTCTCTCAGGGTGATATCTGTACACTGACTGGTGCCTCTCAGTCCCTCTCCCTCAGGGAGATATCTGTACACTGATTGGTGTCTCTCAGTGCCTCTCTCTCATGGTGATATCTGTACACTGACTGGTGTCTCTCAGTCCCTCTCCCTCAGGGAGATATCTGTACTCTGACTGGTGTCTCTCAGTCCCCTCTCTCTCAGGGAGATATGTATACACTGACTGGTGTCTCTCATTCCCTCTCTCTCAGGGAGATATCTGTACACTGACTGGTGTCTCTCAGTCCCCTCTCCCTCAGGGAGATATCTGTACATTGACTGGTGTCTCTCAGACCCCTCTCTCAGGGAGATATCTGTACACTGACTGGTGTCTCTCAGTCCCTCTCTCTCAGGGGGATATCTGTACACTGACTGGTGTCTCTCAGTCCCCTCTCTCTCAGGGAGTTATCTGTACATTGACTGGTGTCTCTCAGTCCCCTCTCTCTCAGGGAGATATCTGTACACTGACTGGTGTCTCTCAGTCCCCTCTCTCTCAGGGAGTTATCTGTACATTGACTGGTGTCTCGCAGTCCCCTCTCTCTCAGGGAGATATCTGTACACTGACTGGTGTCTCTCAGTCCCTCTCTCTCAGGGTGATATCTGTACACTGACTGGTGTCTCTCAGTCCCTCTCTCTCAGGGAGATATCTGTACACTGACTGGTGTCTCTCAGTCCCCTCTCTCTCAGGGAAATATCTGTGCACTGACTGGTGTCTCTCAGTCCCCTCTCTCTCAGGGAGATTTCTGTACACTGACTGGTGTCTCTCAGTCCCTCTCTCTCAGAGAGATATCTCAACACTGACTGGTGTCTCTCAGTCTCCTCTCTCTCGGGGAGATATCTGCACACCGACTGGTGTCTCTCAGTCTCCTCTCTCTCAGGGAGATGTCTGTACACTGACTGCTGTCTCTCAGTCCCACTCTCTCAGGGATTTATCTGTACACTGACTGGTGTCACTCAGTCCCTGTCCCTCAGGGAGATATCTGTACACTGACTGGTGTCTCTCAGTCCCCTCTCTCAGGGAGATATCTGTACACTGACTGGTGTCTCTCTGTCCCTCTCTCTCAGGGAGCTATCTGTACAATGACTGGTGTCTCTCAGTCCCCTCTCTCTCAGGGAGATATCTGTACACTGACTGGTGTCTCTCAGTCCCCTCTCTCTCAGGGAGATATCTGTACACTGACTGGTGTCTCTCAGTCCCTCTCTCTCAGGGAGATATCTGTACACTGACTGGTGTCTCTCAGTCCCCTCTCTCTCAGGGAGATATCTGTACAGTGACAGGTGTCTCTCAGTCCCCTCTCTCTCAGAGAGATATCTGCACACTGACTGGTGTCTCTCAGTCCCCTCTCTCTCAGGGAGATATCTGGACACTGACTGGTGTCTATCAGTCCCCCCTCCCTCATGGAGATATATGTACACTGACTGGTGTCTCTCATTCCCTCTCTCTCAGGGAGATATCTGTACACTGACTGGTGTCTCTCAGTCCCCTCTCCCTCAGGGAGATATCTGTACACTGACTGGTGTCTCTCAGTTCCCTCTCTCAGGGAGGTATCTGTACACTGACTGGTGTCTCTCAGTCCCTCTCTCTCAGGGAGATATCTGTACACTGACTGGTGTCTCTCAGTCCCCTCTCTCTCAGGGAGATATCTGTACACTGACTGGTGTCTCTCAGTCCCCTCTCTCTCAGGGAGTTATCTGTACACTGACTGGTGTCTCTCAGTCTCCTCTCTCTCGGGGAGATATCTATACACTGACTGGTGTCTCTCAGTCCCCTCGCCCTCAGGGAGATATCTGTACACTGACTGGTGTCTCTAAGTTCCTCTCTCTCTCAGGGAGATATCTGTACACTGACTGGTGTCTCTCAGTCCCTCTCCCTCAGGGAGATATCTGTACACTGACTGGTGTCTCTCAGTCCCCTCTCTCTCAGGGAGATATCTGTACACTGACTGGTGTCTCTCAGTCCCTCTCTCTCAGGGAGATATCTGTACACTGACTGGTGTCTCTCAGTCCCCTCTCTCAGGGAGATATCTGTACACTGACTGGTGTCTCTCAGTCCCCTCTCTCTCAGGGAGATATCTGTACACTGACTGGTGTCTCTCAGTCCCTCTCCCTCAGGGAGATATCTGTACACTGACTGGTGTCTCTCAGTCCCCTCTCTCTCAGGGAGATATCTGTACACTGACTGGTGTCTCTCGGTCCCTCTCTCTCAGGGAGTTATCTGTACACTGACTGGTGTCTCTCAGTCCCCTCTCTCTCAGGGAGATATCTGTACACTGACTGGTGTCTCTCAGTCCCCTCTCTCTCAGGGAGATATCTGTTCACTGACTGGTGTCTCTCAGTCCCTCTCTCTCAGGGAGATATCTGTACACTGACTGGTGTCTCTCAGTCCCCTCTCTCTCGGGGAGATATCTGTACACTGACTGGTGTCTCTCAGTCCCTCTCTCTCAGGGAGTTATCTGTATACTGACTGGTGTCTCTCAGTCCCCTCTCTCTCAGGGAGATATCTGTACACTGACTGGTGTCTCTCAGTCTCCTCTCTCTCGGGGAGATATCTATACACTGACTGGTGTCTCTCAGTCCCCTCGCCCTCAGGGAGATATCTGTACACTGACTGGTTTCTCTCAGTCCCTCTCGCTCTCAGGGAGATATCTGTACACTGACTGGTGTCTCTCAGTGCCCTCTCCCTCAGGGAGATATCTGTACACTGACTGGTGTCTCTCAGTCCCTCTCTCTCAGGGAGATATCTGTACACTGACTGGTGTCTCTCAGTCCCTCTCTCTCAGGGAGTTATCTGTACACTGACAGGTGTCTCTCAGTCCCCTCTCTCAGGGAGATATCTGTACACTGACTGGTGTCTCTCAGTCCCTCTCTCTCAGGGAGATATCTGTACACTGACTGGTGTCTCTCAGTCCCTCTCTCTCTGGGAGATATCTGTACACTGACTGGTGTCTCTCAGTCACCCTCTCTCGGGGAGATATCTGTACACTGACTGTTGTCTCTCAGTCTCCTCTCTCTTGGGGAGATATCTGTACACTGACTGGTGTCTCTCAGTCCCCTCTCTCAGGGAGATATCTGTATACTGACTGGTGTCTCTCAGTCCCTCTCTCTCAGGGAGGTATCTGTACACTGACTGGTGTCTCTCAGTCCCTCTCCCTCAGGGAGATATCTGTACACTGACCGGTGTCTCTCAGTCCCCTTTCTCTCAGGGAGATATCTGTACACTGACTGGTGTCAATCGGTCCCTCTCCCTCAGGGAGATATCTGTACAGTGACTGGTGTCTCTCGGTCCCTCTCTCTGTGGGAGATATCTGCACACTGACTGGTGTCTCTCAGCCCCTCTCTCTCAGGGAGATATCTGTACACTGACTGGTGTCTCTCAGTCCCCTCTCTCAGGGAGATATCTGTACACTGACTGGTGTCTCTCAGTCCCTCTCTCTCAGGGAGATATCTGCACACTGACTGGTGTCTCTCAGTCCCCTCTCTCAGGGAGATATCTGTACACTGACTGGTGTCTCTCAGTCCCCTCTCTCTCAGGGAGATATCTGTACACTGACTGGTGTCTCTCAGTCCCTCTCCCTCAGGGAGATATCTGTACACTGACTGGTGTCTCTCAGTCCCCTCTCTCTCAGGGAGATATCTGTACACTGACTGGTGTCTCTCGGTCCCTCTCTCTCAGGGAGTATCTGTACACTGACTGGTGTCTCTCAGTCCCCTCTCTCTCAGGGAGATATCTGTACACTGACTGGTGTCTCTCAGTCCCCTCTCTCTCAGGGAGATATCTGTTCACTGACTGGTGTCTCTCAGTCCTCTCTCTCAGGGAGATATCTGTACACTGACTGTGTCTCTCAGTCCCCTCTCTCTCGGGAGATATCTGTACACTGACTGGTGTCTCTCAGTCCCTCTCTCTCAGGAGTTATCTGTATACTGACTGGTGTCTCTCAGTCCCCTCTCTCTCAGGGAGATATCTGTACACTGACTGGTGTCTCTCAGTCTCCTCTCTCTCGGGGAGATATCTATACACTGACTGGTGTCTCTCAGTCCCCTCGCCCTCAGGGAGATATCTGTACACTGACTGGTTTCTCTCAGTCCCTCTCGCTCTCAGGGAGATATCTGTACACTGACTGGTGTCTCTCAGTGCCCCTCTCCCTCAGGGAGATATCTGTACACTGACTGGTGTCTCTCAGTCCCTCTCTCTCAGGGAGATATCTGTACACTGACTGGTGTCTCTCAGTCCCTCTCTCTCAGGGAGTTATCTGTACACTGACAGGTGTCTCTCAGTCCCCTCTCTCAGGGAGATATCTGTACACTGACTGGTGTCTCTCAGTCCCTCTCTCTCAGGGAGATATCTGTACACTGACTGGTGTCTCTCAGTCCTCTCTCTCTGGGAGATATCTGTACACTGACTGGTGTCTCTCAGTCACCCTCTCTCGGGGAGATATCTGTACACTGACTGTTTGTCTCTCAGTCTCCTCTCTCTTGGGGAGATATCTGTACACTGACTGGTGTCTCTCAGTCCCCTCTCTCAGGGAGATATCTGTATACTGACTGGTGTCTCTCAGTCCCTCTCTCTCAGGGAGGTATCTGTACACTGACTGGTGTCTCTCAGTCCCTCTCCCTCAGGGAGATATCTGTACACTGACCGGTGTCTCTCAGTCCCCTTTCTCTCAGGGAGATATCTGTACACTGACTGGTGTCAATCGGTCCCTCTCCCTCAGGGAGATATCTGTACAGTGACTGGTGTCTCTCGGTCCCTCTCTCTGTGGGAGATATCTGCACACTGACTGGTGTCTCTCAGCCCCTCTCTCTCAGGGAGATATCTGTACACTGACTGGTGTCTCTCAGTCCCCTCTCTCAGGGAGATATCTGTACACTGACTGGTGTCTCTCAGTCCCTCTCTCTCAGGGAGATATCTGCACACTGACTGGTGTCTCTCAGTCCCCTCTCTCTCAGGGAGATATCTGTACACTGACTGGTGTCTCTCGGTCCCTCTCTCTGCGGGAGGTATCTGTACACTGACTGGTGTCTCTCAGTCTCTCTCTCTCCCTCAGGGAGATACCTGTATACTGACTGGTGTCTCTCAGTCCCTCTCTCTCAGGGAGATATCTGTACACTGACTGGTGTCTCTCAGTCCCTCTCCCTCAGGGAGATATCTGTACACTGACTGGTGTCTCTCGGTCCCCTCGCTCTCAGGGAGATATCTGTACACTGACTGGTGTCTCTCGGTCCCTCTCTCTGTGGGAGATATCTGTAAACTGACTGGTGTCTCTCAGTCCCTCTTTCTCAGGGAGATATCTGTACACTGACTGGTGTCTCTCAGGCCCCTCTCTCGGGGCGATATCTGTACAATGACTGGTGTCTCTCAGTCCCGCTCTCTCAGGGAGATATCTGTACACTGACTGGTGTCTCTCAGTCCCCTCTCTCGGGGAGATATCTGTACACTGACTGGTGTCTCTCAGTCCCTCTCTCTCAGGGAGATATCTGTACACTGACTGGTGTCTCTCAGTCCCTCTCTCTCAGGGAGATATCTAGACACTGACTGGTGTCTCTCAGTCCCACTCTCTCAGGGAGATATCTGCACACTGCCTGGTGTCTCTCAGTCCCCTCTCTCAGGGAGATATCTGTACACTGACTGGTGTCTCTCAGTCCCCTCTCCCTCAGGGAGATATCTGCGCACTGACTGGTGTCTCTCAGACCCCTCTCTCTCAGGGAGATATCTGTACACTGACTGGTGTCTCTCAGTCCCTCTCTCTCAGGGAGATATCTGTACACTGACTGGTGTCTCTCAGTCCCCTCTCTCTCGGGGAGATATCTGTACACTGACTGGTGTCTCACAATCCCCTCTCTCAGGGAGATATCTGTACACTGACTGGTGTCTCTCAGTCCCCTCTCTCTCAGGGAGATATCTGTACACTGACTGGTGTCTCTCAGTCTCCTCTCTCTCGGGGAGATATCTATACACTGACTGGTGTCTCTCAGTCCCCTCGCCCTCAGGGAGATATCTGTACACTGACTGGTTTCTCTCAGTCCCTCTCGCTCTCAGGGAGATATCTGTACACTGACTGGTGTCTCTCAGTGCCCTCTCCCTCAGGGAGATATCTGTACACTGACTGGTGTCTCTCAGTCCCTCTCTCTCAGGGAGATACCTGTACACTGACTGGTGTCTCTTAGTCCCTCTCTCTCAGGGAGTTATCTGTACACTGACAGGTGTCTCTCAGTCCCCTCTCTCAGGGAGATATCTGTACACTGACTGGTGTCTCTCAGTCCCTCTCTCTCAGGGAGATATCTGTACACTGACTGGTGTCTCTCAGTCCCTCTCTCTCTGGGAGATATCTGTACACTGACTGGTGTCTCTCAGTCACCCTCTCTCGGGGAGATATCTGTACACTGACTGTTGTCTCTCAGTCTCCTCTCTCTCGGGGAGATATCTGTACACTGACTGGTGTCTCTCAGTCCCCTCTCTCAGGGAGATATCTGTATACTGACTGGTGTCTCTCAGTCCCTCTCTCTCAGGGAGGTATCTGTACACTGACTGGTGTCTCTCAGTCCCTCTCCCTCAGGGAGATATCTGTACACTGACTGGTGTCTCTCAGTCCCCTTTCTCTCAGGGAGATATCTGTACACTGACTGGTGTCAATCGGTCCCTCTCCCTCAGGGAGATATCTGTACAGTGACTGGTGTCTCTCGGTCCCTCTCTCTGTGGGAGATATCTGTACACTGACTGGTGTCTCTCAGCCCCTCTCTCTCAGGGAGATATCTGTACACTGACTGGTGTCTCTCAGTCCCTCTCTCTCAGGGAGATATCTGTACACTGACTGGTGTCTCTCGGTCCCCTCGCTCTCAGGGAGATATCTGTACACTGACTGGTGTCTCTCGGTCCCTCTCTCTGTGGGAGATATCTGTAAACTGACTGGTGTCTCTCAGTCCCTCTTTCTCAGGGAGATATCTGTACACTGACTGGTGTCTCTCAGGCCCCTCTCTCGGGGCGATATCTGTACAATGACTGGTGTCTCTCAGTCCCGCTCTCTCAGGGAGATATCTGTACACTGACTGGTGTCTCTCAGTCCCCTCTCTCGGGGAGATATCTGTACACTGACTGGTGTCTCTCAGTCCCTCTCTCTCAGGGAGATATCTGTACACTGACTGGTGTCTCTCAGTCCCTCTCTCTCAGGGAGATATCTATACACTGACTGGTGTCTCTCAGTCCCACTCTCTCAGGGAGATATCTGCACACTGCCTGGTGTCTCTCAGTCCCCTCTCTCAGGGAGATATCTGTACACTGACTGGTGTCTCTCAGTCCCCTCTCCCTCAGGGAGATATCTGCGCACTGACTGGTGTCTCTCAGACCCCTCTCTCTCAGGGAGATATCTGTACACTGACTGGTGTCTCTCAGTCCCTCTCTCTCAGGGAGATATCTGTACACTGACTGGTGTCTCTCAGTCCCCTCTCTCTCGGGAGATATCTGTACACTGACTGGTGTCTCACAATCCCCTCTCTCAGGGAGATACCTGTACACTGACTGGTGTCTCTCAGTCCCCTCTCTCTCAGGGAGATATCTGTACACTGACTGGTGTCTCTCAGTCTCCTCTCTCTTGGGGAGATATCTATACACTGACTGGTGTCTCTCAGTCCCCTCGCCCTCAGGGAGATATCTGTACACTGACTGGTTTCTCTCAGTCCCTCTCGCTCTCAGGGAGATATCTGTACACTGACTGGTGTCTCTCAGTGCCCTCTCCCTCAGGGAGATATCTGTACACTGACTGGTGTCTCTCAGTCCCTCTCTCTCAGGGAGATATCTGTACACTGACTGGTGTCTCTCAGTCCCTCTCTCTCAGGGAGTTATCTGTACACTGACAGGTGTCTCTCAGTCCCCTCTCTCAGGGAGATATCTGTACACTGACTGGTGTCTCTCAGTCCCTCTCTCTCAGGGAGATATCTGTACACTGACTGGTGTCTCTCAGTCCCTCTCTCTCTGGGAGATATCTGTACACTGACTGGTGTCTCTCAGTCACCCTCTCTCGGGGAGATATCTGTACACTGACTGTTGTCTCTCAGTCTCCTCTCTCTTGGGGAGATATCTGTACACTGACTGGTGTCTCTCAGTCCCCTCTCTCAGGGAGATATCTGTATACTGACTGGTGTCTCTCAGTCCCTCTCTCTCAGGGAGGTATCTGTACACTGACTGGTGTCTCTCAGTCCCTCTCCCTCAGGGAGATATCTGTACACTGACCGGTGTCTCTCAGTCCCCTTTCTCTCAGGGAGATATCTGTACACTGACTGGTGTCAATCGGTCCCCTCTCTCAGGGAGATATCTGTACACTGACTGGTGTCTCTCAGTCCCTCTCTCTCAGGGAGATATCTGCACACTGACTGGTGTCTCTCAGTCCCCTCTCTCTCAGGGAGATATCTGTACACTGACTGGTGTCTCTCGGTCCCTCTCTCTGCGGGAGGTATCTGTACACTGACTGGTGTCTCTCAGTCTCTCTCTCTCCCTCAGGGAGATACCTGTATACTGACTGGTGTCTCTCAGTCCCTCTCTCTCAGGGAGATATCTGTACACTGACTGGTGTCTCTCAGTCCCTCTCCCTCAGGGAGATATCTGTACACTGACTGGTGTCTCTCGGTCCCCTCGCTCTCAGGGAGATATCTGTACACTGACTGGTGTCTCTCGGTCCCTCTCTCTGTGGGAGATATCTGTAAACTGACTGGTGTCTCTCAGTCCCTCTTTCTCAGGGAGATATCTGTACACTGACTGGTGTCTCTCAGGCCCCTCTCTCGGGGCGATATCTGTACAATGACTGGTGTCTCTCAGTCCCGCTCTCTCAGGGAGATATCTGTACACTGACTGGTGTCTCTCAGTCCCTCTCTCTCAGGGAGATATCTGTACACTGACTGGTGTCTCTCAGTCCCTCTCTCTCAGGGAGATATCTAGACACTGACTGGTGTCTCTCAGTCCCACTCTCTCAGGGAGATATCTGCACACTGCCTGGTGTCTCTCAGTCCCCTCTCTCAGGGAGATATCTGTACACTGACTGGTGTCTCTCAGTCCCCTCTCCCTCAGGGAGATATCTGCGCACTGACTGGTGTCTCTCAGACCCCTCTCTCTCAGGGAGATATCTGTACACTGACTGGTGTCTCTCAGTCCCTCTCTCTCAGGGAGATATCTGTACACTGACTGGTGTCTCTCAGTCCCCTCTCTCTCGGGGAGATATCTGTACACTGACTGGTGTCTCACAATCCCCTCTCTCAGGGAGATATCTGTACACTGACTGGTGTCTCTCAGTCCCCTCTCTCTCAGGGAGATATCTGTACACTGACTGGTGTCTCTCAGTCTCCTCTCTCTCGGGGAGATATCTATACACTGACTGGTGTCTCTCAGTCCCCTCGCCCTCAGGGAGATATCTGTACACTGACTGGTTTCTCTCAGTCCCTCTCGCTCTCAGGGAGATATCTGTACACTGACTGGTGTCTCTCAGTGCCCTCTCCCTCAGGGAGATATCTGTACACTGACTGGTGTCTCTCAGTCCCTCTCTCTCAGGGAGATACCTGTACACTGACTGGTGTCTCTTAGTCCCTCTCTCTCAGGGAGTTATCTGTACACTGACAGGTGTCTCTCAGTCCCCTCTCTCAGGGAGATATCTGTACACTGACTGGTGTCTCTCAGTCCCTCTCTCTCAGGGAGATATCTGTACACTGACTGGTGTCTCTCAGTCCCTCTCTCTCTGGGAGATATCTGTACACTGACTGGTGTCTCTCAGTCACCCTCTCTCGGGGAGATATCTGTACACTGACTGTTGTCTCTCAGTCTCCTCTCTCTCGGGGAGATATCTGTACACTGACTGGTGTCTCTCAGTCCCCTCTCTCAGGGAGATATCTGTATACTGACTGGTGTCTCTCAGTCCCTCTCTCTCAGGGAGGTATCTGTACACTGACTGGTGTCTCTCAGTCCCTCTCCCTCAGGGAGATATCTGTACACTGACTGGTGTCTCTCAGTCCCCTTTCTCTCAGGGAGATATCTGTACACTGACTGGTGTCAATCGGTCCCTCTCCCTCAGGGAGATATCTGTACAGTGACTGGTGTCTCTCGGTCCCTCTCTCTGTGGGAGATATCTGTACACTGACTGGTGTCTCTCAGCCCCTCTCTCTCAGGGAGATATCTGTACACTGACTGGTGTCTCTCAGTCCCTCTCTCTCAGGGAGATATCTGTACACTGACTGGTGTCTCTCGGTCCCCTCGCTCTCAGGGAGATATCTGTACACTGACTGGTGTCTCTCGGTCCCTCTCTCTGTGGGAGATATCTGTAAACTGACTGGTGTCTCTCAGTCCCTCTTTCTCAGGGAGCTATCTGTACACTGACTGGTGTCTCTCAGGCCCCTCTCTCGGGGCGATATCTGTACAATGACTGGTGTCTCTCAGTCCCGCTCTCTCAGGGAGATATCTGTACACTGACTGGTGTCTCTCAGTCCCCTCTCTCGGGGAGATATCTGTACACTGACTGGTGTCACTCAGTCCCTCTCTCTCAGGGAGATATCTGTACACTGACTGGTGTCTCTCAGTCCCTCTCTCTCAGGGAGATATCTATACACTGACTGGTGTCTCTCAGTCCCACTCTCTCAGGGAGATATCTGCACACTGCCTGGTGTCTCTCAGTCCCCTCTCTCAGGGAGATATCTGTACACTGACTGGTGTCTCTCAGTCCCCTCTCCCTCAGGGAGATATCTGCGCACTGACTGGTGTCTCTCAGTCCCTCTCTCTCAGGGAGATACCTGTACACTGACTGGTGTCTCTCAGTCCCCTCTCTCTCAGGGAGATATCTGTACACTGACTGGTGTCTCTCAGTCTCCTCTCTCTCGGGGAGATATCTATACACTGACTGGTGTCTCTCAGTCCCCTCGCCCTCAGGGAGATATCTGTACACTGACTGGTTTCTCTCAGTCCCTCTCGCTCTCAGGGAGATATCTGTACACTGACTGGTGTCTCTCAGTGCCCTCTCCCTCAGGGAGATATCTGTACACTGACTGGTGTCTCTCAGTCCCTCTCTCTCAGGGAGATACCTGTACACTGACTGGTGTCTCTTAGTCCCTCTCTCTCAGGGAGTTATCTGTACACTGACAGGTGTCTCTCAGTCCCCTCTCTCAGGGAGATATCTGTACACTGACTGGTGTCTCTCAGTCCCTCTCTCTCAGGGAGATATCTGTACACTGACTGGTGTCTCTCAGTCCCTCTCTCTCTGGGAGATATCTGTACACTGACTGGTGTCTCTCAGTCACCCTCTCTCGGGGAGATATCTGTACACTGACTGGTGTCTCTCAGTCCCCTCTCTCAGGGAGATATCTGTATACTGACTGGTGTCCCTCTGTCCCTCTCTCTCAGGGAGGTATCTGTACACTGACTGGTGTCTCTCAGTCCCTCTCCCTCAGGGAGATATCTGTACACTGACTGGTGTTTCTCAGTCCCCTTTCTCTCAGGGAGATATCTGTACACTGACTGGTGTCAATCGGTCCCTCTCCCTCAGGGAGATATCTGTACAGTGACTGGTGTCTCTCGGTCCCTCTCTCTGTGGGAGATATCTGTACACTGACTGGTGTCTCTCAGCCCCTCTCTCTCAGGGAGATATCTGTACACTGACTGGTGTCTCTCAGTCCCCTCTCTCAGGGAGATATCTGTACACTGACTGGTGTCTCTCAGTCCCTCTCTCTCAGGGAGATATCTGCACACTGACTGGTGTCTCTCAGTCCCCTCTCTCTCAGGGAGATATCTGTACACTGACTGGTGTCTCTCGGTCCCTCTCTCTGCGGGAGGTATCTGTACACTGACTGGTGTATCTCAGTCTCTCTCTCTCCCTCAGGGAGATACCTGTATACTGACTGGTGTCCCTCAGTCCCTCTCTCTCAGGGAGATATCTGTACACTGACTGGTGTCTCTCAGTCCCTCTCCCTCAGGGAGATATCTGTACACTGACTGGTGTCTCTCGGTCCCCTCGCTCTCAGGGAGATATCTGTACACTGACTGGTGTCTCTCGGTCCCTCTCTCTGTGGGAGATATCTGTAAACTGACTGGTGTCTCTCAGTCCCTCTTTCTCAGGGAGATATCTGTACACTGACTGGTGTCTCTCAGGCCCCTCTCTCGGGGCGATATCTGTACAATGACTGGTGTCTCTCAGTCCCGCTCTCTCAGGGAGATATCTGTACACTGACTGGTGTCTCTCAGTCCCCTCTCTCGGGGAGATAGCTGTACACTGACTGGTGTCTCTCAGTCCCTCTCTCTCAGGGAGATATCTGTACACTGACTGGTGTCTCTCAGTCCCTCTCTCTCAGGGAGATATCTATACACTGACTGGTGTCTCTCAGTCCCACTCTCTCAGGGAGATATCTGCACACTGCCTGGTGTCTCTCAGTCCCCTCTCTCAGGGAGATATCTGTACACTGACTGGTGTCTCTCAGTCCCCTCTCCCTCAGGGAGATATCTGCGCACTGACTGGTGTCTCTCAGACCCCTCTCTCTCAGGGAGATATCTGTACACTGACTGGTGTCTCTCAGTCCCTCTCTCTCAGGGAGATATCTGTACACTGACTGGTGTCTCTCAGTCCCCTCTCTCTCGGGGAGATATCTGTACACTGACTGGTGTCTCACAATCCCCTCTCTCAGGGAGATATCTGTACACTGACTGGTGTCTCTCAGTCCCTCTCTCTCAGGGAGATATCTGTACACTGACTAGTGTCTCTCAGTCCCCTCTCTCTCAGGGAGATATCTGTACACTGACTGGTGTCTCTCAGTCCCCTCTCTCTCTCAGGGAGATAGCTGTGCACTGACTGGTGTCTCTCAGTCTCCTCTCTCTCAGGGAGATATCTGTACACTGACTGGTGTCTCTCAGTCCCTCTCTCTCAGGGAGATATCTGTACACTGACTGGTGTCTCTCAGTCCCTCTCTCTCAGGGAGAGATCTGTACACTGACTGGTGTCTCTCAGTCCCTCTCTCTCAGGGAGATATCTGTACACTGACTGGTGTCTCTCATTCCCTCTCTCTCAGGGAGATATCTGTACACTGACTGGTGTCTCTCAGTCCCCTCTCCCTCAGGGCGATATCGGTACACTGACTGGTGTCTCTCAGTCCCCTCTCCCTCAGGGAGATATCTGTACACTGACTGGTGTCTCTCAGTCCCTCTCTCTCTCAGGGCGATAGCTGTACACTGACTGGTGTCTCTCAGTCCCCTCTCCCTCAGGGAGATATCTGTAAACTGACTGGTGTCTCCCAGTCCCTCTCTCTCAGGGTGATATCTGTACACTGACTCGTGCCTCTCAGTCCCTCTCCCTCAGGGAGATATCTGTACACTGACTGGTGTCTCTCAGTGCCTCTCTCTCAGGGTGATATCTGTACACTGACTGGAGTCTCTCAGTCCCTCTCCCTCAGGGAGATATCTGTACACTGACTGGTGTCTCTCAGTCCCTCTCTCTCAGGGAGATATCTGTACACTGACTGGTGTCTCTCAGTCCCTCTCTCTCAGGGAGATATCTGTACACTGACTGGTGTCTCTCAGTCCCCTCTCCCTCAGGGAGATATCTGTACATTGACTGGTGTCTCTCAGACCCCTCTCTCATGGAGATATCTGTACACTGACTGGTGTCTCGCAGTCCCCTCTCTCTCAGGGAGATATCTGTACACTGACTGGTGTCTCTCAGTCCCTCTCTCTCAGGGTGATATCTGTACACTGACTGGTGTCTCTCAGTCCCCTCTCTCTCAGGGAGATATCTGTACACTGACTGGTGTCTCTCAGTCCCTCTCCCTCAGGGAGATATCTGTACACTGACTGGTGTCTCACAGTCTCCTCTCACTAAGGGAGATATCTGTACACTGACTGGTGTCTCTCAGTCCCTCTCTCTCAGAGAGATATCTCAACACTGACTGGTGTCTCTCAGTCTCATCTCTCTCGGGGAGATATCTGCACACCGACTGGTGTCTCTCAGTCTCCTCTCTCTCAGGGAGATGTCTGTACACTGACTGGTGTCTCTCAGTCCCACTCTCTCAGGGATTTATCTGTACACTGACTGGTGTCACTCAGTCCCTCTCCCTCAGGGAGATATCTGTACACTGACTGGTGTCTCTCAGTCCCCTCTCTCAGGGAGATATCTGTACACTGACTGGTGTCTCTCTGTCCCTCTCTCTCAGGGAGCTATCTGTACAATGACTGGTGTCTCTCAGTCCCTCTCTCTCAGGGAGATATCTGTACACTGACTGGTGTCTCTCAGTCCCCTCTCTCTCAGGGAGATATCTGTACAGTGACTGGTGTCTTTCAGTCCCCTCTCTCTCAGGGAGATATCTGTACACTGACTGGTGTCTCTGAGTCCCCTCTCTCTCAGGGAAATATCTGTACACTGACTGGTGTCTCTCAGTCTCCTCTCTCTCGGGGAGATATCTATACACTGACTGGTGTCTCTCAGTCCCCTCGCCCTCAGGGAGATATCTGTACACTGACTGGTTTCTCTCAGTCCCTCTCGCTCTCAGGGAGATTTCTGTACACTGACTGGTGTCTCTCAGTCCCCTCTCTCTCTGGGAGATATCTGTACACTGACTGGTGTCTCTCAGTCACCCTCTCTCGGGGAGATATCTGTACACTGACTGTTGTCTCTCAGTCTCCTCTCTCTCGGGGAGATATCTGTACACTGACTGGTGTCTCTCAGTCCCCTCTCTCAGGGAGATATCTGTATACTGACTGGTGTCTCTCAGTCCCTCTCTCTCAGGGAGGTATCTGTACACTGACTGGTGTCTCTCAGTCCCTCTCCCTCTGGGAGATATCTGTACACTGACTGGTGTCTCTCAGTCCCCTTTCTCTCAGGGAGATATCTGTACACTGACTGGTGTCAATCGGTCCCTCTCCCTCAGGGAGATATCTGTACAGTGACTGGTGTCTCTCGGTCCCTCTCTCTGTGGGAGATATCTGTACACTGACTGGTGTCTCTCAGCCCCTCTCTCTCAGGGAGATATCTGTACACTGACTGGTGTCTCTCAGTCCCCTCTCTCAGGGAGATATCTGTACACTGACTGGTGTCTCTCAGTCCCCCTCTCTCAGGGAGATATCTGCACACTGACTGGTGTCTCTCAGTCCCCTCTCTCTCAGGGAGATATCTGTACACTGACTGGTGTCTCTCGGTCCCTCTCTCGGCGGGAGGTATCTGTACACTGACTGGTGTCTCTCAGTCTCTCTCTCTCCCTCAGGGAGATACCTGTATACTGACTGGTGTCTCTCAGTCCCTCTCTCTCAAGGAGATATCTGTACACTGACTGGTGTCTCTCAGTCCCTCTCCCTCAGGGAGATATCTGTACACTGACTGGTGTCTCTCGGTCCCCTCGCTCTCAGGGAGATATCTGTACACTGACTGGTGTCTCTCGGTCCCTCTCTCTGTGGGAGATACCTGTAAACTGACTGGTGTCTCTCAGTCCCTCTTTCTCAGGGAGATATCTGTACACTGACTGGTGTCTCTCAGGCCCCTCTCTCGGGGCGATATCTGTACAATGACTGGTGTCTCTCAGTCCCGCTCTCTCAGGGAGATATCTGTACACTGACTGGTGTCTCTCAGTCCCCTCTCTCGGGGAGATATCTGTACACTGACTGGTGTCTCTCAGTCCCTCTCTCTCAGGGAGATATCTGTACACTGACTGGTGTCTCTCAGTCCCTCTCTCTCAGGGAGATATCTATACACTGACTGGTGTCTCTCAGTCCCACTCTCTCAGGGAGATATCTGCACACTGCCTGGTGTCTCTCAGTCCCCTCTCCCTCAGGGAGATATCTGCGCACTGACTGGTGTCTCTCAGACCCCTCTCTCTCAGGGAGATATCTGTACACTGACTGGTGTCTCTCAGTCCCTCTCTCTCAGGGAGATATCTGTACACTGACTGGTGTCTCTCAGTCCCCTCTCTCTCGGGGAGATATCTGTACACTGACTGGTGTCTCACAATCCCCTCTCTCAGGGAGATATCTGTACACTGACTGGTGTCTCTCAGTCCCTCTCTCTCAGGGAGATATCTGTACACTGACTAGTGTCTCTCAGTCCCCTCTCTCTCAGGGAGATATCTGTACACTGACTGGTGTCTCTCAGTCCCCTCTCTCTCTCAGGGAGATAGCTGTGCACTGACTGGTGTCTCTCAGTCTCCTCTCTCTCAGGGAGATATCTGTACACTGACTGGTGTCTCTCAGTCCCCTCTCTCTCAGGGAGATATCTGTACACTGACTGGTGTCTCTCAGTCCCTCTCTCTCAGGGAGAGATCTGTACACTGACTGGTGTCTCTCAGTCCCTCTCTCTCAGGGAGATATCTGTACACTGACTGGTGTCTCTCATTCCCTCTCTCTCAGGGAGATATCTGTACACTGACTGGTGTCTCTCAGTCCCCTCTCCCTCAGGGCGATATCTGTACACTGACTGGTGTCTCTCAGTCCCCTCTCCCTCAGGGAGATATCTGTACACTGACTGGTGTCTCTCAGTCCCTCTCTCTCTCAGGGCGATAGCTGTACACTGACTGGTGTCTCTCAGTCCCCTCTCCCTCAGGGAGATATCTGTAAACTGACTGGTGTCTCCCAGTCCCTCTCTCTCAGGGTGATATCTGTACACTGACTGGTGCCTCTCAGTCCCTCTCCCTCAGGGAGATATCTGTACACTGACTGGTGTCTCTCAGTGCCTCTCTCTCAGGGTGATATCTGTACACTGACTGGAGTCTCTCAGTCCCTCTCCCTCAGGGAGATATCTGTACACTGACTGGTGTCTCTCAGTCCCCTCTCTCTCAGGGAGATATGTATACACTGACTGGTGTCTCTCATTCCCTCTCTCTCAGGGAGATATCTGTACACTGACTGGTGTCTCTCAGTCCCCTCTCCCTCAGGGAGATATCTGTACATTGACTGGTGTCTCTCAGACCCCTCTCTCATGGAGATATCTGTACACTGACTGGTGTCTCTCAGTCCCTCTCTCTCAGGGAGATATCTGTACACTGACTGGTGTCTCTCAGTCCCCTCTCTCTCAGGGAGATATCTGTACACTGACTGGTGTCTCTCAGTCCCTTCTCTCTCAGGGAGTTATCTGTACATTGACTGGTGTCTCGCAGTCCCCTCTCTCTCAGGGAGATATCTGTACACTGACTGGTGTCTCTCAGTCCCTCTCTCTCAGGGTGATATCTGTACACTGACTGGTGTCTCTCAGTCCCCTCTCTCTCAGGGAGATATCTGTGCACTGACTGGTGTCTCTCAGTCCCCTCTCTCTCAGGGAGATTTCTGTACACTGACTGGTGTCTCTCAGTCCCTCTCTCTCAGAGAGATATCTCAACACTGACTGGTGTCTCTCAGTCTCCTCTCTCTCGGGGAGATATCTGCACACCGACTGGTGTCTCTCAGTCTCCTCTCTCTCAGGGAGATGTCTGTACACTGACTGGTGTCTCTCAGTCCCACTCTCTCAGGGATTTATCTGTACACTGACTGGTGTCACTCAGTCCCTCTCCCTCAGGGAGATATCTGTACACTGACTGGTGTCTCTCAGTCCCCTCTCTCAGGGAGATATCTGTACACTGACTGGTGTCTCTCTGTCCCTCTCTCTCAGGGAGCTATCTGTACAATGACTGGTGTCTCTCAGTCCCTCTCTCTCAGGGAGATATCTGTACACTGACTGGTGTCTCTCAGTCCCCTCTCTCTCAGGGAGATATCTGTACAGTGACTGGTGTCTCTCAGTCCCCTCTCTCTCAGGGAGCTATCTGGACACTGACTGGTGTCTATCAGTCCCCCCTCCCTCATGGAGATATATGTACACTGACTGGTGTCTCTCATTCCCTCTCTCTCAGGGAGATATCTGTACACTGACTGGTGTCTCTCAGAACCCTCTCACTCAGGGAGATATCTGTACACTGACTGGTGTCTCTCAGTTCCCTCTCTCAGGGAGGTATCTGTACACTGACTGGTGTCTCTCAGTCCCTCTCTCTCAGGGAGATATCTGTACTCTGACTGGTGTCTCTCAGTCCCCTCTCTCTCAGGGAGATATCTGTACACTGACTGGTGTCTCTCAGTCCCCTCTCTCTCAGGGAGTTATCTGTACACTGACTGGTGTCTCTCAGTCTCCTCTCTCTCGGGGAGATATCTATACACTGACTGGTGTCTCTCAGTCCCCTCGCCCTCAGGGAGATATCTGTACACTGACTGGTGTCTCTAAGTCCCTCTCTCTCTCAGGGAGATATCTGTACACTGACTGGTGTCTCTCAGTCCCTCTCCCTCAGGGAGATATCTGTACACTGACTGGTGTCTCTCAGTCCCCTCTCTCTCAGGAAGATATCTGTACACTGACTGGTGTCTCTCAGTCCCTCTCTCTCAGGGAGATATCTGTACACTGACTGGTGTCTCTCAGTCCCCTCTCTCAGGGAGATATCTGTACACTGACTGGTGTCTCTCAGTCCCCTCTCTCTCAGGGAGATATCTGTACACTG
This sequence comes from Somniosus microcephalus, assembly GCF_052327205.1. Taxonomy (NCBI): domain Eukaryota; kingdom Metazoa; phylum Chordata; class Chondrichthyes; order Squaliformes; family Somniosidae; genus Somniosus; species Somniosus microcephalus. The sequence goes on along the minus strand of NW_028225187.1, from coordinate 17,137,386 downwards.
ACTGGTGTCTCTCAGTCCCTCTCCCTCAGGGAGATATCTGTCCACTGACTGGTGTCTCTCAGTCCCCTCTCTCTCAGGGAGATATCTGTACACTGACTGGTGTCTCTCGGTCCCTCTCTCTCAGGGAGTTATCTGTACACTGACTGGTGTCTCTCAGTCCCCTCTCTCTCAGGGAGATATCTGTACACTGACTGGTGTCTCTCAGTCCCCTCTCTCTCAGGGAGATATCTGTTCACTGACTGGTGTCTCTCAGTCCCTCTCTCTCAGGGAGATATCTGTACACTGACTGGTGTCTCTCAGTCCCCTCTCTCTCAGGGAGATATCTGTACACTGACTGGTGTCTCTCAGTCCCTCTCTCTCAGGGAGTTATCTGTACACTGACTGGTGTCTCTCAGTCCCCTCTCTCTCAGGGAGATATCTGTACACTGACTGGTGTCTCTCAGTCTCCTCTCTCTCGGGGAGATATCTATACACTGACTGGTGTCTCTCAATCCCCTCGCCCTCAGGGAGATATCTGTACACTGACTGGTTTCTCTCAGTCCCTCTCGCTCTCAGGGAGATATCTGTACACTGACTGGTTTCTCTCAGTCCCTCTCGCTCTCAGGGAGATATCTGGACACTGACTGGTGTCTCTCAGTGCCCTCTCCCTCAGGGAGATATCTGTACACTGACTGGTGTCTCTCAGTCCCTCTCTCTCTCAGGGAGATATCTGTACACTGACTGGTGTCTCTCAGTCCCTCTCTCTCAGCGAGATATCTGTACACTGACTGGTGTCTCTCAGTGCCCTCTCTCAGGGAGATATCTGTACACTGACTGGTGTCTCTCACTCCCCTCTCTCTCAGGGAGATATCTGTACACTGACTGGTGTCTCTCAGTCCCTCTCCCTCAGGGAGATATCTGTACACTGACTGGTGTCTCTCAGTCCCCTCTCTCTCAGGGACATATCTGTACACTGACTCGTGTCTCTCGGTCCCTCTCTCTCAGGGAGTTATCTGTACACTGACTGGTGTCTCTCAGTCCACTCTCTCTCGGGGAGATATCTATACACTGACTGGTGTCTCTCAGTCCCCTCGCCCTCAGGGAGATATCTGTACACTGACTGGTGTCTCTCCGTCCCTCTCTCTCAGGGAGATATCTGTACACTGACTGGTGTCTCTCAGTCCCTCTCCCTCTGGGAGATGTCTGGACACTGACTGGTGTCTCTCAGGTCCTCTCTCTCAGGGAGATATCTGTACATTGACTGGTGTCTCTCAGTCCCTTCTCTCTCAGGGAGATATGTATACACTGACTGGTGTCTCTCATTCCCTCTCTCTCAGGGAGATATCTGTACACTGACTAGTGTCTCTCAGTCCCCTCTCCCTCAGGGAGATATCTGTACACTGACTGGTGTCTCCCAGTCCCTCTCTCTCAGGGAGATATCTGTACACTGACTGGTGTCTCTCAGTCCCCTCTCTCTCAGGGAGATAGCTGTACTCTGACTGGTGTCTCACAGTCCCTCTCTCTCAAGGAGATATCTGTACACTGACTGGTGTCTCTCAGTCCCTCTCTCTCAGGGAGATATCTGTACACTGACTGGTGTCTCTCAGTCCCTCTCCCTCAGGGAGATATCTGTACACTGACTGGTGTCTCTCAGTCCCCTCTCTCTCAGTGAGATATCTGTACACTGATTGGTGTCTCTCAGTCCCCTCTCTATCAGGGAGATATCTGTACACTGACTGGTGTCTCTCAGTCCCTCTCTCTCAGGGAAATATCTGTACACTGACTGGTGTCTCTCAGTCCCTCTCTCTCAGGGAGATATCTGTACACTGACTGGTGTCTCTCAGTCCCCTCTCTCAGGGAGATATCTGTACACTGACTGGTGTCTCTCAGTCCCCTCTCTCTCAGGGAGATATCTGTACACTGACTAGTGTCTCTCAGTCCCCTCTCTCAGGGAGATATCTGTACACTGACTGGTGTCTCTCAGTCCCCTCTCTCTCAGGGAGATATCTGTACACTGACTAGTGTCTCTCAGTCCCCTCTCTCAGGGAGATATCTGTACACTGACTGGTGTCTCTCAGTCCCCTCTCTATCAGGGAGATATCTGTACACTGACTGGTGTCTCTCAGTCCCCTCTCTCAGGGAGATATCTGTACACTGACTGGTGTCTCTCAGTCCCCTCTCTCTCAGGGAGATATCTGTACACTGACTAGTGTCTCTCAGTCCCTCTCCCTCAGGGAGATATCTGTACACTGACTGGTGTCTCTCAGTCCCCTCTCTCTCAGTGAGATATCTGTACACTGATTGGTGTCTCTCAGTCCCCTCTCTATCAGGGAGATATCTGTACACTGACTGGTGTCTCTCAGTCCCTCTCTCTCAGGGAGATATCTGTACACTGACTGGTGTCTCTCAGTCCCCTCTCTCAGGGAGATATCTGTACACTGACTGGTGTCTCTCAATCCCTCTCTCACAGGGAGATATCTGTAGACTTACTGGTGCCTCTCCGTCCCTCTCTCTCAGTGAGATATCTGTACACTGACTGGTGTCTCTCAGTCCCTCTCTCTCAGGGAGATATCTGTACACTGACTGGTGTCTCTCAGTCCCTCTCTCACAGGGAGATATCTGTAAACTGACTGGTGTCTCTCAGTCCCTCTCTCTCAGTGAGATATCTGTACACTGACTGGTGTCTCTCAGTCCCTCTCTCTCAGGGAGATATCTGTACACTGACTGGTGTCTCTCAGTCCCCTCTCTCTCAGGGAGATATCTGTACACTGACTGGTGTCTCTCAGTCCCTCTCTCAGGGAGATCTCTGTACACTGACTGGTGTCTCTCAGTCCCTCTCTCTCAGGGAAATATCTGTACACTGACTGGTGTCTCTCAGTCCCCTCTCTCAGGGAGATATCTGTACACTGACTGGTGTCTCTCAGTCCCTCTCCCTCAGGGAGATATCTGTACACTGACTGGTGTCTCTCAGTCCCCTCGCCCTCAGGCAGATATCTCTACACTGACTGGTGTCTCTCAGTCCCCTCTCTCAGGGAGATATCTGTACACTGACTGGTGTCTCTCAGTCCCTCTCTCTCAGGGAGATATCTGTACACTGACTGGTGTCTCTCAGTCCCCTCTCTCTCAGGGAGATATCTGTACACTGACTGCTGTCTCTCAGTCCCTCTCTCAGGGAGATCTCTGTACACTGACTGGGTGTCTCTCAGTCCTCTCTCTCAGGGAAATATCTGTACACTGACTGGTGTCTCTCAGTCCCCTCTCTCAGGGAGATATCTGTACACTGACTGGTGTCTCTCAGTCCCTCTCTCTCAGGGAGATATCTGTACACTGACTGGTGTCTCTCAGTCCCCTCTCTCAGGGAGATATCTTTACACTGACTGGTGTCTCTCAGTCCCTCTCTTTCAGGGAGTTATCTGTACACTGACTGGTGTCTCTCAGTCCCCTCTCTCAGGGAGATATCTGTACACTGACTGGTGTCGCTCAGTCCCCTCTTTCAGGGAGATATCTGTACACTGACTGGTGTCTCTCAGTCCCCTCTCTCAGGGAGATATCTGTACACTGACTGGTGTCTCTCAGTCCCCCCTCTCTCAGGGAGATATCTGTACACTGACTGGTGTCTCTCAGTCCCTCTCTCTCAGGGAGATTATCAGTACACTGACTGGTGTCTCTCAGTCCCCTCTCTCAGAGAGATATCTGTACACTGACTGGTGTCTCTCAGTCCCTCTCTCTCAGGGTGATATCTGTACACTGACTGGTGTCTCTCAGTCCCCTCTTTCAGGAGATATCTGTACACTGACTGGTGTCTCTCAGTCCCTCTCTCTGAGGAGTTATCTGTACACTGACTTGTGTCTCTCAGTCCCCTCTCTCTCAGGAGATATCTGTACACTGGCTGGTGTCTGTCAGTCCCCTCTCCCTCAGGGAGATATCTGTACACTGACTAGTGTCTCTCAGTCCCCTCTCTCTCAGGGAGATATCTGTACACTGACTGGTGTCTCTCAGTCTCTCTCTCTCAGGGATATATCTGTACACTGACTGGTGTCTCTCAGTCCCCTCTCTCTCAGGGAGATATCTGTACACTGACTGGTGTCTCTCAGTCCCTCCCTCTCAGGGAGATATCTGTAGACTGACTAGTGTCTCTCAGTCCCTCCCTCTCAGGGAGATATCTGTACACTGACTAGTGTCTCTCAGTCCCCTCTCTCAGGGAGATATCTGTACACTGACTTGGTGTCTCTCAGTCCCTCCCTCTCAGGGAGATATCTGTACACTGACTAGTGTCTCTCAGTCCCCTCTCTCAGGGAGATATCTGTACACTGACTGGTGTCTCTCAGTCCCCTCTCTCTCAGGGAGATATCTGTACACTGACTGGTGTCTCTCAGTCCCTCCCTCTCAGGGAGATATCTGTACACTGACTGGTGTCTCTCGGTCCCTCTCTCTCAGGGAGATATCTGTACACTGACTGGTGTCTCTCAGTCCCCTCTCTCTCGGGGAGATATCTGTACATTGACTGGTGTCTCTCAGTCCACTCTCTCTCAGGGAGATATCTGTACACTGACTGGTGTCTCTCAGTCCACTCTCTCTCAGGGAGATATCTGTACACTGACTGGTGTCTCTCAGTCCACTCTCTCTCAGGGAGATATCTGTACACTGACTGGTGTCTCTCAGTCCCCTCTCTCTCAGGGAGATATCTGTACACTGACAGGTGTCTCTCAGTCCCTCTCTCTCAGGGAGATATCTGCACACTGACTGGTGTCTCTCAGTCTCTCTCTCTCAGGGATATATCTGTACACTGACTGGTGTCTCTCAGTCCCCTCTCTCTCAGGGAGATATCTGTACAGTGAGTGGTGTCTCTCAGTCCCTCTCCCTCAGGCAGATATCTTTACACTGACTGGTGTCTCTCAGTCCCCTCTCTCAGGAGATATCTGTACACTGACTGGTGTCTCTCAGTCCCCTCTCTCTCAGGGAGATATCTGTACACTGACTGGTGTCTCTCAGTCCCTCCCTCTCAGGGAGATATCTGTACACTGACTGGTGTCTCTCAGTCCCTCTCTCCCTCAGGGAGATATCTGTACACTGACTGGCCTCTCTCAGTCCCCTCTCTCTCAGGGTGATATCTGTACACTGACTGGTGTCTCTCAGTCCCTCTCTCTCAGGGAGATATCTGTACACTGACTGGTGTCTCTCAGTCACCTCTCTCAGGGAGATATCTGTACACTGACTGGTGTCTCTCATTCCCTCTCCTCAGGGAGATATCGGTACACTGACTGGTGTCTCTCAGTCCCTCTCTCTCAGGGAGTTATCTGTACACTGACTGGTGTCTCTCAGTCCCCTCTCTCTCTCAGGGAGATATCTGTACACTGACTGGTGTCTCTCAGTCCCTCTCTCTCAGGGAGATATCTGTACACTGACTGGTGTCTCTCAGTCTCCTCTCTCTCGGGGAGATATCTGTACACTGACTGGTGTCTCTCAGTCCCCTCTTTCTCAGGGAGATATCTGTACACTGACTGGTGTCTCTCAGTCCCTCCCTCTCAGGGAGATATCTGTTCACTGACTGGTGTCTCTCAGTCCCTCTCTCCCTCAGGGAGATATCTGTACACTGACTGGCCTCTCTCAGTCCCCTCTCTCTCAGGATGATATCTGTACACTGACTGGTGTCTCTCAGTCCCCTCTCTCTCAGGGAGATATCTGTACACTGACTGGTGTCTCTCAGTCCCCTCTCTCTCAGGGAGTTATCTGTACACTGACTGGTGTCTCTCAGTCCCCTCCCTCTCAGGGAGATATCTGTACACTGACTTGTGTCACTCAGTCCCTCTCTCTCAGGGAGTTATCTGTACACTGACTGGTGTCTCTCAGTCCCTCTATCTCAGGGAGATATCTGTACACTGACTGGTGTCTCTCAGTCCCTCTATCTCAGGGAGTTATCTGTACACTGACTGGTGTCTCTCAGTCCCCTCCCTCTCAGGGAGATATCTGTACACTGACTTGTGTCACTCAGTCCTCTCTCTCAGGGAGTTATCTGTACACTGACTGGTGTCCCTCAGTCCCCTCTCTCTCAGGGAGATATCTGTACACTGACTGGTGTCTCTCAGTCTCCTCTCTCTCGGGGAGATATCTATACACTGACTGGTGTCACTCAGTCTCCTCTCTCTCACGGAGATATCTGTACACTGACTGGTGTTTCTCAGTCCCCTCTCTCAGGGAGATATCTGTATACTGACTGGTGTCTCTCAGTCCCTCTCTCTCAGGGAGATATCTGTACACTGACTGGTGTCTCTCAAATTCAAATTCAAATTCAAATCGCTTTATTGGCATGATAAGGTACATCTTATGTTGCCAAAGCATCAAAATACATTTATGGTTGAACACATAAACGCAGTTCTATTCATACAATGTATAAACAGGTATATCCCTGAGTGTATAAATATGCATTCGACTTGTTTATATATACTCTTTTCTTAGTTTACTGGTTGTCCCTCTGTTCATGGCAAGCTGTAACATAGTGTGCCGCCAGTGTTACACAGCTTCTCTCCTCCCCCAGTAGGAATGGGAGTTTTTGGTTGTCATTCAGATTTCTGAATTCAGGGCATATTTGTGAGAATTTTTGGTAGAAATTCTCCCTGATGCCCTGATATTTTCCACAGGCTGTGAGGAAGTGCATCTCTCTGTCTCCACCACTCCCTGACTGCAGTGAGAGCATATCCTGTCTTCTCTTGGCAGCCTGGTCTGTCTGTGTCTGCCTTTTTCGATCGCTAGGCTATGTTCGCTAAGTCTGTACCTTGTCACGGTTCTTCTCAGTTTGTTATCCTTTACCATGGTCAGGTAATCAGCTATGTTGTATTGTCTGTTTAGGGCCAAGTAGCAATTGAGTTTGCTTTGGGTTTTTGTTGTTTCTGCCCAATGTGTCAGATATTTTTCCTTTTGCTTCGCGACGATTGTGTTGGGTCGAATGCTTTGTGTTACCCTGTCACTGTCCTGGGGCTGGTTATTGTTAGTATTGTTAGTAGTTACTTCACTGAGTCCCAGGACTAGTTGACTGAGGGTGTTCTTCTTTATGGTCAGCTCTTGGCATTTCAGGGCGTCGTAGTGATAGCATTGGGGGTTGCTCATTTGTAGGTGATTCCAAAATTTGGTGTCTCTTTTTTGGATAGTGATTATTAATGGATATTGGCCTAGTTCCGCCCTGCATGCATTGTTTACTGTTTTCCTTTGAGTCCGGAGGATACTTTTACAGAATTCTGCATGTAGGATCTCAATTGGGTGTTTCTCTCTCAGGGCGATATCTGTACACTGACTGGTGTCTCTCAGTCCCTCTCTCAGAGGGAGATATCTGTACACTGACTGGTGTCTATCAGTCCGCTCTCCCTCAGTGAGATATCTGTACACTGATTGGTGTCTCTCAGTCCCCTCTCTCTCAGGGAGATATCTGTACACTGACTGGTGTCTCTCAGTCCCCTCCCCCTCAGGGAGATATCTGTAGATTGACTGGTGTCTCTCACTCCCTCTCCCTCAGGGAGATATCTGTGCACTGACTGGTGTCTCTCAGTCCCTCTCTCAGGAGATATCTGTACACTGACTGGTGTCTCTCAGTCTCTCTCTCAGGGAGATATCTGTACACTGACTGGTGTCTCTCAGTCTCTCTCTCTCAGGGAGATATCTGTACACTGACTGGTGTCTCTCAGTCCCTCTCTCTCAGGGAGATATCTGTACACTGACTGGTGTCTCTCAGTCTCCTCTCTCTCGGGGAGATATCTGTACACTGACTGGTGTCTCAGTCCCTCTCTCTCAGGGAGATATCTGTACACTGACTGGTGTCTCTCAGTCCCCTCTCTCAGGGATATATCTGTACACTGACTGGTGTCTCTCAGTCCCTCTCTCTCAGGGAGATATCTGTACACAGACTAGTGTCTCTCAGTCCCTCTCTCTCAGGGAGATATCTGTACACTGACTGGTGTCTCTCAGTCCCTCTCTCTCACGGAGATATCTGTACACTGACTGGTGTCTCTCACTCCCTCTCTCTCAGGGAGGTATCTGTACACTGACTGGTGTCTCTCAGTCCCCCCTCTCTCAGAGAGATATCTGTACACTGACTGGTGTCTCTCAGTCCCCTCTCCCTCAGGGGAGATATCTGTACACTGACTGGTGTCTCTCAGTCCCTCTCTCTCAGGGAGATATCTGTACACTGACTGGTGTCTCTCAGTCCCCTCTCTCAGGGAGATATCTGTACACTGACTGGTGTCTCTCAGTCTCTCTCTCTCAGGGAGATATCAGTACACTGACTGGTGTCTCTCAGTCCACTCTCTCTCAGGGAGATATCTGTACACTGACTGGTGTCTCTCAGTCCTCTCTCTCAGGGAGATATCTGTACACTGACTGGTGTCTCTCAGTCCCTCTCTCTCAGGGAGATATCTGTACACTGACTGGTGTCTCTCAGTCCCTCTCGCCTCAGGGAGATATCTGTACACTGACTGGCGTTTCTCAGTCCCTCTCTCTCAGGGAGATATCTGTACACTGACTGGTGTCTCAGTCCCCTCTCGTCTCAGGGAGATATCTGTACACTGACTGGTGTCTCTCAGTCCCCTCTCTCTCAGGGAGATATCTGTACACTGACTGGTGTCTCTCAGTCCCCTCTCTCTCAGGGAGATATCTGTACACTGACTGGTGTCTCTCAGTCCCTCTCTCTCAGGGAGATATCTGAACACTGACTGGTGTCTCTCAGTCCCTCTCCCTCAGGGGAGATATCTGTACACTGACTGGTGTCTCTCAGTCCCTCTCTCTCAGGGAGATATCTGTACACTGCACTGGTGTCTCTTCTGTACACTGACTGGTGTCTCTCAGTCCTCTCTCTCAGGGAGATATCTGTACACTGACTGGTGTCTCTTAAGAAACTGGACGACGTTCAGGCTTGGGCTGATAAGTGGCAGGTAACATTCGCGCCACACAAGTGCCAGGCAATGACTATCTCCAACAAG
>NW_028225187.1:17110941-17123441 GCF_052327205.1 Somniosus microcephalus | reverse complement strand
AGTATATACATCTACCTCCGACAGTTCAGCGCTCCCTCAGTACTGGCACCGGGGAGTGTGGGCCTGGACTATGGGGCTCAGGTCCTAGAGTATATATATCTACCTCCGACAGTGCAGCACTCCCTCAGTACTGGCACTGGGAGTGCGGGCCTGGATTATGGGGGCTCGAGCCCTAGAGTATATACATCTACCTCCGACAGTGCCGTGCTCCCTCAGTACTGGCACTGGGGAGTGTGGGCCTGGATTATGGTAGCTCGAGTCCTAGAGTATATACATCTACCTCCGGCAGTGCAGCACTCCCTCAGTACTGGCACCGGGAGGGTGGGCCTGGATTATGGGGCTCGAGTCCTAGAGTATATACATCTACCTCCGACAGTGCAGCGCTCCCTCAGCACTGGCACGGGGAGTGTGGGCCTGGATTATGGGGCTCGAGTCCTAGAGTATATACATCTACCTCCGACAGTGCAGCACTCCCTCAGTACTGGCACCGGGGAGTGTGAGCTTGGATTATGGGGCTCGAGTCCTAGAGTATATACATCTACCTCCGACAGTGCAGCGCTCCCTCAGTACTGGCACCGGGGAGTGTGGGCCTGGATTATGGAGCTCGAGTCCTAGAGTATATACATCTACCTCCGACAGTGCAGCGCTCCCTCAGTACTGGCACCGGGGAGTGTGGGCCTGGATTATGGAGCTCTCGTCCTAGAGTATATACATCTACCTCCGACAGTGCAGCGCTCCCTCAGTACTGGCACCGGGGAGTGTGGCCTGGATTATGGGGCTCGAGTCCCAGAGTATATACATCTACCTCCGACAGTGCAGTGCTCCCTCAGTACTGGCACCGGGGAGTGTGGGCCTGGGTTATGGAGCTCGAGTCCTAGAGTATATACAATCTACCTCCGACAGTGCAGCGCTCTCTCAGTACTGGCACCGGGGAGTGTGGGCTGGATTATGAGCTAGAGTCCTAGAGTATATACATCTACCTCCGACAGTGCAGCGCTCCCTCAGTACTGCACCGGGGAGTGTGGGCCTGGATTATGGGGCTCGAGTCCTAGAGTATATACATCTACCTCCGACAGTGTAGCGCTCCCTCAGTACTGGCACCGGGAAGTGTGGGCCTGGATTATGGGGCTCGAGTCTAGAGTATATACATCTACCTCCGACAGTGCAGTCCTCCCTCAGTACTGGCACCGGGAGTGGTGGGCCTGGATTATGGGGCTCGAGTCCTAGAGTATATACATCTATCTCCGACAGTGCAGCGCTCCCTCAGTACTGGCACCGGGGAGTGTGGGCCTGGATTATGGGGTTCGAGTCCTAGAGTATATACATCTACCTCCGACAGTGCAGCGCTTACTCAGTACTGGCACCGGAGAGTGTGGGCCTGGATTATGGGTTCGAGTCCTAGAGTATATACATCTACCTCCGACAGTGCAGCGCTCCCTCAGTACTGGCACTGGGGAGTGTGGGCCTGGGATTATGGGGCTCGAGTCCGAGAGTATATACATCTACCTCCGACAGTGCAGCGCTCCCTCAGTACTGGCACTGGGGAGTGTTGGCCTGGGTTATGGAGCTCGAGTCCTAGAGTATATACATCCACCTCCGACAGTGCAGCGCTCCCTCAGTACTGGCACCGGGGCGTGTGGGCCTGGATTATGGAGCTCGAGTCCTAGAGTATATACATCTACCTCCGACAGTGCGGCGCTCCCTCAGTACTGGCACCGGGGAGTGTGGGCCTGGATTATGGGGCTCGAGTCCTCGAGCATAAACATCTACCCTCCGACAGTGCAGCACTACCTCAGTACTGGCACCAGGGGAGTGTGGGCCTGGATTATGGGGCTTGAGTCCTAGAGTATATACATCTACCATCCGACAGTGCAGTGCTCCCTCAGTACTGGCACCGGGGAGTGTGGGCCTAGATTCTGGGCTCAGGTCCTAGAGTATATATATCTACCTCCGACAGTGCAGCACTCCCTCAGTACTGGCACTGGGGAGTGCGGGCCTGGATTATGGGGCTCGAGTCCTAGAGTATATACATCTACCTCCGACAGTGCCGTGCTCCCTCAGTACTGGCACCGGGGAGTGTGGGCCTGGATTATGGAGCTCGAGTCCTAGAGTATATACATCTACCTCCGGCAGTGCAGCACTCCCTCAGTACTGGCACCGGGGAGGGTGGGCCTGGATTATGGGGCTCGAGTCCTAGAGTATATACATCTACTCGAGTCCTAGAGTATATACATCTACCTCCGACAGAGCAGCGCTGCCACAGCACTGGCACCGGGGAGTGTGGGCCTGGATTATGGGGACTCGAGTCCTGGAGTATATACATCTACCTCCGACAGTGCAGCGCTCCTCAGTACCGGCACCGGGGAGTGTGGGCCTGGATTATGGGGCTCGAGTCCTAGAGTATATACATCTACCTCCGACAGTGCAGCACTCCCTCAGTACTGGCACCGCGGAGTGTGGGGCCTGGATTATGGGGCTTGAAGTCCTAGAGTATATACATCTACCTCCGACAGTGCAGCGCTCCCTCAGTACTGGCACCGGGGAGTGTGGGCCTGGATTGTGGTGCTCGAGTCCTAGAGTATATACATCTACCTCCGACAGTGCAGCGCTCCCTCAGTACAGGGCACCGGGGAGTGTGGGCCTGGATTATGGTGCTCGAGTCGAGAGTATATACATCTACCTCCGACAGTGCAGCGCTCCCTCAGTACTGGCACCGGGGAGTGTGGGTCTGGATTATGGGGCTCGAGTCCCTAGAGTATATACATCTACCTCCGACAGTGCAGTGCTCCCTCATTACTGGCACCGGGAGTGTGGGCCTGGATTATGGGGCTCGAGTCCTAGAGTATATACATCTACCTCCGACAGTGCAGCGCTCCCTCAGTACTGGCAGCGGGGAGTGTGGGCCTGGATTATAGAGCTCGAGTCCTAGAGTATATTACATCTACCCTCCGACAGTGCAGCGCTCCCTCAATACTGGCACCGGGGAGTGTGGGCCTGGATTATAGAGCTCGAGTCCCTAGAGTATATACATCTACCTCCGACAGTGCAGCACTCCCCTCAGTACTGGCACCGGGAAGGGTGGGCCTGGATTATGGGGCTCGAGTCCTAGAGTATATACATCTACCTCCGACAGTGCAGCACTCCCTCAGTATTGGCACCGGGGAGTGTGGGCCTGGATTATGGGGCTCGAGTCCTAGAGTATATACATCTACCTCCGACAGTGCAGCGCTCCCTCAGTACGGGCACCCGGGGAGTGTGGGCCTGGATTATAGAGCTCGAGTCCTAGAGTATATACATCTACCTCCGACAGTGCAGCGCTCCCTCAGTACTGGCACCGGGGAGTGTGGGCCTGGATTATGGGGCTCGAGTCCTAGAGTATATACATCTACCTCCGACAGTGCAGCACTCCCTCAGTACTGGCACCGCGGAGTGTGGGCCTGGATTATGGGGGCTCGAGTCCTAGAGTATATACATCTACCTCCGACAGTGCAGCGCTCCCTCAGTACTGGCACCGGGGAGTGTGGGCCTGGACTATGGGGCTCGAGTCCTCGAGTATATACATCTACCTCCGACAGTGCAGCGCTCCCTCAGTACTGGCACCGGGGAGTGTGGGCCTGGATTATGGGGCTCAGGTCCTAGAGTATATATATCTACCTCCGACAGTGCAGCACTCCCTCAGTACTGCCACTGGGGAGTGCGGGCCTGGATTATGGGGCTCGAGCCCTAGAGTATATACATCTACCTCCGACAGTGCCGTGCTCCCTCAGTACTGGCACTGGGGAGTGTGGGCCTGGATTATGGAGCTCGAGTCCTAGAGTATATACATCTACCTCCGGCAGTGCAGCACTCCCTCAGTACTGGCACCGGGGAGGGTGGGCCTGGATTATGGGGCTCGAGTCCTAGAGTATATACATCTACCTCCGACAGTGCAGCGCTCCCTCAGCACTGGCACCGGGGAGTGTGGGCCTGGATTATGGGGCTCGAGTCCTAGAGTATATACATCTACCTCCGACAGTGCAGCACTCCCTCAGTACTGGCACCGGGGAGTGTGAGCTTGGATTATGGGGCTCGAGTCCTAGAGTATATACATCTACCTCCGACAGTGCAGCGCTCCCTCAGTACTGCCACCGGGGAGTGTGGGCCTGGATTATGGAGCTCGAGTCCTAGAGTATATACATCTACCTCCGAAAGTGCAGCGCTCCCTCAGTACTGGCACCGGGGAGTGTGGGCCTGGATTATGGAGCTCTAGTCCTAGAGTATATACATCTACCTCCGACAGTGCAGCGCTCCCTCAGTACTGGCACCGGGGAGTGTGGGCCTGGATTATGGGGCTCGAGTCCCAGAGTATATACATCTACCTCCGACAGTGCAGTGCTCCCTCAGTACTGGCACCGGGGAGTGTGGGCCTGGATTATGGAGCTCGAGTCCTGGAGTATATACATCTACCTCCGACAGTGCAGCGCTCTCTCAGTACTGGCACCGGGGAGTGTGGGCCTGGATTATGGAGCTCGAGTCCTAGAGTATATACATCTACCTCCGACAGTGCAGCGCTCCCTCAGTACTGGCACCGGGGAGTGTGGGCCTGGATTATGGGGCTCGAGTCCTAGAGTATATACATCTACCTCCGACAGTGTAGCGCTCCCTCAGTACTGGCACCGGGAAGTGTGGGCCTGGATTATGGGGCTCGAGTCCTAGAGTATATACATCTACCTCCGACAGTGCAGTCCTCCCTCAGTACTGGCACCGGGGAGTGTGGGCCTGGATTATGGGGCTCGAGTCCTAGAGTATATACATCTATCTCCGACAGTGCAGCGCTCCCTCAGTACTGGCACCGGGGGAGTGTGGGCCTGGATTATGGAGCTCGAGTCCTAGAGTATATACATCTACCTCCGACAGTGCAGCGCTCCCTCAGTACTGGCACCGGGGAGTGTGGGCCTGGATTATGGGGCTCGAGTCCTAGAGTATATACATCTACCTCCGACAGTGCAGCGCTCCCTCAGTACTGGCACCGGGGAGTGTGGGCCTGGATTATGGGGCTCGAGTCCTAGAGTATATACATCTACCTCCGACAGTGCAGCACTCCCTCAGTACTGGCACCGGGGAGTGTGGGCCTGGATTATGGGGCTCGAGTCCTAGAGTATATACATCTACCTCCGACAGTGCAGCACTCCCTCAGTACTGGCACCGGGAAGTGTGGGCCTGGATTATGGGGCTCGAGTCCTAGACTGTATACATCTACCTCCGACAGTGCAGCACTCCCTCAGTACTGGCACCGGGGAGTGTGGGCCTGGATTATGGGGTTCGAGTCCTAGAGTATATACATCTACCTCCGACAGTGCAGCGCTCCCTCAGTACTGGCACCGGGGAGTGTCGGCCTGGATTATGGGGCTCGAGTCCGAGAGTATATACATCTACCTCCGACAGTGCAGCGCTCCCTCAGTACTGGCACCGGGGAGTGTGGGCCTGGATTATGAGGCTCGAGTCCTCGAGTATATACATCTACCTCCGACAGTGCAGCGCTCCCTCAGTACTGGCACCGGGGAGCGTGGGCCTGGATTATGGGGCTCGAGTCCTAGAGTATATACATCTACCTCCGACAGTGCAGCGCTCCCTCAGTACTGGCACCGGGGAGTGTGGGCCTGGATTATGGGGCTCGAGTCCTAGAGTATATATATCTACCTCCGACAGTGCAGCACTCGCTCAGTACTGGCACTGGGGAGTGTGGGCCTGGATTATGGGGCTCGAGTCCTAGAGTATATATATCTACCTCCGACAGTGCAGTGCTCCCTCAGCACTGGCACCGGGAAGGGTGGGCCTGGATTAGGGGGCTGATTGTAATCTCGGATACCTGGTGTCAGAGGCGCAGAAATTCGAAGGCGTGCTGGCACTCAGTAAGATTGGAAACTGTATCGAACTTTATTAAAAGACAAGATGATCAAACATATAAACGGGAGCCCAGATTGTAAAAATTCAATTCAAATTATCGTCTCGCTGTAAAACGCAGGTCGGAGGTCGGTACGGGCGATCAACTTAGCCAAGCACGGCGGGGGCGGTCAAAGGCCATGTCGGGGCGTTCCGGGATAGGGCAGGTGACGGGTTTCATTGACCTTGGCCGGAGGTGTTGTGGGGGGAAGGGGAGGTGCGGAATTGGGCAGTTCAAAGGTTAAACACGGAGTGCGGCCTATGTCCCTACAGCCGAGCCTGCCGTCAATTGAGTCCGCTGAGACGCCTTGGTCAGGTGTGACAAGTGGGTAGAAATGGCAGGGTGTGCTTCGAGAGAGAGAGAGACAGAGAGAGAGACAGAGAGAGAGAGACAGAGACAGAGAGAGAGAGAGAGAGAGACAGAGAGAGAGACAGAGACAGAGAGAGAGAGAGAGAGACAGAGAGAGAGAGAGAGAGACAGAGAGAGAGAGAGAAAGAGAGAGAGACAGAGAGAGAGAGAGAGAGACAGAGACAGAGACAGAGAGAGAGAGACAGAGAGAGAGATAGAGAGACAGAGAGAGAGAGAGAGAGAGAGAGAGACAGAGAGAGAGATAGAGACAGAGAGAGAGAGAGAGACAGAGAGAGAGAGAGAGAGAGAGACAGAGAGTGAGACGGAGGGAGAGGCTCCCAGTGTCTGTCCAGCTCCTCGACTGCAGTGCAGAGAATTTGGCACCTGTGCACACAGGCAGAGTGGGGGCTGGGGGTGAGTCTCAGAAAAACTGAGACTCAGGCTTCCACCGGCGTTAGGTCTGGCACGTTCAGCTGCTCGAGCAGTGGGATTTTCTCGAACGCTGGTCCACGTCTGTCCTATCTCATGGTTCAGGAAGGGAGATTGCTCTCGGAGGTCAAAGGCAAGGGAAGGACAATATTGTGGGCAGAAATTTCAGGCCTAGCCTGCTCAGGCCTTGTCTCCCTCTACACTGTCCCATCAAACACTCCCAGGGCAGGTACAGCACGGGGTTAGATACAGAGTAAAGCTCCCTCTACACTGTCCCATCAAACACTCCCAGGGCAGGTACAGCACGGGTTAGATACAGAGTAAAGCTCCCTCTACACTGTCCCATCAAACACTCCCAGGGCAGGTACAGCAAGGGTTAGATACAGAGTAAAGCTCCCTCTACACTGTCCCATCAAACACTCCCAGGGCAGGTGCAGCACGGGTTAGATACAGAGTAAAGCTACCTCTACACTGTCCCATCAAACACTCCCAGGGCAGGTACAGCACGGGTTAGATACAGAGTAAAGCTCCCTCTACACTGTCCCATCAAACACTCCCAGGGCAGGGACAACACGGGTTAGATACAGAGTAGAGCTCCCTCTACACTGTCCCATCAAACACTCCCAGGGCAGGTACAGCACGGGGTTAGATACAGAGTAAAGCTCCCTCTACACTGTGCCGTCAAACACTCCCAGGGCAGGTACAGCACGGGTTAGATACAGAGTAAAGCTCCCTCTACACTGTCGCATCAAACACTCCCAGGGCAGGTACAGCATGGGGTTAGATACAGAGTAAAGCTCCCTCTACACTGTCCCATCAAACACTCCCAGGGCAGGTACAGCATCGGGTTAGATACAGAGTAAAGCTCCCTCTACACTGTCCCGTCAAACACTCCCAGGGCAGGTACAGCACGGGTTAGATACAGAGTACAGCTCCCTCTACACTGTCCCATCAAACACTCCCAGGGCAGGTACAGCACGTGTTAGATACAGACTAAAGCTCCCTCTACACTATCCCATCAAACACTCCCAGGGAAGGTACAATACGGGTTAGATACAGAGTAAAGCTCCCTCTACACTGTCCCATCAAACACTCCCAGGGCAGGTACAATACGGGTTAGATACAGTGTAAAGCTCCCTCTACACTGTCCAATCAAACACTCCCAGGGCAGGTACAGCACGGGGTTAGATACAGAGTAAAGCTCCCTCTACACTGTGCCGTCAAACACTCCCAGGGCAGGTACAGCACGGGTTAGATACAGAGTAAAGCTCCCTCTACACTGTCGCATCAAACACTCCCAGGGGCAGGTACAGCATGGGGTTAGATACAGAGTAAAGCTCCCTCTACACTGTCCCATCAAACACTCCCAGGGCAGGTACAGCATGGGTTAGATACAGAGTAAAGCTCCCTCTACACTGTCCATCAAACACTCCCCAGGGCAGGTACAGCATGGGGTTAGATACAGAGTAAAGCTCCCTCTACACTGTCCGTCAAAACACTCCCAGGGCAGGTACAGCACGGGTTAGATACAGAGTACAGCTCCCTCTACACTGTCCCATCAAACACTCCCAGGGCAGGTACAGCACGTGTTAGATACAGAGTAAAGCTCCCTCTAAACTATCCCATCAAACACTCCCAGGGAAGGTACAATACGGGTTAGATACAGAGTAAAGCTCCCTCTACACTGTCCCATCAAACACTCCCAGGGCAGGTACAATACGGGTTAGATACAGAGTAAAGCTCCCTCTACACTGTCCCATCAAACACTCCCAGGGCAGATACAGCACGGGGTTAGATACAGAGTAAAGCTCCCTCTACACTGTCCCATCAAACACTCCCAGGGCAGGTACAGCACGTGTTAGATACAGAGTAAAGCTCCCTCTACACTATCCCATCAAACACTCCCAGGGAAGGTACAATACGGGTTAGATACAGAGTAAAGCTCCCTCTACACTGTCCCATCAAACACTCCCAGGGCAGGTACAATACGGGTTAGATACAGAGTAAAGCTCCCTCTACACTGTCCCGTCAAACACTCCCAGGGCAGATACAGCACGGGGTTAGATACAGAGTAAAGCTCCCTCTACACTGTCCCATCAAACACTCCCAGGGCAGGTACAGCACGGGGTTAGATACAGAGTAAAGCTTCCTCTACACTGTCCCATCAAACACTCCCAGGTCAGGTACAGCACGGGGTTAGATACAGAGTAAAGCTCCCTCTACACTGTCCCATCAAACACTCCCAGGGCAGGTACAGCACAGGTTAGATACAGAGTAAAGCTCCCTCTACACTGTCCCATCAAACACTCCCAGGGCAGGTACAGCACGGGTTAGATACAGAGTAAAGCACCCTCTACACTGTCCCATCAACACTCCCAGGGCAGGTAGAGCACGGGTTAGATACAGAGTAAAGCTCCCTCTACACTGTCCCATCAAACAGTCCCAGGGCAGGTACAGCACGGGGTTAGATACAGAGTAAAGCTCCCTCTACACTGTCTCATCAAACGCTCCCAGGGCAGGTACAGCACGGGGTTAGATACAGAGTAAAGCTCCCTCTACACTGTCCCCATCAAACACTCCCAGGGCAGGTACAGCACGGGTTAGATACAGAGTAAAGCTCCCTCTACACTGTCGCATCAAACACTCCCAGGGCAGGTACAGCATGGGGTTAGATACAGAGTAAAGCTCCCTCTACACTGTCCCATCAAACACCTCCCGGGCAGGTGCAGCATGGGGTTAGATACAGAGTAAAGCTCCCTCTACACTGTCCCGTCAAACACTCCCAGGGCAGGTACAGCACGGGTTAGATACAGAGTACAGCTCCCTCTACACTGTCCCATCAAACACTCCCAGGGCAGGTACAGCACGTGTTAGATACAGAGTAAAGCTCCCTCTAAACTATCCCATCAAACACTCCCAGGGAAGGTACAATACGGGTTAGATACAGAGTAAAGCTCCCTCTACACTGTCCCATCAAACACTCCCAGGGCAGGTACAATACGGGTTAGATACAGAGTAAAGCTCCCTCTACACTGTCCCATCAAACACTCCCAGGGCAGATACAGCACGGGGTTAGATACAGAGTAAACCTCCCTCTACACTGTCCCATCAAACACTCCCAGGGCAGGTACAGCACGGGGTTAGATACAGAGTAAAGCTTCCTCTACACTGTCCCATCAAACACTCCCAGGGCAGGTACAGCACGGGGTTAGATACAGAGTAAAGCTCCCTCTACACTGTCCCATCAAACACTCCCAGGGCAGGTACAGCACAGGTTAGATACAGAGTAAAGCTTCCTCTACACTGTCCCATCAAACACTCCCAGGGCAGGTACAGCACGGGTTAGATACAGAGTAAAGCACCCTCTACACTGTCACATCAACACTCCCAGGGCAGGTGGAGCACGGGTTAGATACAGAGTAAAGCTCCCTCTACACTGTCCCATCAAACACTCCCAGGGCAGGTACAGCACGGGGTTAGATACAGAGTAAAGCTCCCTCTACACTGTCCCATCAAACACTCCCAGGGCAGGTACAGCACGGGTTAGATACAGAGTAAAGCTCCCTCTACACTGTCATATCAAACACTTCCCAGGGCAGGTACAGCACAGGTTAGATACAGAGTAAAGCTCCCTCTACACTGTCCCATCAAACACTCCCAGGGCAGGTACAGCACGGGTTAGATACAAAGTAAAGCACCCTCTACACTGTCCCATCAAACACTCCCAGGGCAAGTACAGCATGGGGTTAGATACAGAGTAAAGCTCCCTCTACACTGTCCCATCAAACACTCCCAGGGCAGGTACAGCACGGGTTAGATACAGAGTAAAGCTCCCTCTACACTGTCCCATCAAACGCTCCCAGGGCAGGTACAGCACGGGGTTAGATACAGAGTAAAGCTCCCTCTACACTGTCCCCATCAAACACTTCCAGGACAGGTACAGCACGGGTTAGGTACAGAGTAAAGCTCCCTCTACACTGTCCCATCAAACACTCCCAGGGCAGGTACAGCACAGGTTAGATACAGAGTAAAGCTCCCTCTACACTGTCCCATCAAATACTCCCAGGGCAGGTACAGCACAGGTTAGATACAGAGTAAAGCTCCCTCTACACTGTCCCCATCAAACACTTCCAGGACAGGTACAGCACGGGTTAGGTAGAGAGTAAAGCTCCCTCTACACTGTCCCATCAAACACTCCCAGGGCAGGTACAGCACAGGTTAGATACAGAGTAAAGCTCCCTCTACACTGTCCCATCAAACACTCCCAGGGCAGGTACAGCACAGGTTAGATACAGAGTAAAGCTCCCTCTACACTGTCCCATCAAACACTCCCAGGGCAGGTACAGCACGGGTTAGATACAGAGTAAAGCTCCCGCTACACTGTCCCCATCAAACACTCCCAGGGCAGGTACAGCACGGGTTAGATACAGATAAAGCTCCCGCTACACTGTCCCCATCAAACACTCCCAGGGCAGGTACAGCACGGGTTAGATACAGAGTAAAGCTCCCTCTACACTGTCCCATCAAATACTCCCAGGGCAGGTACAGCACGGGATTAGATACAGAGTAAACCTCCCTCTCCCCTCCTCCCCGCCCCTCCCTCACACCGGGGGTGGTCTTGCGGTTCAGCGTGTTGCTGTTGGATCCCTCCTCTCCCCTCCTCTCCTATCCTCTCCCCTCCTCTCCTCTCCCCACTCCTCTCCTCCCCTCTCCCCGCCCCTCCCTCACACCGGGGTGGTCTTGCCGTTCAGCGTGTTGCTGTTGGATCCCTCCTCTCCCCTCCCTCTCCCCTCCTCTCCTCTCTCCTATCCTCTCCTCCCCTCTCCCCGCCCCTCCCTCACACCGGGGTGGTCTTGCGGTTCAGCGTGTTGCTGTTGGATCCCTCCTCTCCCCTCCTCTCCCCCTCCTCTCCTCTCTCCTATCCTCTCCTCCCCTCTCCCCGCCCCTCCCTCACACCGGGGTGGTCTTGCCGTTCAGCGTGTTGCTGTTGGATCCCTCCTCTCCCCTCCTCTCCCCTCCTCTCCTCTCTCCTATCCTCTCCTCCCCTCTCCCCCGCCCCTCCCTCACACCGGGGTGGTCTTGCCGTTCAGCGTGTTGCTGTTGGATCCCTCCTCTCCCCTCCTCTCCCCTCCTCTCCTCTCTCCTATCCTCTCCTCCCCCTCTCCCCGCCCCTCCCCTCACACCGGGGTGGTCTTGCGGTTCAGCGTGTTGCTGTTGCATCCCTCCTCTCCCCTCCCCCTCCTCTCCTCTACCCTCCCATCCTCTCCCCTCCTCTCCTCCCCTCCCCCTCTCCCCTCTCCCCGCCCCTCCCTCACACCGGGGGTGGTCTTGCGGTTCAGCGTGTTGCTGTTGGCGCCCTCCTTGCCCCCCTCGCTCTTGGCCAGGCAGTTGTGCAGCTGCAGGAAGCCCGGGTCGCGCTCGCAGTTCAGTAGGGTGGCCAGCGTGCCTTTGGAGGGGTCGCGGGACAGGGTGTACATGGAGATCTCGGCCGCCGAGGAGGAGGAGGCCAGCGGGGTGGAGGCGGCGGCGGGCAGGGGGTGAGGTGGCGGAGGGGGGCCCTGGCCCTGGGGCGAGGCCTCGCGGGAGCGGGAGGGCTCGCTGGAGCGCGAGCTGGACCGGGACCGCCGGCGGTAGCCGAAGCGATAGCTGGGCAGCCGGAGGACGGCGGGGGGGTTCTTGATCAGCTCGGTGCGCGACTTGGAGCGCGCCTCCTTGTTCTTCTCGATGTAGATGTTGACGGCCAACACGCCCACCATCTCGGCCATGATGAAGGACAGCCCGCCGAAGTAGAAAGACCAGC
>NW_028225187.1:17097119-17110441 GCF_052327205.1 Somniosus microcephalus | reverse complement strand
CTATCCCTCTCTCTATCTCTCTCTCCCTCTCTCCCTCTCTCCCTCTCTCCCTCTCTCCCTCCCTCTCTCCCTCTCTCTATCCCTCTCTCTATCTCTCTCTCCCTCTCTCCTCTCTCCCTCTCTCCCTCTCTCCCTCCCTCTCTCCCTCCCTCTCTCCCTCTCTCTATCCCTCTCTCTATCTCTCTCTCCCTCTCTCCCTCTCTCCCTCTCTCCCTCCCTCTCTCCCTCTCTCTATCCCTCTCTCTATCTCTCCCTCTCTCCCTCCCTCCCTCCCTCCCTCTCTCCCTCTCTCTATCCCTCTCTCTATCCCTCTCTCCCTCCCTCCCTCTCTCCCTCTCCCTCCCTCCCTCCCTCTCTCCCTCTCTCTATCCCTCTCTCTATCCCTCTCTCCCTCTCTCCCTCCCTCCCTCTCTCCCTCCCTCCCTCCCTCCCTCTCTCCCTCTCTCTATCCCTCTCTCTATCCCTCCCTCCCTCT
Organism: Somniosus microcephalus; assembly: GCF_052327205.1. Classification (NCBI taxonomy): domain Eukaryota; kingdom Metazoa; phylum Chordata; class Chondrichthyes; order Squaliformes; family Somniosidae; genus Somniosus; species Somniosus microcephalus. Next base: position 17,109,966 of record NW_028225187.1, on the reverse strand, counting down.
CTCCCTCTCTCCCTCTCTCCCTCTCTCCCTCCCTCCCTCCCTCCCTCTCTCCCTCTCTCTATCCCTCTCTCTATCCCTCTCTCCCTCTCTCCCTCCCTCCCTCCCTCCCTCTCTCCCTCTCTCCCTCTCCCCCTCTGTCCCTCCCTCCCTCTATCCCTCCCTCCTCCCTCTCTCTTTCCCTCCCTCTCTCCCTCCCTCCCTCTCTCTATCCCTCCCTCCCTCCCTCCCTCTCCCTTCCTCTCTCCCTCCCTCCCTCCCTCCCTCTCTCTCCCTCTCCCTCCATCCCTCTCTCTATCCCTCCCTCCCTCCCTTCCTCTCTCTATCCCTCTCTCCCTTCCTCTCTCCCTCCCTCCCTCTCTCTCCCTCTCTCCCTCCATCCCTCTCTCTATCCCTCCCTCCCTCCATCCCTCTCTCTATCCCTCCCTCCCTCCATTCCTCTCTCTATCCCTCTCTCCCTCCCTCCCTCTCTCCCTCCCTCGCTCCCTCCCTCCCTCCCTCTCTCTCTCTATCCCTCCCTCTCTCCCTCCCTCCCTCTATCCCTCCCTCGCTCCCTCCCTCCCTCCAGTGCAGCAGACGATCCCAGAGCAGGCGTCAGTGACAGCACAGCGACCGTCTGGCCAACCCCAGCCACCCTCCTCCCGTTGACATCTCCCCCTCTTGGTGTAGAGAGAGAGACAGGAGAGAGCGAGAGAGAGAGACAGACACTCAGACAACAACCTGGCAGTGTCTCCCTCCCCTCTCACTCACACTCCCCACCACCAGACCTCCTTGAGCCTGAAGATCACTGGACTAACCCCAGGGAAGAAGAGAAGAGGAGAGGAGAGGAGAGAGAGAGAGAGAGAGAGAGCCTGCAAAGACTGGGATTCCCTTCTCCCTCCCTCCCCCTCTCTCTCTCTAGCCTGTGTACAGAATGCCAAATCCGCAGGTAGAACCACAACAGCCATTTCACTTTCAAATGCTGCACCATCGATTCTATATGCCTTCTTTGAGATGTTGTGAGTCTTTCATTTATTTCTGTGCAGAGGATAAAAAAAAAAGGAGGGGTGGGGGATTTGGAGATATTCAGGATTAGAGAGGGGGAAGAGGAGGAGGGGGGGGTTGGTGTCTTTGCAAGCGAATAATGCGGTTTGTGTGTGTTGTGTCTGTTTAGGAGAATTAATTGAGAATTGAAGATTGTCTGTATGAGGGGGGGAAAGGCGAAATCGACACTGAAATTGCTCAGTTGCCTGTTAATTTCTGCATGTTCTGAAATTGGCATCCAGGGGTTGGACTGTCCAGCTGTTCCTGGGGAGAGGGGAGGAGAGGGGGGGGGGGCAAGACAGATGTGCACAGATTCACTGTGGCTGCAATTCACATCTTCTCTCTTTGCAAGCTCTGAGTGAAATTGGTTGTCTCTATCTCTCCCTCTCACATTCCCCCCCTCTCTCTCTCTCACATTCCCCCTCTCTCTCTCTCTCTCTCACATTCCCCCTCTCTCTCTCTCTCTCTCACATTCCCCCTCTCTCTCTCTCTCTCACATTCCCCCTCTCTCCCTCTCTCTCTCACATTCCCCGTCTCTCTCTCTCTCCCTCTCACATTCCCCCCCTCTCTCTCTCTCTCTCACATTCCCCGTCTCTCTCTCTCTCTCTCACATTCCCCCTCTCTCTCTCTCTCTCTCACATTCCCCCCTCTCCCTCACTCTCTCTCACATTCCCCCTCTCCCTCTCTCCCTCTCACATTCCCCCTCTCTCTCTCTCCCTCTCACATTCCCCCTCTCCCTCTCTCTCCCTCTCACATTCCCCCTCTCCCTCTCTCTCTCTCACATTCCCCCTCTCCCTCTCTCTCCCTCTCACATTCCCCCTCTCTCTCTCTCCCTCTCACATTCCCCCTCTCTCTCTCTCCCTCTCACATTCCCCCTCTCTCCCTCTCTCCCTCTCACATTCCCCCTCTCTCTCTCTCTCTCTCACATTCCCCCTCTCCCTCTCTCTCTCACATACCCCCTCTCCCTCTCTCCCTCTCACATTCCCCCTCTCCCTCTCTCTCTCTCTCTCTCACATTCCCCCCTCCCTCTCTCTCTCTCACATTCCCCCTCTCCCACATTCCCCCTCTCTCTCTCTCTCTCTCTCACATTCCCCCTCTCTCTCTCTCTCTCTCTCTCACATTCCCCCTCTCCCTCTCTCTCTCTCACATTCCCCCTCTCTCTCCCTCCCTCTCACATTCCCCCTCTCTCTCTCTCTCTCACATTCCCCCTCTCCCTCTCTCTCTCTCACATTCCCTCTCTCCCTCTCTCTCTCTCACATTCCCCCTCTCCCTCTCTCTCTCACATTCCCCCTCTCTCTCTCTCTCTCTCACATTCCCCCTCTCCCTCTCTCTCTCTCCCACATTCCCCCTCTCTCTCTCTCTCACATTCCCCCTCTCCCTCTCTCTCTCTCACATTCCCCCTCTCCCTCTCTCTCTCTCACATTCCCCCTCTCTCTCTCTCTCTCTCACATTCCCCCTCTCTCTCTCTCTCTCTCTCTCACATTCCCCCTCTCTCTCTCTCTCTCTCACATTCCCCCTCTCCCTCTCTCTCTCTCACATTCCCCCTCTCCCTGTCTCCCTCTCACATTCCCCCTCTCCCTGTCTCCCTCTCACATTCCCCCTCTCCCTCTCTCTCTCTCACATTCCCTCTCTCTCTCACATTCCCCCTCTCCCTGTCTCCCTCTCACATTCCCCCTCTCCCTCTCTCCCTCTCACATTCCCCCTCTCCCTCTCTCTCTCTCACATTCCCCCTCTCCCTCTCTCTCTCTCACATTCCCTCTCTCCCTGTCTCCCTCTCACATTCCCCCTCTCCCTGTCTCCCTCTCAGATTCCCCCTCTCCCTCTCTCACATTCCCTCTCTCTCTCTCTCTCTCTCTCTCACATTCCCCCTCTCCCTGTCTCCCTCTCACATTCCCCCTCTCCCTCTCTCTCTCTCACATTCCCTCTCTCTCTCTCTCTCTCACATTCCCCCTCTCCCTCTCTCACATTCCCTCTCTCTCTCTCCCTCTCACATTCCCCCTCTCCCTCTCTCTCTCTCACATTACCCCTCTCCCTCTCTCTCTCTCCCACATTCCCCCTCTCCCTCTCTCCCTCTCACATTCCGCCTCTCCCTCTCTCCCTCTCACATTCCCCCTCTCCCTCTCTCCCTCCCCGAAACATCCCAGATTCCCTTTGCAAGCTCTGGGTGGAATTGATTGTCCCTATCTCCCCCTCCCACTCCTACATTCCCCCTCTCTCTCTCTCCTTTCCCAACCACCCCAGATTATTCTTAAACCTGTTCGATCTTGGGAGCCAGAGGGAGGTTACAGGCTGCAATTGAAAAAAAAAACACAATTCAGTCAGAGGGAAGAACGACGAGGCTGTGTTTTTGAACTGTGATGGGTGAGCTGGTCCTGTGTGTCCATCAGATGGTCATCACTCTCAGGGATCTCTCCCACGGTGTTGCTGGGAGGGCTTGCAATTGCGCGCTTGAAGGCTTTTTCATTGAAGGCAAAGATTGTAGAATCACGGCTGACCATTGCATGGTGAGCACCACTGCAGTCTTCATTGCATTTCCTCCTTCCCCATCTCCCCGTCTCCCCTCACGACTATCACTTTTCCGCTCCCCCTTGTCGGATTTTAATTGCAAATTGATTCATTCTCCGTGGCAAAATCCAGGCGAGTGAGCCGGGAGCCTGTTGGAAGGCTCGCGTGCATGAGCACAGCTCCGTGGACCTGAGCCCACCTCCCCGCTTCCTCCCTCCGCAACCCCCTCTGCGAGGTTCCTGGCCCTCGCCACTCGTAACGGCGGCTTGGCGCCTCGCGGGGATTCCACCGCCACGGCATGAACGCAACAGGACGCCTTGACAGTTGCCGATTCTCTGCATCCAGGCGGGCGCGTGGACAGCAGAGTGGCGGTGGGGGGAGCGACGGCGGGGGCGGGGTTGTGATAGGTCTCTAATCCGCCAATTGATGGGTTCTCCCGTCTCGGCTACGGGGAGATTTGCATGGAGGAGTCCGTGCCGGTGTTTCTGCTCCACACCAGCCTCCTCCCACCCCTCTTCATCTCACCCCGCCAACACCAGCCTCCTCCCACCCCTCTTCATCTCACCCCATCAACACCAGCCTCCTCCCGCCCCTCTTCATCTCACCCCGTCAACACCAGCCTCCTCCCACCCCTCTTCATCTCACCCCATCAACACCAGCCTCCTCCCACCCCTCTTCATCTCACCCCATCAACACCAGCCTCCTCCCACCGCTCTTCATCTCACCCCATCAACACCAGCCTCCTCCCACCCCTCTTCATCTCACCCCATCAACACCAGCCTCCTCCCACCCCTCTTCATCTCACCCCATCAACACCAGCCTCCTCCCACCCCTCTTCATCTCACCCCGTCAACACCAGCCTCCCCCCACCCCTCTTCATCTCACCCCATCAACACCAGCCTCCTCCCACCCCTCTTCATCTCACCCCGTCAACACCAGCCTCCTCCCACCCCTCTTCATCTCACCCCGTCAACACCAGCCTCCTCCCACCCCTCTTCATCTCAACCCATCAACACCAGCCTCCTCCCACCCCTCTTCATCTCACCCTGTCAACACCAGCCTCCTCCCACCCCTCTTCATCTCACCCCGTCAACACCAGCCTCCTCCCACCCCTCTTCATCTCAACCCATCAACACCAGCCTCCTCCCACCCCTCTTCATCTCACCCTGTCAACACCAGCCTCCTCCCACCCCTCTTCATCTCACCCCGTCAACACCAGCCTCCTCCCACCCCTCTTCATCTCACCCCATCAACACCAGCCTCCTCCCACCTCTCTTCATCTCACCCTGTCAACACCAGCCTCCTCCCACCCCTCTTCATCTCACCCCGTCAACACCAGCCTCCTCCCACCCCTCTTCATCTCACCCCATCAACACCAGCCTCCTCCCACCCCTCTTCATCTCACCCCGTCAACACCAGCCTCCTCCCACCCCTCTTCATCTCACCCCGTCAACACCAGCCTCCTCTCACCCCCTCTTCATCTCACCCCATCAACACCAGCCTCCTCCCACCCCTCTTCATCTCACCCCAGCAACACCAGCCTCCTCTCACCCCTCTTCATCTCACCCCGTCAACACCAGCCTCCTCCCACCCCCTTCATCTCACCCCGTCCACACCAGCCTCCTCCCACCGCTCTTCACCTCACCCCATCAGTACCAACCTCCTCCCACCCCTCTTCATCTCACCCCATCAACACCAGCCTCCTCCCACCCCTCTTCATCTCACCCCATCAACACCAGCCTCCTCCCACCCCTCTTCATCTCACCCCATCAACACCAGCCCCCTCCCACCCATTCTTCATCTCACCCCGTCAACACCAGCCTCCTCCCACCCCTCTTCATCTCACCCCATCAACACCAGCATCCTCCCACCCCTCTTCATCTCACCCCATCAACACCAGCCTCCTCCCACCCCTCTTCATCTCACCCCGTCAACACCAGCCTCCTCCCACCCCTCTTCATCTCACCCCATCAACACCAGCCTCCTCCCACCCCTCTTCATCTCACCCCGTCAACATCAGCCTCCTCCCACCCCTCATCATCTCACCCCAGCAACACCAGCCTCCTCTCACCCCTCTTCATCTCACCCCGTCAACACCAGCCTCCTCCCACCCCTCTTCATCTCACCCCATCAACATCAGCCTCCTCCCACCCCTCTTCATCTCACCCCGTCAACACCAGCCTCCTCCCACCCCTCTTCATCTCACCCCATCAACACCAGCCTCCTCCCACCCCTCTTCATCTCACCCCGTCAACACCAGCCTCCTCCCACCCCTCTTCATCTCACCCCGTCAACACCAGCCCCCGCCCACCCCTCTTCATCTCACCCCGTCAACACCAGCCTCCTCCCACCCCTCTTCATCTCACCCCGTCAACACCAGCCTCCTCCCACCCCTCTTCATCTCACCCCGTCAACACCAGCCTCCTCCCACCCCTCTTCATCTCACCCCGTCAACACCAGCCTCCTCCCACCCCTCTTCATCTCACCCCGTCAACACCAGCCTCCTCCCACCCCTCTTCATCTCACCCCCTCAACACCAGCCTCCTCCCACCACTCTTCATCTCACCCCATCAACACCAGCCCCCTCCCACCCCTCTTCATCTCACCCCATCAACACCAGCCTCCTACCACCCCTCTTCATCTCACCCCGTCAACACCAGCCTCCTGCCACCCCTCTTCATCTCACCCCATCAACACCAGCCTCCTCCCACCCCTCTTCATCTCACCCCATCAACACCAGCCTCCTCCCACCACTCTTCATCTCACCCCATCAACACCAGCCCCCTCCCACCCCCTCTTCATCTCACCCCATCAACACCAGCCTCCTCCCACCCCTCTACATCTCACCCCATCAACACCACCCTCCTCCCACCCCTCTTCATCTCACCCCAGCAACACCAGCCTCCTCCCACCCCTCTTCATCTCACCCCATCAACACCGGCCCCCTCCCACCCCCTCTTCATCTCACCCCATCAACACCAGCCTCCTCCCACCCCTCTTCATCTCACCCCATCAACACCAGCCTCCTCCCACCCCTCTTCATCTCACCCCATCAACACCAGCCTCCTCCAACCCCTCTTCATCTCACCCCATCAACACCAGCCTCCTCCCACCCCTCTTCATCTCACCCCGTCAACACCAGCCTCCTCCCACCCCTCTTCATCTCACCCCATCAACACCAGCCCCCTCCCACCCCTCTTCATCTCACCCCATCAACACCAGCCTCCTTCCACCCCTCTTCATCTCACCCCATCAACACCAGCCCCCTCCCACCCCTTCTTCATCTCACCCCGTCAACACCAGCCTCCTCCCACCCTCTTCAGCTCACCCCGTCAACACCAGCCTCCTCCCACCCCTCTTCATCTCACCCCATCAACACCAGCCTCCTCCCACCCCTCTTCATCTCACCCCATCAACACCAGCCTCCCCCCACCCCTCTTCATCTCACCCCATCAACACCAGCCTCCTTCCACCCCTCTTCATCTCACCCCATCAACACCAGCCCCCTCCCACCCCTCTTCATCTCACCCCATCAACACCAGCCTCCTCCCACCCCTTCTTCATCTCACCCCGTCAACACCAGCCTCCTTCCACCACTCTTCATCTCACCCCATCAACACCAGCCTCCTCCCACCCCTCTTCATCTCACCCCGTCAACACCAGCCTCCTCCCACCCCTCTCCATCTCACCCCATCAACACCAGCCTCCTCCCACCCCTCTTCATCTCACCCCGTCAACACCAGCCTCCTCCCACCCCTCTTCATCTCACCCCGTCAACACCAGCCTCCTCCCACCCCTCTTCATCTCACCCCATCAACACCAGCCTCCTCCCACCCCTCTTCATCTCACCCCGTCAACACCAGCCTCCTCCCACCCCTCTTCATCTCACCCCGTCAACACCAGCCTCCTCCCACCCCTCTTCATCTCACCCCGTCAACACCAGCCTCCTCCCACCCCTCTTCATCTCACCCCGTCAACACCAGCCTCCTCCCACCCCTCTTCATCTCACCCCGTCAACACCAGCCTCCTCCCACCCCTCTTCATCTCACCCCATCACCATATCCTTCTATTCCTTTCTCCCTCCTGTGTTTATCCAGCTTCCCCTTAAATGCATCGATACTATTCGCCTCAACCTGTGGTAGCGAGCTCCACATTCTCACCACTCTCTCGGTAAAGAAGTTTCTCCTGAATTCCCCATTGGATTTATCAGTGACTGTCTTATATTGATGGCCCCGAGTTCTGGTCTTGGCCACAAGTGGAAACATCTTCTCTATGTCTACCCTATCGAACCCTTTCATAATCTTAAAGACCTCGATCAGGTCAACCCTCAGCCTTGTAGAGAAAAGAGACCCAGCCTGGTCCCGACAGGTATAACCTCTCATTTCTGGGATCATCCTTGTAAAGCTTTTTTTGCAACTTCTCCAGTGTCTCTATATCTTTTTTTATATGGAGACCAGAACTGTGCACAGTGCTCCAAGTGTGGTCTAACCAAGGTATATGGAGACCAGAACTGTGCACAGTGCTCCAAGTGTGGTCTAACCAAGGTATATGGAGACCGGAACTGTGCGCAGTGCTCCAAGTGTGGTCTAACCAAGGTATATGGAGACCAGAACTGTGCACAGTGCTCCAAGTGTGGTCTAACCGAGGTATATGGAGACCGGAACTGTGCGCAGTGCTCCAAGTGTGGTCTAACCGAGGTATATGGAGACCGGAACTGTGCACAGTGCTCCAAGTGTGGTCTAACCAAGGTATATGGAGACCAGAACTGTGCACAGTGCTCCAAGTGTGGTCTAACCAAGGTATATGGAGACCGGAACTGTGCGCAGTGCTCCAGGTGTGGTCTAACCAAGGTATATGGAGACCAGAACTGTGCACAGTGCTCCAAGTGTGGTCTAACCAAGGTATATGGAGACCAGAACTGTGCACAGTGCTCCAAGTGTGGTCTAACCAAGGTATATGGAGACCAGAACTGTGCACAGTGCTCCAAGTGTGGTCTAACCAAGGTATATGGAGACCAGAACTGTGCACAGTGCTCCAAGTGTGGTCAAACCAAAGTATATGGAGACCGGAACTGTGCACAGTGCTCCAAGTGTGGTCAAACCAAGGTATATGGAGACCAGAACTGTGTACAGTGCTCCAAGTGTGGTCTAACCAAGGTATATGGAGATCTGAACTGTGCACAGTGCTCCAAGTGTGGTCTAACCAAGGTATACGGAGACCAGTATATGGAGACCAGAACTGTGCACAGTACTCCAAGTGTGGTCTAACCAAGGTATATGGAGACCAGAACTGTGCACAGTGCTCCAAGTGTGGTCTAACCAAGGTATACGGAGACCAGAACTGTGCACAGTGATCCAAGTGTGGTCTAACCAAGGTATATGGAGACCAGAACTGTGCACAGTACTCCAAGTGTGGTCTAACCAAGGTATATGGAGACCAGAACTGTGCACAATGCTCCAAGTGTGGTCTAACCAAGGTATATGGAGACCAGAACTGTGCACAGTGCTCCAAGTGTGGTCTAACCAAGGTTTATGGAGATCTGAACTGTGCACAGTGCTCCAAGTGTGGTCTAACCAAGGTATATGGAGACCAGAACTGTGCACAGTGCTCCAAGTGTGGTCTAACCAAGGTATATAGAGACCAGGACTGGTCAAATCCTTAAAAGGTGGCAGGGCAAGTTGATAAGGTGTTTATAAATGCACATGGGTTACTAGGGTTCATGAATAGAGGAATTGAATATAAAAACAAAGAGACCAGGCTGGAACTGTATAAGTCACTGGTTAGACCTGAGTTGAAGTATTGTGGCCAATTCTGGGCACCACACTTTAGGATAGATGTCAAGGGCTTGGCGAGGTTGCAGAGCAGGTTTACCAAGATGTGACCAGGGACGAGGGGTCTTCCGTGATGAGGAGAGGTTGGAAGAGTTAGGACTGTTCTCCCTGGAACAGAGAAGGTGAAGAAATGACCCAACAGAGGTCTTCAAGATGATGAAGAGTTTTGAGAGAGTAGAGAGAGAGAAAACCGACTCCCTCTGTCGACTGGGTCAGTCAGAGGTCATCGATTCATTATCATTGGCGAAAGATCTAGAGGGGAGATGAGGAGAGATGTTTTTTCACTCGGGGAGTTGTCAGGATCTGGAACGCTCGGCCTGAGAAGGTGGTGAAGCTGATTCCATCAGGAATTGGATTGGTTCTTGAGGACGAGGAGTTCACAGGGTTATGGACAGAAAGCGAGTGTGTGGGGCTGTGCATGGCTGATCTTTTAAAGGAGCTTAGGAGTTTAGGAGAATGAGAGGTGATCTCATTGAAACATACAAGATTCTGAGGGGGATTGACAGGGTAGATGCTGAGAGGCTGTTTCCCCCTGGGCTGGAGAGTCTCGAACCAGGGGTCACAGTCTCAGGATAAGGGGTCGGCCATTGAGGACTGAGATGAGGAGGAATTTCTTCACTCAGAGGGCGGTGAATCTTTGGAATTCTCTGCCCCAGAGGGCTGTGGAGGCTCAGTCGTTGAGTATATTCAAGGCTGAGATCGAGAGATTGTTGGACTCTCGGGGAATCGAGGGATATGGAGATCGGGCGGGAAAGTGGAGTTGAGGTCGAGGATCAGCCGTGATCTTATTGAATCAAAATCAAATCAAATCAAATCAAATCAACATTTATTGTCATTGTTAGTGCACAAGTGCAGTACAACGAAATGTAGGCTTGCGGCTCCCGAGAGTGTACATTTAGATTAAGACATTTAAACATTCAACATACATTTGGCTTGTAGGATATTAACATAAACATAACCCTAATAAAGTGCATTGGCAGATGTGCAGGCTTTAGAGTTTATTTGTGGAGTTCAGTAGGATGACAGCCCTGGGAAAGAAGCTGTTCCTAAATCTGGTCGTACGGGTGCGAATGCATCTGTAGCGTCTCCCAGATGGCAGGAGGGCGAACAGACTGTGGCTGGGGTGGGTAGGGTCTTTGATGATGGTCCGTGACCTCCGTAAACAGCGTTTCTGGTATATGTGCTCTATGGTCGGTAGCCGGGTGCCGGTAATGCGTTGGGCAGTTTTGACTACCCGCTGCAGGGCTTTCCGGTCATAGTAGCTACAGCTGCCATACCATACCGTGATACAGTTCGTCAGGATGCTCTCTATAGTGCAGCGGTAAAAGTTAGAGAGGATCGGGGTGACAGGTTACATCCCTTCAGCCTCCTTAGGAAATATAGGCGCTGCTGGGCCTTCTTCACCAGAGAGGAGGTGTTGAGGGACCAGGAGAGGTCTTCCGTGATGTGGACTCCGAGGAACTTAATGCTGTCCACCCTTTCCACCACAGCCCCATGGATGTGGATGGGGGTGTGACTTCCGCCTTTGGACTTCCTGAAGTCCACAATGATTTCTTTGGTTTTCTTGATGTTAAGGGCCAGGTTGTTATCGGTGCACCACTTCACGAGATGCTGGACCAGGCTCGAGGGGCCGAATGGCCCACTCCTGCTACTGTTTCTGATGTTCTCAAAGATCCAATGCAATCACGGCGGGCTTTTATTGCAAAGGGGGATGGAGTATAAAAGCAGGGAAGTCCTGCTACAACTGTACAGGGCGTTGGCGAGACCACACCTGGAGTACTGCGTACAATTTTGGTCTCCATATTTAAGGAGGGATATACTTGCATTGGAGGTAGTTCAGAGACGATTCACGAGGTTGATTCCTGGAGATGACGGGGTTGAAATACGAGGAAAGGTTGAGCAGGTTGGGCCTATACTCATTGGAGTTTAGAAGAATGCGAGGGGATCTTATTGAAACATGGAAGATTCTGAAGGGGGCTCGACAGGGTAGATGCAGAGAGGATGTTTCCCCTCGTGGGGGAATCTAGAACTCGGGGGCTTAGTTTCAGAATAAGGGGGCACCCTTTGAAATCGGAAATGAGGAGGAATTTCTTCTCTCAGAGGGTCGTGAATCTTTGGAATTCTCTTCCCCAGAGAGCTGCGGAGGCTGGGTCATTGAATATATTCAAGGTGGAGATGGACAGACACTTGAACGGTGAGGGAGTGAAGGGTTCTGGGAAGTGGAGCTGAGGCCAAGATTGGATCAGCCATGATCTTATTGAATGGCGGAGCAGGCTCGAGGGGCCGAATGACCTCCTCCTGCTCCTACATCTTATGTATGTTCTTATTATTAACAAGATCATGGCTGATCTTCGACCTCAACTGCACTTCCCCGCCCGATCCCCCATATCCCTCGATTCCCCGAGAGTCCAAAAATCCAGATCATAACAACTCGTAGAGGTGGGAGGAGGCTCATGTGGACCCTTACCTAAGGAAGGAGATACTTGCCTTAGAGGCGGTGCAACGAAGGTTCACTAGATTGATCGCTGTGGTGAGAGGGTTGTCCTATGAGGAGAGATTGAGTAGATTGGGCCGATACTCTCTGGAGTTTAGAAGAATGAGAGGTGATCTCATTGAAACATATAAGATTCTGAGGGGGATTGACAGGGTAGATGCTGAGAGGCTGTTTCCCCCTGGGCTGGAGAGTCTCGAACCAGGGGTCACAGTCTCAGGATAAGGGGTCGGCCATTGAGGACTGAGATGAGGAGGAATTTCTTCACACAGAGGGCGGTGAATCTTTGGAATTCTCTGCCCCAGAGGGCTGTGGAGGCTCAGTCGTTGAGTATATTCAAGGCCGAGGTCGAGAGATTTTTGGACTCGAGGGGGAATCGAGGGATATGGAGATCGGGCGGGAAAGTGGAGTTGATGTCGAAGATCAGCCGTGATCTTATTGAATGGCGGAGCAGGCTCGAGGGGCCGAATGGCCCACTCCTGTTCCTGATGTTCTTATGTTGGGTCGAGCGACCTCCTTCTCTGCTGTCGGTTTCTGCGGCTTCCATATCTTAACGACAATGTGTTTCTGTTTTCCTCTTTCCCCCCCCCCACCGCTACCTCCTGCCTCTCCCCCTCCCTCTGCCACTCACCAAACGGCGGCATAATCCCAACCCCTCCCCTCCCGCCCCTCTCCAGGAAAGAGATTGAACAAGCAGATAAAACCAGGGACTTGATGGACCAGTTTCAGCGCCTCTCCCGGGAGGTCCCTCCAGAGCGCGAGAAGGTCAGTGGAGTAGAGGTGAAAGGCTGCTAGAAAGAAGCTTTCTCGCCAACCCCCTCCCCCCGCTTCGGCCGGCCGCTCCCCTGCAAGGACACCCACCCCACTGTCCCTCGTTGCGAGGGAGAAGGACATGAATGATGGGCTGGTGCGAGAAAGGAATCCAGATGCTCCTGGCCACCATTGGGGCGTTCGGGGCCTTTGGCCTGATGACCATCGCTATCGGCACCGACTATTGGCT
>NW_028225187.1:17077119-17094619 GCF_052327205.1 Somniosus microcephalus | reverse complement strand
GCAGTCTCTCATCCCTGGTACCATTCTGGGCAATCTCATCTTAACCTTCTCTGCTCCAAGGAGAACAATCCCAGCTTCTCCAGTCTCTCCACATCACTGAAGTCCCTCATCCCTGGTACCATTCTGGTCCATCTCCTCTGTACCCTCTCCAAGGCCTTGACTGTCCAGCAGCAGAAGTGTGTGTGAATTAGTCCCTTTTATCCGCTGTGTGCTATGCACTGTATGTACAGGAGCTGAAACCCACCCCAGGAACAACTGACCCTCCAGTACCAGAGGCAGGACTGAGGGACCAGCAGGGAACGGAAAGGGGTCACAGATCCCTTTAAGACAGGCCTGTTGTTCTGAAACTGGTAACACACGCTCGCACAGTGCCCCAGTGACGTACCAAACCCTGTCGAATTGTCCGTGTTAAAGCCACCGCCTCATCAACGCGATAATTATACACAGTGAGATTCCTTCTTTATATAATTCACACACTGCACTCGGTTTAACTTATTCTGCGATTGTTGCTTTGTTCGCTCTCCCCCCTCTCTCTGCCTCCACGGTCATTGAGCCCTCGCTGGGGACGCACACACACACTCAAACACTGCACTGTCGGAGGTAGATGTATATACTCTAGGACTCGAGCCCCATAATCCAGGCCCACACTCCCCGGTGCCAGTACTGAGGGGGCGCTGCACTGTCGGAGGTAGATGTATATACTCTAGGACTCGAGCCCCATAATCCAGGCCCACACTCCCCGGTGCCAGTACTGAGGGAGCGCTGCACTGTCGGAGTTAGATGTATATACTCTAGGACTCGAGCCCCATAATCCAGGCCCACACTCCCCGGTGCCAGTACTGAGGGAGCGCTGCACTGTCGGAGTTAGATGTATATACTCTAGGACTCGAGCCCCATAATCCAGGCCCACACTCCCCAGTGCCAGTACTGAGGGAGTGCTGCACTGTCGGAGGTAGATGTATATACTCTAGGACTCGTGCCCCATAATCCAGGCCCACACTCCCCGGTGCCAGTACTGAGGGAGCGCTGCACTGTCGGAGCTAGATGTATATACTCTAGGACTCGAGCCCCATAATCCAGGCCCACACTCCCCGGTGCCAGTACTGAGGGAGTGCTGCACTGTCGGAGGTAGATGTATATACTCTAGGAATCGAGCCCCACAATCCAGGCCCACACTCCCCGGTGCCAGTACTGAGGGAGCGCTGCACTGTCGGAGGTAGATGTATATACTCTAGGACTCGAGCCCCATAATCCAGGCCCACACTCCCCGGTGCCAGTACTGAGGGAGCGCTGCACTGTCGGAGGTAGATGTATATACTCTAGGACTCGTGCCCCATAATCCAGGCCCACACTCCCCGGTGCCAGTACTGAGGGAGCGCTGCACTGTCGGAGGTAGATGTATATACTCTAGGACTCCAGCCCCATAATCCAGGCCCACACTCCCCGGTGCCAGTACTGAGGGAGCGCTGCACTGTCGTAGGTAGATGTATATACTCTAGGACTCGAGCCCCATAATCCAGGCCCACACTCCCCGGTGCCAGTACTGAGGGAGCGCTGCACTGTCGGAGGTAGATGTATATACTCTAGGACTCGAGCCCCATAATCCAGGCCCACACTCCCCGGTGCCAGTACTGAGGGAGCGCTGCACTGTCGGAGGTAGATGTATATACTCTAGGACTCGAGCTCCATAATCCAGGCCCACATTCCCCGGTGCCAGTTCTGAGGGAGTGCTGCACTGTCGGAGGTAGATGTATATACTCTAGGACTCAAGCCCCATAATCCAGGCCCACACTCCCTGGTGCCAGTACTGAGGCAGTGCTGCACTGTCGGCGGTAGATGTATATACTCTAGGACTCGAGCCCCATAATCCAGGCCCACACTCCCCGGTGCCAGTACTGAGGGAGCGCTGCACTGTCGGAGGTAGATGTATATACTCTAGGACTCGAGCCCCATAATCCAGGCCCACACTCCCCGGTGCCAGTACTGAGGGAGCGCTGCACTGTCGGAGGTAGATGTATATACTCTAGGACTCGAGCCCCATAATCCAGGCCCACACTCCCCGGTGCCAGTACTGAGGGAGCGCTGCACTGTCGGAGGTAGATGTATATACTCTAGGACTCGTGCCCCATAATCCAGGCCCACACTCCCCGGTGCCAGTACTGAGGGAGCGCTGCACTGTCGGAGGTAGATGTATATACTCTAGGACTCCAGCCCCATAATCCAGGCCCACACTCCCCGGTGCCAGTACTGAGGGAGCGCTGCACTGTCGTAGGTAGATGTATATACTCTAGGACTCGAGCCCCATAATCCAGGCCCACACTCCCCGGTGCCAGTACTGAGGGAGCGCTGCACTGTCGGAGGTAGATGTATATACTCTAGGACTCGAGCCCCATAATCCAGGCCCACACTCCCCGGTGCCAGTACTGAGGGAGCGCTGCACTGTCGGAGGTAGATGTATATACTCTAGGACTCGAGCTCCATAATCCAGGCCCACATTCCCCGGTGCCAGTTCTGAGGGAGTGCTGCACTGTCGGAGGTAGATGTATATACTCTAGGACTCAAGCCCCATAATCCAGGCCCACACTCCCTGGTGCCAGTACTGAGGCAGTGCTGCACTGTCGGCGGTAGATGTATATACTCTAGGACTCGAGCCCCATAATCCAGGCCCACACTCCCCGGTGCCAGTACTGAGGGAGCGCTGCACTGTCGGAGGTAGATGTATATACTCTAGGACTCGAGCCCCATAATCCAGGCCCACACTCCCCGGTGCCAGTACTGAGGGAGCGCTGCACTGTCGGAGGTGGATGTATATACTCTAGGACTCGAGCTCCATAATCCAGGCCCACACTCCCCGGTGCCAGTACTGAGGTAGCGCTGCACTGTCGGAGGTGCCGTCTTTCGGACAAGACGTTAAACCGAGGCCCCGTCTGCTCTCTCAGGTGGACGTAAAAGATCCCACGGCCACTATTTTGAAGAAGAGCAGGGGGGAGTTCTCCCCGGTGTCCTGGGGCCAATATTTATCCCTCAACCAACATCACTAAACACAGATGTCCCAGTCATTATCTCATCGGTGTTTGTGGGAGCTTGCTGTGCGCAAATTGGCTGCCGCATTTACCACATTACACTCGTGACAGCTCTTCCATTAAAAAGTACCTCATTGGCCTTTCCCGTCCTGAGCATGGGGCTCAGTACCTCACATGTTGTCGGATTGGCTAACAAAGAACTAGGCCAAGGTGGAGCCTGGGCCTTTCCTGCAGTGTGTGTGTGGGGTCTAACTCTGCTGATCTGATTCCGTTGCAGGAGTGAGGCGAGGGATCTGCCAGAAGATTAATTACTTTCCCGAGGACACAGATTACGACCATGACAGCGCCGAGTATCTGTTGAGTAAGTCTCCTCCGAATAGGTCATTCGGCCTATTGTCCCCCTCACCCTCTCTCTATTAACACAGGAACAGGAGGAGGCCCATTCAGCCCCTCGGGCCTGTTACACAGGAACAGGAGGAGGCCCATTCAGCCCCTCGAGACTGTTACACAGGAACAGGAGTAGGCCCATTCAGACTCTCGAGCCTGTTACACAGGAACAGGAGGAGGCCCATTCAGCCCCTCGGGCCTGTTACACAGGAACAGGAGTAGGCCCATTCATCCCTCGAGACTGTTACACAGGAACAGGAGGAGGCCCATTCAGCCCCCTCGAGCCTGTTACACAGGAACAGGAGTAGGCCCATTCAGCCCCTCGAGCCTGTTACACAGGAACAGGAGGAGGCCCATTCAGCCCCTCGAGACTGTTACACAGGAACAGGAGGAGGCCCATTCAGCCCCCTCGAGCCTGTTGCACAGGAACAGGAGGAGGCCCATTCAGCCCCTCGAGCCTGTTACACAGGAACAGGAGGAGGCCCATTCAGCCCCTCGAGCCTGTTACACAGGAACAGGAGGAGGCCCATTCAGCCCCTCGAGCCTGTTACACAGGAACAGGAGGAGGCCCATTCAGCCCCTCGAGCCTGTTACACAGGAACAGGAGGAGGCCCATTCAGCCCCCTCGAGCCTGTTACACAGGAACAGGAGGAGGCCCATTCAGCCCCCTCGAGCCTGTTACACAGGAACAGGAGGAGACCCATTCAGCCCCCTCGAGCCTGTTACACAGGAACAGGAGGAGGCCCATTCAGGTCCCTCGAGCCTGTTACACAGGAACAGGAGGAGGCCCATTCAGCCCCTCAAGCCTGTTACACAGGAACAGGAGGAGGTCTATTCAGCCCCCTCGAGCCTGTTACACAGGAACAGGAGGAGGCCCATTCAGCCCCCTCGAGCCTGTTACACAGGAACAGGAGGAGGCCCATTCAGCCCCTCGAGCCTGTTACACAGGAACAGGAGGAGGCCCATTCAGCCCCTCGAGCCTGTTACACAGGAACAGGAGGAGGCCCATTCAGCCCCTCGAGTCTGTTACACAGGAACAGGAGGAGGCCCATTCAGCCCCCTCGAGTCTGTTACACAGGAACAGGAGGAGGCCCATTCAGCCCCCTCGAGCCTGTTACACAGGAACAGGAGGAGGCCCATTCAGCCCCTCGAGCCTCTTACACAGGAACAGGAGGAGGCCCATTCAGCCCCTCGAGCCTGTTTCATTAGGAACAGGAGGATCCCCATTCAGCCCCTTGAATGAAACGGGATCTCATTGAAACTTATAAAATTCTAACAGGACTGGACAGACTAGATGCAGGAAGGATGTTCCCGATGGTCAGGGAGTCCAGAACCAGGGGTCACCGTCTAAGGATAAGGGGTAAGCCATTTAGGACAGAGATGAGGAGGAATTTCTTCACCCAGAGAGTGGTGAACCTGTGGAATTCTCTACCACAGAAGGCTGTGGAGGCCAATTCATTAAATATATTCAAGAAGGAGTTGGATATATTTCTTACGGCTAAAGGGATATGGGGAGAAGGCAGGGGCAGGGTACTGAATTTGGATGATCAGCCATGATCTCGTTAAATGGCGGAGCAGGCTCGAGGGGCCGAATGGCCGACTCCTGCTCCTATCTTCTATGTTTCTATAGAGGTATACAGCACAGAAAGAGGCCCTTCGGCCCATCGTGTCCGCGCCGGCCATCAAGCCCTGTCTATTCTAATCCCATTTTCCAGCACTTGGTCCGTCGCCTTGTATGCTATGGCGTTTCAAGTGCTCATCTAAATGCTTCTTGAATGTTGTGAGGGTTCCTGCCTCGACCACCCTTTCAGGCAGTGAGTTCCACATTCCAACCACCCTCTGGGTGAAAAAGTTTTTCCTCAAATCCCCTCTAAACCTCCTGCCCCTTACCTTGAAACTATGCCCCCTGGTTATTGACCCCTCTACTAAGGGGAAGCGTCCCTTTCTATCTACCCTATCTATGCCCCTCATAATTTTGTACACCTCAATCAGGCCCCCCCTCAGCCTTCTCTGCTCCAAGGAAAACAACCCCAGCCTGTTCAGTCTCTCTTCATAGCTGAAACGCTCCAGCCCAGGTAACATCCTGGTGAATCTCCTCTGCACCCTCTCCAATGCAATCACATCTTTCCTATAGTGTGGCGACCAGAACTGCACACAGTATTCCAACTGTGGCCTAACTAGCGTTTTGTACAGCTCCATCATAACCTCCCTGTTCTTATATTCTAAGCCTCGACTAATGAAGGCAAGTATCCCATATGCCTCCTTAACCACCTTATCTACCTGTCCTGCTGCCTTCAGGGATCTATGTACATGCACACCAAGGTCCCTCTGATCCTCTGTCCTTCCTAGGGTCCTACCATTCATTGTGGATTCCCTTGCCATGTTAGTCCTCCCAAAATGCATCACCTCACACTTTTCAGGGTTAAATTCCATTTGCCACTGTTCTGCCCATCTGACCAACCCGTCTATATCGTCCTGTAGCCTGAGGCTTCCCTCCTCGCTATTTACCACTCCACCAATTTTCGTGTCATCTGCGAACTTACTGATCATACCTCCTACATTCATATCTAAATCATTAATGTACACTACAAACAGCAAAGGACCCAGCACCGATCCCTGCGGTACACCACTTGACACAGGCTTCCAGTCACAAAAACAGCCTTCGACCATCACCCTCTGCCTCCTGCCACTAAGCCAATTTTGGATCCAATGTGCCAAATTGCCCTGGATCCCATGGGCTCTTACCTTCTTGACCAGTCTCCCATGCGGGACTTTGTCAAAAGCCTTACTGAAGTCCATGTAAACCACATCAACTGCACTACCCTCATCCACACACCTAGTCACCCCCTCGAAAAATTCAATCAAATTGGTTAGACATGATCTCCCACCTGACAAAGCCATGCTGACTATCCTTGATTAATCCTTGCCTCTCCAAGTGGAGACTAAATCTGTCCCTCAGAATTTTTTCCAATAATTTCCCTACCACTGATGTTAGGCTCACTGGCCTGTAATTCCCTGGTTTATCCCTACTACCCCTCTTGAATAATGGTACTACATTAGCTGTCCTCCAGTCCTCTGGCTCATCCCCTGTGGCCAGAGAGGTTCTGAAAATTTGTGTCGGAGTCCCTGAAATCGCCTCCTTTGCCTCACGCAGCAGCCTGGGATACATCCCGTCTGGGCCTGGGGACTTATCCACTTGTGGAAACGGACGCTGTGCCAAGGGACAACATGTAGAGGAGACATAGGAGGGGTCCAAGGATAGATCCTTGGGGGATACCAGAGGTAACGAGGCGGGAGCGAGAAGGGAAGGCATTGCGGGCGATTCTATGGCTTCTCTGAAAGTGATGTGCCCGTAGTCCCATTGTGGGCGTCGCTGGCAAGGCACAGCATTTATTGCCCATCCCTAGTTGCCCTCGAGAAGGTGGTGGTGAGCCTCCTTCTCGAACCGCTGCAGTCCGTGTGGTGAAGGTGCTCATACAGTGCTGATAGGGAGGGAGTTCCGGGATTTGGACCCAGCGACGATGAAGGAACAGCCGATATATTTCCAAGTCGGGATGGTGTGTGTGACTTGGAGGTGGAACTTGGAGGCGGTGGTGTTCCCATGCGCCTGCTGCCCTTGTCCTTCTAGGTGGAAGAGGTGGCGGGTTTGGGAGGTGCTGCCGAAGAAGCCTTGGCGAGTTGCTGCAGTGCATCTTGTAGATGGTCCGCGCTGCGGCCACGGTGCGCCGGTGGTGGAGGGAGTGAATGTTTAAGGTGGTGGACGGGGTGCTTTGTCCTGGATTTCCCTGCACTCTCTCTCTCTCTCCCTATCTCTGTCTCTAACTCGTGACTCTCTCTAACCATCCGCTCTTTCTACACTTCCAGGGGTCGTGCGGGCCTCCAGTATCTTTCCCATCCTCAGCGCCATCCTGCTGCTGATGGGAGGAGTTTGCATTGCCGCTAGCCGTTTCTACAAGACCAAACGCAATATCATCCTGGGATCGGGAATTCTCTTTGTCGCTGCAGGTGAGCTTGGCCCCTGGATTCTCTCTGCTGAACGGGACCATCGGAAAGGAGGGGACCGAGAGGATAGCTGAGGGGCCCAGGCAACAGGAGAGGCAGCTTTCAGGCAGATGTTGCACAGGAACAGGAGGAGGCCCATTCAGCCCCTCGAGCCTGTTACTATAGGAACAGGAGGAGGCCGATTCATCCCCTCGAGCCTGTTACTATAGGAACAGGAGGAGGCCCATTCAGCCCCTCGAGCCTGTTACTATAGGAACAGGAGGAGGCCGATTCATCCCCTCGAGCCTGTTACTATAGGAACAGGAGGAGGCCCATTCAGCCCCTCGAGCCTGTTACACAGGAACAGGAGGAGGCCCATTCATCCCCTCGAGCCTGTTACTATAGGAACAGGAGGAGGCCCATTCAGCCCCTCGAGCCTGTAACTATAGGAACAGGAGGAGGCCCATTCAGCCCCTCGAGCCTGTTACACAGGAACAGGAGGAGGCCCATTCATCCCCTCGAGCCTGTTACACAGGAACAGGAGGAGGCCCATTCAGCCCCTCGAGCCTGTTACACAGGAACAGGAGGAGGCCCATTCAGCCCCTCGAGCCTGTTACACAGGAACAGGAGGAGGCCCATTCAGCCCCTCGAGCCTGTTACACAGGAACAGGAGGAGGCCCATTCAGCCTCCTCGAGCCTGTTACACAGGAACAGGAGGAGGCCCATTCAGCCCCTCGAGCCTGTTACACAGGAACAGGAGGAGGCCCATTCAGCCCCTCGAGCCTGTTACACAGGAACAGGAGGAGGTCCGTTCAGCCCCTCGATTCTGTTACACAGGAACAGGAGGAGGTCCATTCATCCCCTCGAGCCTGTTACTATAGGAACAGGAGGAGGCCCATTCAGCCCCTCAAGCCTGTTACACAGGAACAGGAGGAGGTCCATTCATCCCCTCGAGCCTGTTACACAGGAACAGGAGGAGGCCCATTCAGCCCCCTCGAGCCTGTTACACAGGAACAGGAGGAGGCCCATTCAGCCCCCTCGAGCCTGTTACACAGGAACAGGAGGAGGCCCATTCAGCCCCCTCGAGCCTGTTACACAGGAACAGGAGGAGGCCCATTCAGCCCCTCGAGCCTGTTACACACGAACAGGAGGAGGCCCATTCAGCCCCCTCGAGTCTGCTACACAGGAACAGGAGGAGGCCCATTCAGCCCCCTCGAGCCTGTTACACAGGAACAGGAGGAGGCCCATTCAGCCCCTCGAGCCTGTTACACTGGACAGAAGGAGGCCCATTCAGCCCCCTCGAGCCTGTTACACAGGAACAGGAGGAGGCCCATTCAGCCCCTCGAGCCGATTACACAGGAACAGGAGGAGGCCCATTCAGCCCCTCGAGCCTGTTACACAGGAACAGGAGGAGCCCCATTCAGCCCCTAGAGCCTGTTACACAGGAACAGGAGGAGGCCCATTCAGCCCCTCGAGCCTGTTACACAGGAACAGGAGGAGGCCCATTCAGTCCCTCGAGCCTGTTACACAGGAACAGGAGGAGGCCCATTCAGCCCCCTCGAGCCTGTTACACAGGAACAGGAGGAGGCTCATTCAGCCCCTCGAGCCTGTTACACAGGAACAGGAGGAGGCCCATTCAGCCCCTCGAGCCTGTTACACAGGAACAGGAGGAGGCCCATTCAGTCCCTCGAGCCTGTTACACAGGAACAGGAGGAGGCCCATTCAGCCCCCTCGAGCCTGTTACACAGGAACAGGAGGAGGCCCATTCAGCCCCTCGAGCCTGTTACACAGGAACAGGAGGAGGCCCATTCAGCCCCCTCGAGCCTGTTACACAGGAACAGGAGGAGGCCCATTCAGCCCCTCGATTCTGTTACGCAGGAACAGGAGGAGGTCCATTCAGCCCCTCGAGCCTGTTACACAGGAACAGGAGGAGGCCCATTCAGCCCCTCGAGCCTGTTACACAGGAATAGGAGGATGCCCATTCAGCCCCTCGATTCTGTTACGCAGGAACAGGAGGAGGCCCATTCAGCCCCTCGAGCCTGTTACACAGGAACAGGAGGAGGACCATTCAGCCCCTTGAGCCTATTACACAGGAACAGGAGGAGGCCCATTCAGCCCCCTCGAGCCTGTTACACAGGAACAGGAGGAGGCCCATTCAGCCCCTCGAGCCTGTTACTATAGGAACAGGAGGAGGCCCATTCAGCCCCTCGATTCTGTTACGCAGGAACAGGAGGAGGCCCATTCAGCCCCTCGAGCCTGTTACACAGGAACAGGAGGAGGTCCATTCAGCCACTCGAGCCTGTTACACAGGAACAGGAGGAGGCCCATTCAGCTCCTCGAGCCTGTTACACAGGAACAGGAGGAGGCCCATTCAGCATCTCGAGCCTGTTACGATAGGAACAGGAGGAGGCCCATTCAGCTCCTCGAGCCTGTTACACAGGAACAGGAGGAGGCCCATTCAGCCCCTCGAGCCAGTTACACAGGAACAGGAGGAGGCCCATTCAGCCCCCTCGAGCCTGTTACACAGGAACAGGAGGAGGCCCATTCAGCCCCCTCGAGCCTGTTACACAGGAACAGGAAGAGGCCCATTCAGCCCCTCGAGCCTGTTACACAGGAACAGGAGGAGGCCCATTCAGCCCCCTCGAGCCTGTTACACAGGAACAGGAGGAGGCCCATTCAGCCCCTCGAGCCTGTTACACAGGAACAGGAGGAGGCCCATTCAACCCCTCGAGCCTGTTACACAGGAACAGGAGGAGGCCCATTCAGCCCCTCGATTCTGTTACGCAGGAACAGGAGGATGCCCATTCAGCCCCCTCGAGCCTGTTACACAGGAACAGGAGGAGGCCCATTCAGCCACTCGAGCCTGTTACACAGGAACAGGAGGAGGCCCATTCAGCCCCCTCGAGCCTGTTACACAGGAACAGGAGGAGGCCCATTCAGCCCCTCGAGCCTGTTACACAGGAACAGGAGGAGGCCCATTCAGCCCCTCGAGCCTGTTACACAGGAACAGGAGGAGGCCCATTCAGCCCCTCGAGCCTGTTACACAGGAACAGGAGGAGGCCCATTCAGCCCCTCGATTCTGTTACGCAGGAAAAGGTGGAGGCCGATTCAGCCCCCTCGAGCCTGTTACTATAGGAACAGGAGAAGGCCCATTCAGCCCCCTCGAGCCTGTTACAAAAGGAACAGGAGAAGGCCCATTCAGCCCCTCGAGCCTGTTACTATAGGAACAGGAGAAGGCCCATTCAGCCCCCTCGAGCCTGTTACAAAAGGAACAGGAGAAGGCCCATTCAGCCCCCTCGAGCCTGTTACTATAGGAACAGGAGGAGGCCCATTCAGCCCCCTCGAGCCTGTTACGCAGGAAAAGGAGGAGGCCCATTCAGCCCCTCGAGCCTGTTACACAGGAACAGGAGGAGGCCCATTCAGCCCCCTCGAGCCTGTTACCCAGGAACAGGAGGAGGCCCATTCTGCCCCTCGAGCCTGTTACACAGGAACAGGAGGAGGTCCATTCAGCCCCTCGATTCTGTTACGCAGGAAAAGGAGGAGGCCCATTCAGCCTCCTTGAGCCTGTTACACATTAAATAGGAGGAGGCCCATTCAGCCCCTCGAGCCTGTTACACTGGAACAGGAGGAGGCCCATTCAGCCCCTCGAGCCTGTTACACAGGAACAGGAGGAGATCCATTCAGCCCCCTCGAGCCTGTTACACAGGAACAGGAGGAGGCCCATTCAGCCCCTCGAGCCTGTTACACAGGAACAGGAGGAGGCCCATTCAGCCCCTCGATTCTGTTACGCAGGAACAGGAGGAGGCCCATTCAGCCCCTCGAGCCTGTTACACAGGAACAGGAGGAGGCCCATTCAGCCCCTCGAGCCTGTTACACAGGACCAGGAGGAGGCCCATTCAGCCCCTCGAGCCTGTTACACAGGAACAGGAGGAGGCCCATTCAGCCCCTCGAGCCTGTTACACAGGACCAGGAGGAGGCCCATTCAGCCCCCTCGAGCCTGTTACACAGGAACAGGAGGCCCATTCAACCCCTCGAGCCTGTTACACAGGAACAGGAGGAGGTCCATTCAGCCCCTCGAATCTGTTACGCAGGAACAGGAGGAGGCCCATTCAGCCCCTCGAGCCTGTTACACAGGAACAGGAGGAGGCCCATTCAGCCCCCTCGAGCCTGTTACACAGGAACAGGAGGAGGCCCATTCAGCCCCTCGAGCCTGTTACACAGGAACAGGAGGAGGCCCATTCAGCCCCTCGAGCCTGTTACACAGGAACAGGAGGAGGTCCATTCAGCCCCTCAAGCCTGTTACACAGGAACAGCAGGAGGCCCATTCAGCCCCCTCGAGCCTGTTACACAGGAACAGGAGGAGGCCCATTCAGCCCCCTTGAGCCTGTTACACATTAAATAGGAGGAGGCCCATTCAGCCCCTCGAGCCTGTTACACTGGAACAGGTGGAGGCCCATTCAGCCCCTCGAGCCTGTTACACAGGAACAGGAGGAGGTCCATTCAGCCCCCTCGAGCCTGTTACACAGGAACAGGAGGAGGCCCATTCAGCCCCTCGAGCCTGTTACACAGGAACAGGAGGAGGCCCATTCAGCCCCTCGATTCTGTTACGCAGGAACAGGAGGAGGCCCATTCAGCCCCTCGATTCTGTTACGCAGGAACAGGAGGAGGCCCATTCACCCCCTCGAGCCTGTTACACAGGAACAGGAGGAGGCCCATTCAGCCACCTCGAGCCTGTTACACAGGAACAGGAGGAGGCCCATTCAGCCCCTCGAGCCTGTTACACAGGAACAGGAGGAGGCCCATTCAGCCCCTCGAGCCTGTTACACAGGACCAGGAGAAGGCCCATTCAGCCCCCTCGAGCCTGTTACACAGGAACAGGAGGCCCATTCAACCCCTCGAGCCTGTTACACAGGAACAGGAGGAGGTCCATTCAGCCCCTCGATTCTGTTACGCAGGAACAGGAGGAGGCCCATTCAGCCCCTCGAGCCTGTTACACAGGAACAGGAGGATGCCCATTCATCCCCTTGATTCTGTTACACAGGAACAGGAGGAGGCCCATTCATCCCCTCGAGCCTGTTACACTGGAACAGGAGGAGGCCCATTCAGCCCCTCGATTCTATTACACAGGAACAGGAGGAGGCCCATTCAGCCCCCTCGAGCCTGTTACACAGGAACAGGAGGAGGCCCATTCAGCCCCTCGAGCCTGTTACACAGGAACAGGAGGAGGCCCATTCAGCCCCTCGAGCCTGTTGCACAGGACCAGGAGGAGGCCCGTTCAGCTCCCTCGAGCCTGTTACACAGGAACAGGAGGCCCATTCAACCCCTCGAGCCTGTTACACAGGAACAGGAGGAGGTCCATTCAGCCTCTCGATTCTGTTACGCAGGAACAGGAGGAGGCCCATTCAGCCCTTCGAGCCTGTTACACGGGAACAGGAGGAGGCCCATTCAGCCCCTTGATTCTGTTACACAGGAACAGGAGGAGGCCCATTCAGCCCCTCGAGCCTGTTACACTGGAACAGGAGGAGGCCCATTCAGCCCCTCGAGCCTGTTACACAGGAACAGGAGGAGGCTCATTCAGCCCCTCGAGCCTGTTACACAGGACCAGGAGGAGGCCCGTTCAGCCCCCTCGAGTCTGTTACACAGGAACAGGAGGCCCATTCAACTCCTCGAGCCTGTTACACAGGAACAGGAGGAGGCCCGTTCAGCCCCCTCGAGCCTGTTACACAGGAACAGGAGGCCCATTCAACCCCTCGAGCCTGTTACACAGGAACAGGAGGAGGCCCATTCAGCCCCTCGAGCCTGTTACACAGGAACAGGAGGAGGCCCATTCAGCCCCCTCGAGCCTGTTACACAGGAACAGGAGGAGGCCCATTCAGCCCCTTGATTCTGTTACACAGGAACAGGAGGAGGCCCATTCAGCCCCTCGAGCCTGTTACACTGTAACAGGAGGAGGCCCATTCAGCCCCTCGAGCCTGTTACACAGGAACAGGAGGAGGTCCATTCAGCCCCTCGATTCTGTTACGCAGGAACAGGAGGAGGCCCATTCAGCCCCTCGAGCCTGTTACACAGGAACAGGAGGAGGCCCATTCAGCCCCTCGATTCTGTGACGCAGGAACAGGAGGAGGCCCATTCAGCCCCCTCGAGCCTGTTACACAGGAACAGGAGGAGGCCCATTCAGCCCCTCGAGCCTGTTACACAGGAACAGGAGGAGGCCCGTTCAGCCCCTCGAACCTGTTACACAGGAACAGGAGGAGGCCCATTCAGCCCCCTCGAGCCTGTTACACAGGAACAGGAGGAGGCCCATTCAGCCCCTCGAGCCTGTTACACAGGAACAGGAGGAGGCCCGTTCAGCCCCTTGAGCCTGTTACACAGGAACAGGAGGAGGCCCATTCAGCCCCCTCGAGCCTGTTACACAGGAACAGGAGGAGGCCCATTCAGTCCCTCGAGCCTGTTACACAGGAACAGGAGGAGGCCCATTCAGCCCCCTCGAGCCTGTTACACAGGAATAGGAGGAGGCCCATTCAGCCCCCTCGAGCCTCTTACACAGGAATAGGAGGAGGCCCATTCAGCCCCTCGAGCCTGTTACACAGTAACAGGAGGAGGCCCATTAAGCCCCTCGATTCTGTTACGCAGGAACAGGAGGAGGCCCATTCAGCCCCTCGCGCCTGTTACACTGGAACAGGAGGAGGCCCATTCAGCCCCTCGAGCCTGTTACACAGGAACAGGAGGAGGTCGATTCAGCCCCTCGATTCTGTTACGCAGGAACAGGAGGAGGCCCATTCAGCCCCTCGAGCCTGTTGCACAGGAACAGGAGGAGGTCCATTCAGCCCCTCGATTCTGTTACGCAGGAACAGGAGGAGGCCCATTCAGCCCCTCGAGCCTGTTGCACAGGAACAGGAGGAGGCCCATTCAGCCCCCTCGAGCCTGTTACACAGGAACAGGAGGAGGCCCATTCAGCCCCTCGAGCCTGTTGCACAGGAACAGGAGGAGGCCCATTCAGCCCCCTCGAGCCTGTTACACAGGAACAGGAGGAGGCCCATTCAGCCCCTCGATTCTGTTACGCAGGAATAGGAGGAGTTCCATTCAGCCCCTCGAGCCTGTTACACAGGAACAGGAGGAGGCCCATTCAGCCCCTCGAGCCTGTTACACAGGAACAGGAGGAGGCCCATTCAGCCCCCTCAAGCCTGTTACACAGGAACAGGAGGAGGCCCATTCAGCCCCCTCGAGCCTGTTACACAGGAACAGGAGGAGGCCCATTCAGCCCCTCGAGCCTATTACACAGGAACAGGAGGAGGCCCATTCAGCCCCCTCGAGCCTGTTACACAGGAACAGGAGGAGGCCCATTCAGCCCCTCGAGCCTGTTACACAGGAACAGGAGGAGGCCCATTCAGCCCCTCGATTCTGTTACGCAGGAACAGGAGGAGGCCCATTCAGCCCCTCGAGCCTGTTACACTGGAACAGGAGGAGGCCCATTCAGCCACTCGAGCCTGTTACACAGGAACAGGAGGAGGCCCATTCAGCCCCTCGAGCCTGTTACACAGGAACAGGAGGAGGCCCATTCAGCCCCTCAAGCCTGTTACACAGGACCAGGAGGAGGCCCATTCAGCCCCTCGAGCCTGTTACACAGGAACAGGAGGAGGCCCATTCAGCCCCTCGAGCCTGTTACACAGGTACAGGAGGAGGCCCATTCAGCCCCTCGAGCCTGTTACACAGGAACAGGAGGAGGCCCATTCAGCCTCCCTCGAGCCTGTTCCACAGGAACAGGAGGAGGCCCATTCAGCCCCTCGAGCTTGTTACACAGGAACAGGAGGGGGCTCATTCAGCCCCTCGAGCCTGTTACACAGGAACAGGAGGAGGCCATTAAGCCCCTCGATTCTGTTACGCAGGAACAGGAGAGGCCCATTCAGCCCCTCGAGCCTGTTACACTGGAACAGGAGAAGGGCCATTCTGCCCCTCGATTCTGTTACGCAGGAACAGAAGGAGGCCCATTCAGCCCCTCGAGCCTGTTACACAGGAACAGGAGGAGTTCCATTCAGCCCTCGATTCTGTTACACTGGAACAGAAGGAGGCCATTCAGTCCCTCGAGTCGGTTACAGGAACACGAGGAGGCCCGTTGAGCCCCTGGAGCCTGTTACACAGGAACAGGAGGAGGCCCATTCAGCCCCTCGAGCCTGTTACACATGGAACAGGAGGAGGCCCATTCAGCTCCTCGAGCCTGTTACACAGGAAAGGAGCAGGCCGTTCAGCCCCTCGAGCCTGTTACACAGGAACAGGAGGAGGCCCATTCAGCCCCTCGAGCCTTTTACACAGGAACAGGAGGAGGCCCATTCAGCCCCTCGAGTCTGTTGCACAGGATCAGGAGGAGGCTCGTTCAGCCCCCTCGAGCCTGTTACACAGGAACAGGAGGAGGCCCATTCAGCCCCCTCGAGCCTGTTACACAGGAACAGGAGGAGGCCCATTCAGCCCCTCGAGCCTGTTACACAGGAACAGGAGGAGGCCCATTCAGCCACTTCGAGCCTGTTACACAGGAACAGGAGGAGGCCCATTCATTCCCTCGAGCCTGTTACACAGGAACAGGAGGACGGCCCATTCAGCCCCCTCGAGCCTGTTACACAGGAGCAGGAGAGGCCCATTCAGCCCCCTCGAGCCTGTTACACAGGAACAGGAGGAGGCCCGTTCAGCCCTTCGAGCCTGTTCCACAGGAATAGAAGGAGTCCATTCAGCCCCTCGAGCCTGTTACACTGGAACAGAAGGAGGCCCATTCAGCCCCTCGAGCCTGTTACACAGGAACAGGAGGAGTCCCATTCAGCCCTCGAGCCTGTTACACAGGAACAGGAGGAGGCCCATTCAGCCCCTCGAGCCTGTTACACAGGAACAGGAGAGGCCCATTCAGCCCCCTCGAGCCTGTTACACGGGAACAGGAGGAGGCCCATTCAGCCCCCTCAAGCCTGTTACACAGGATCAGGAGGAGGCCCATTCAGTCCCTCGAGCCTGTTGCACAGGAACAGGAGGAGGCCCATTCAGCCCCCTCGAGCCTGTTACACAGGAACAGGAGGAGGCCCATTCAGCCCCCTCGAGCCTGTTACACAGGAACAGGAGGAGGCCCATTCAGTCCCTCGAGCCTGTTACACAGGAACAGAGGAGGCCCATTCAGCCCCCTTGAGCCTGTTACACAGGAACAGGAGGAGGCCCATTCAGCCTCCTCGAGCCTGTTACACAGGAACAGGAGAGCCCCGTTCAGCCCCTCGAGGCTGTTACACAGGAACAGGAGGAGGCCCTTTCAGCCCCTCGAGCCTGTTACACAGGAATAGAAGGAGGCCATTCAGCCCCTCGAGCCTGTTACACTGGAACAGAAGGAGGCCCATTCAGCCCTCGAGCCTGTTACACAGAACAGGAGGAGGCCCATTCAGCCCCTCGAGCCTGTTACACAGGAACAGGAGGAGGCCCATTCAGCCCCCTCGAGCCTGTTACACAGGAACAGGAGGAGGCCCATTCAGCCCCCTCGAGCCTGTTACACAGGAACAGGAGGAGGCCCATTGTGCCCCTTCGAGCCTGTTACACAGGAACAGGAGGAGGCCCATTCAGCCCCCTCGAGCCTGTTACACAGGAACAGGAGGAGGCCCATTCAGCCCCTCGAGCCTGTTACACAGGAACAGGAGGAGGCCCATTCAGCCCCCTTGAGCCTGTTACACAGGAAGAGGAGGAGGTCATTCAGCCCCCTCGATCCTGTTACACAGGAACAGGAGGAGGCCCATTCAGCCCCCTCGAGCCTGTTACGCAGGAACAGGAGGAGGCCCATTCAGCCCCTCGAGCCTGTTACACAGGAACAGGAGGAGGCCCATTCAGCCCCTCGAGCCTGTTACACAGGAACAGGAGGAGGCCCATTCAGCCCCTCGAGCCTGTTACACAGGAACAGGAGGAGGCCCATTCAGCCCCTCGAGCCTGTTACACAGGAACAGGAGGAGGCCCATTCAGCCCCTCGAGCCTGTTACACAGGAACAGGAGGAGGTAGAGTGGGGAAGAAGGTGGCGAGAAGAGTTGAAGATCACTACAATATCTGGGGCGAGATCAGAACTAGGGGCGGTCAATATAAGATAGTCACTAATAAA
>NW_028225187.1:16982437-17076619 GCF_052327205.1 Somniosus microcephalus | reverse complement strand
GAGTGTTACAGTGAGGGGTGTGGGGTATATCAGAGTGTTACAGTGAGGGGTGTGGGGTATATCAGTGTTACAGTGAGGGGTGTGGGGTATATCAGTGTTACAGTGAGGGGTGTGGGGTATATCAGTGTTACAGTGAGGGGTGTGGGGTATATCAGTGTTACAGTGAGGGGTGTGGGGTATATCAGAGTGTTACAGTGAGGGGTGTGGGGTATATCAGTGTTACAGTGAGGGGTGTGGGGTATATCAGTGTTACAGTGAGGGGTGTGGGGTATATCAGAGTGTTACAGTGAGGGGTGTGGGGTATATCAGAGTGTTACAGTGAGGGGTGTGGGGTATATCAGTGTTACAGTGAGGGGTGTGGGGTATATCAGTGTTACAGTGAGGGGTGTGGGGTATATCAGTGTTACAGTGAGGGGTGTGGGGTATATCAGTGTTACAGTGAGGGGTGTGGGGTATATCAGTGTTACAGTGAGGGGTGTGGGGTATATCAGTGTTACAGTGAGGGGTGTGGGGTATATCAGAGTGTTA
This sequence comes from Somniosus microcephalus, assembly GCF_052327205.1. Lineage (NCBI taxonomy): Eukaryota > Metazoa > Chordata > Chondrichthyes > Squaliformes > Somniosidae > Somniosus > Somniosus microcephalus. Next base: position 17,076,091 of record NW_028225187.1, on the reverse strand, counting down.
CAGTGAGGGGTGTGGGGTATATCAGTGTTACAGTGAGGGGTGTGGGGTATATCAGTGTTACAGTGAGGGGTGTGGGGTATATCAGTGTTACAGTGAGGGGTGTGGGGTATATCAGTGTTACAGTGAGGGGTGTGGGTATATCAGTGTTACAGTGAGGGGTGTGGGGTATATCAGAGTGTTACAGTGAGGGGTGTGGGGTATATCAGTGTTACAGTGAGGGGTGTGGGGTATATCAGTGTTACAGTGAGGGGTGTGGGTATATCAGAGTGTTACAGTGAGGGGTGTGGGGTATATCAGTGTTACAGTGAGGGGTGTGGGGTATATCAGTGTTACAGTGAGGGGTGTGGGGTATATCAGAGTGTTACAGTGAGGGGTGTGGGGTATATCAGTGTTACAGTGAGGGGTGTGAGGTATATCAGTGTTACAGTGAGGGGTGTGGGGTATATCAGAGTGTTACAGTGAGGGGTGTGGGTATATCAGTGTTACAGTGAGGGGTGTGGGGTATATCAGTGTTACAGTGAGGGGTGTGGGGTATATCAGAGTGTTACAGTGAGGGGTGTGGGGTATATCAGAGTGTTACAGTGAGGGGTGTGGGTATATCAGTGTTACAGTGAGGGGTGTGGGTATATCAGTGTTACAGTGAGGGGTGTGGGGTATATCAGAGTTACAGTGAGGGGTGTGGGGTATATCAGTGTTACAGTGAGGGGTGTGAGGTATATCAGTGTTACAGTGAGGGGTGTGGGGTATATCAGTGTGTTACAGTGAGGGGTGTGGGGTATATCAGAGTGTTACAGTGAGGGGTGTGGGGTATATCAGTGTTACAGTGAGGGGTGTGGGTATATCAGTGTTACAGTGAGGGGTGTGGGGTATATCAGAGTGTTACAGTGAGGGGTGTGGGGTATATCAGTGTTACAGTGAGGGGTGTGGGTATATCAGTGTTACAGTGAGGGGTGTGGGGTATATCAGAGTGTTACAGTGAGGGGTGTGGGGTATATCAGTGTTACAGTGAGGGGTGTGGGGTATATCAGAGTGTTACAGTGAGGGGTGTGGGGTATATCAGTGTTACAGTGAGGGGTGTGGGGTATATCAGTGTTACAGTGAGGGGTGTGGGGTATATCAGTGTTACAGTGAGGGGTGTGGGGTATATCAGGTGTTACAGTGAGGGGTGTGGGGTATATTCAGTGTTACAGTGAGGGGTGTGGGGTATATCAGTGTTACAGTGAGGGGTGTGGGGTATATCAGGTGTTACAGTGAGGGGTGTGGGGTATATCAGAGTGTTACAGTGAGGGGTGTGGGGTATATCAGAGTGTTACAGTGAGGGGTGTGGGGTATATCAGTGTTACAGTGAGGGGTGTGGGGTATATCAGTGTTACAGTGAGGGGTGTGGGATATATCAGACTGTTACAGTGAGGGGTGTGGGGTATATCAGTGTTACAGTGAGGGGTGTGGGGTATATCAGAGTTACAGTGAGGGGTGTGGGGTATATCAGAGTGTTACAGTGAGGGGTGTGGGGTATATCAGTGTTACAGTGAGGGGTGTGGGGTATATCAGTGTTACAGTGAGGGGTGTGGGGTATATCAGTGTTACAGTGAGGGGTGTGGGTATATCAGTGTTACAGTGAGGGGTGTGGGGTATATCAGTGTTACAGTGAGGGGTGTGGGGTATATCAGTGTTACAGTGAGGGGTGTGGGGTATATCAGTGTTACAGTGAGGGGTGTGGGTATATCAGAGTGTTACAGTGAGGGGTGTGGGGTATATCAGTGTTACAGTGAGGGGTGTGGGGTATATCAGTGTTACAGTGAGGGGTGTGGGGTATATCAGTGTTACAGTGAGGGGTGTGGGGTATATCAGTGTTACAGTGAGGGTGTGGGGTATATCAGAGTGTTACAGTGAGGGGTGTGGGGTATATCAGAGTGTTACAGTGAGGGGTGTGGGGTATATCAGTGTTACAGTGAGGGTGTGGGTATATCAGTGTTACAGTGAGGGGTGTGGGGTATATCAGTGTTACAGTGAGTGGTGTGGGGTATATCAGTGTTACAGTGAGGGGTGTGGGGTATATCAGAGTGTTACAGTGAGGGGTGTGGGGTATATCAGTGTTACAGTGAGGGGTGTGGGGTATATCAGTGTTACAGTGAGGGGTGTGGGGTATATCAGAGTGTTACAGTGAGGGGTGTGGGGTATATCAGAGTGTTACAGTGAGGGGTGTGGGGTATATCAGTGTTACAGTGAGGGGTGTGGGGTATATCAGTGTTACAGTGAGGGGTGTGGGGTATATCAGTGTTACAGTGAGGGGTGTGGGGTATATCAGTGTTACAGTGAGGGGTGTGGGGTATATCAGTGTTACAGTGAGTGGTGTGGGGTATATCAGTGTTACAGTGAGGGGTGTGGGGTATATCAGAGTGTTACAGTGAGGGGTGTGGGGTATATCAGTGTTACAGTGAGGGGTGTGGGGTATATCAGAGTGTTACAGTGAGGGGTGTGGGGTATATCAGTGTTACAGTGAGGGGTGTGGGGTATATCAGTGTTACAGTGAGGGGTGTGAGGTATATCAGTGTTACAGTGAGGGGTGTGGGGTATATCAGAGTGTTACAGTGAGGGGTGTGGGGTATATCAGTGTTACAGTGAGGGGTGTGGGGTATATCAGTGTTACAGTGAGGGGTGTGAGGTATATCAGAGTGTTACAGTGAGGGGTGTGGGGTATATCAGTGTTACAGTGAGGGGTGTGGGGTATATCAGTGTTACAGTGAGGGGTGTGGGGTATATCAGAGTGTTACAGTGAGGGGTGTGGGGTATATCAGTGTTACAGTGAGGGGTGTGAGGTATATCAGTGTTACAGTGAGGGGTGTGAGGTATATCAGTGTTACAGTGAGGGGTGTGGGGTGTATCAGTGTGTTACAGTGAGGGGTGTGGGTTATATCAGAGTGTTACAGTGAGGGGTGTGGGGTATATCAGAGTGTTACAGTGAGGGGTGTGGGGTATATCAGTGTTACAGTGAGGGGTGTGGGGTATATCAGTGTTACAGTGAGGGGTGTGGGGTATATCAGAGTGTTACAGTGAGGGGTGTGGGGTATATCAGAGTGTTACAGTGAGGGGTGTGGGGTATATCAGTGTGTTACAGTGAGGGGTGTGGGGTATATCAGTGTTACAGTGAGGGGTGTGGGGTATATCAGTGTTACAGTGAGGGGTGTGGGGTATATCAGAGTGTTACAGTGAGGGGTGTGGGGTATATCAGAGTGTTACATTGAGGGGTGTGGGGTATATCAGTGTTACAGTGAGGGGTGTGAGGTATATCAGTGTTACAGTGAGGGGTGTGGGGTGTATCAGTGTGTTACAGTGAGGGGTGTGGGTTATATCAGAGTGTTACAGTGAGGGGTGTGGGGTATATCAGAGTGTTACAGTGAGGGGTGTGGGGTATATCAGTGTTACAGTGAGGGGTGTGGGGTATATCAGAGTGTTACATTGAGGGGTGTGGGGTATATCAATGTTACAGTGAGGGGTGTGGGGTATATCAGTGTGTTACAGTGAGGGGTGTGGGGTATATCAGAGTGTTACAGTGAGGGGTGTGGGGTATATCAATGTTACAGTGAGGGGTGTGGGGTATATCAGAGTGTTACAGTGAGGGGTGTGGGGTATATCAGTGTTACAGTGAGGGGTGTGGGGTATATCAGTGTTACAGTGAGGGGTGTGGGGTATATCAGAGTTACAGTGAGGGGTGTGGGGTATATCAGAGTGTTACAGTGAGGGGTGTGGGGTATATCAGTGTTACAGTGAGGGTTGTGGGGTATATCAGTGTTACATTGAGGGGTGTGGGGTATATCAGAGTGTTACAGTGAGGGGTGTGGGGTATATCAGTGTTACAGTGAGGGGTGTGGGGTATATCAGTGTTACAGTGAGGGGTGTGGGGTATATCAGTGTGTTACAGTGAGGGGTGTGGGGTATATCAGTGTTACAGTGAGGGGTGTGGGGTATATCAGTGTTACAGTGAGGGGTGTGGGGTATATCAGTGTGTTACAGTGAGGGGTGTGGGGTATATCAGTGTTACAGTGAGGGGTGTGGGGTATATCAGTGTTACAGTGAGGGGTGTGGGGTGTATCAGTGTTACAGTGAGGGGTGTGGGGTATATCAGTGTTACAGTGAGGGGTGTGAGGTATATCAGTGTTACAGTGAGGGGTGTGGGGTATATCAGTGTGTTACAGTGAGGGGTGTGGGGTATATCAGTGTTACAGTGAGGGGTGTGGGGTATATCAGTGTTACAGTGAGGGGTGTGGGGTGTATCAGTGTTACAGTGAGGGGTGTGGGGTATATCAGTGTGTTACAGTGAGGGGTGTGGGGTATATCAGTGTTACAGTGAGGGGTGTGAGGTATATCAGTGTTACAGTGAGGGGTGTGGGGTGTATCAGTGTGTTACAGTGAGGGGTGTGGGGTATATCAGAGTGTTACAGTGAGGGGTGTGGGGTATATCAGTGTTACAGTGAGGGGTGTGGGGTATATCAGAGTGTTACAGTGAGGGGTGTGGGGTATATCAGGTGTTACATTGAGGGGTGTGGGGTATATCAGTGTTACAGTGAGGGGTGTGGGGTATATCAGAGTGTTACAGTGAGGGGTGTGGGGTATATCAGTGTTACAGTGAGGGGTGTGGGGTATATCAGTGTAACAGTGAGGGGTGTGGGGTATATCAGTGTTACAGTGAGGGGTGTGGGGTATATCAGAGTGTTACAGTGAGGGGTGTGGGGTATATCAGTGTTACAGTGAGGGGTGTGGGGTATATCAGTGTTACAGTGAGGGATGTGGGGTATATCAGAGTGTTACAGTGAGGGGTGTGGGGTATATCAGAGTGTTACAGTGAGGGGTGTGGGGTATATCAGAGTGTTACAGTGAGGGGTGTGGGGTATATCAGTGTTACAGTGAGGGGTGTGGGGTATATCAGTGTTACAGTGAGGGGTGTGGGATATATCAGAGTGTTACAGTGAGTGGTGTGGGGTATATCAGTGTTACAGTGAGGGGTGTGGGGTATATCAGAGTTACAGTGAGGGGTGTGGGGTATATCAGAGTTTACAGTGAGGGGTGTGGGGTATATCAGTGTTACAGTGAGGGGTGTGGGGTATATCAGTGTTACAGTGAGGGGTGTGGGGTATATCAGTGTTACAGTGAGGGGTGTGGGGTATATCAGTGTTACAGTGAGGGGTGTGGGGTATATCAGTGTTACAGTGAGGGGTGTGGGGTATATCAGAGTGTTACAGTGAAGGGTGTGGGGTATATCAGTGTTACAGTGAGGGGTGTGGGGTATATCAGAGTGTTACAGTGAGGGGTGTGGGGTATATCAGTGTTACAGTGAGGGGTGTGGGGTATATCAGTGTTACAGTGAGGGGTGTGGGGTATATCAGTGTTACAGTGAGGGGTGTGGGGTATATCAGTGTTACAGTGAGGGGTGTGGGTATATCAGAGTGTTACAGTGAGGGGTGTGGGGTATATCAGAGTGTTACAGTGAGGGGTGTGGGGTATATCAGTGTTACAGTGAGGGGTGTGGGGTATATCAGTGTTACAGTGAGGGGTGTGGGGTATATCAGTGTTACAGTGAGTGGTGTGGGGTATATCAGTGTGTTACAGTGAGGGGTGTGGGGTATATCAGAGTGTTACAGTGAGGGGTGTGGGGTATATCAGTGTTACAGTGAGGGGTGTGGGGTATATCAGTGTTACAGTGAGGGGTGTGGGGTATATCAGTGTTACAGTGAGGGGTGTGGGGTATATCAGAGTGTTACAGTGAGGGGTGTGGGGTATATCAGTGTTACAGTGAGGGGTGTGTGGGGTATATCAGTGTTACAGTGAGGGGTGTGGGGTATATCAGTGTTACAGTGAGGGGTGTGGGGTATATCAGTGTTACAGTGAGGGGTGTGGGGTATATCAGTGTTACAGTGAGGGGTGTGGGGTATATCAGTGTTACAGTGAGGGGTGTGGGGTATATCAGTGTTACAGTGAGGGTGGGGTATATCAGTGTTACAGTGAGGGGTGTGGGGTATATCAGTGTTACAGTGAGGGGTGTGGGGTATATCAGAGTGTTACAGTGAGGGGTGTGGGGTATATCAGTGTTACAGTGAGGGGTGTGGGGTATATCAGTGTTACAGTGAGGGGTGTGAGGTATATCAGTGTTACAGTGAGGGGTGTGGGGTATATCAGAGTGTTACAGTGATGGGTGTGGGGTATATCAGTGTTACAGTGAGGGGTGTGGGGTATATCAGTGTTACAGTGAGTGGTGTGAGGTATATCAGAGTGTTACAGTGAGGGGTGTGGGGTATATCAGTGTTACAGTGAGGGGTGTGGGGTATATCAGTGTTACAGTGAGGGGTGTGGGGTATATCAGAGTGTTACAGTGAGGGGTGTCGGGTATATCAGTGTTACAGTGAGGGGTGTGAGGTATATCAGTGTTACAGTGAGGGGTGTGGGGTATATCAGAGTGTTACAGTGAGGGGTGTGAGGTATATCAGTGTTACAGTGAGGGGTGTGGGGTATATCAGTGTGTTACAGTGAGGGGTGTGGGGTATATCAGAGTGTTACAGTGAGGGGTGTGGGGTATATCAGAGTGTTACAGTGAGGGGTGTGGGTATATCAGTGTTACAGTGAGGGGTGTGGAGTATATCAGTGTTACAGTGAGGTGTGTGGGGTATATCAGAGTTACATTGAGGGGTGTGGGGTATATCAGTGTTACAGTGAGGGGTGTGAGGTATATCAGTGTTACAGTGAGGGGTGTGGGGTGTATCAGTGTGTTACAGTGAGGGGTGTGGGTTATATCAGAGTGTTACAGTGAGGGGTGTGGGGTATATCAGAGTGTTACAGTGAGGGGTGTGGGGTATATCAGTGTTACAGTGAGGGGTGTGGGGTATATCAGTGTTACAGTGAGGGGTGTGGGGTATATCAGAGTGTTACAGTGAGGGGTGTGGGGTATATCAGAGAGTTACAGTGAGGGGTGTGGGGTATATCAGTGTGTTACAGTGAGGGGTGTGGGGTATATCAGTGTTACAGTGAGGGGTGTGGGGTATATCAGTGTTACAGTGAGGGGTGTGGGGTATATCAGAGTGTTACAGTGAGGGGTGTGGGGTATATCAGAGTGTTACATTGAGGGGTGTGGGGTATATCAGTGTTACAGTGAGGGGTGTGAGGTATATCAGTGTTACAGTGAGGGGTGTGGGGTGTATCAGTGTGTTACAGTGAGGGGTGTGGGTTATATCAGAGTGTTACAGTGAGGGGTGTGGGGTATATCAGAGTGTTACAGTGAGGGGTGTGGGGTATATCAGTGTTACAGTGAGGGGTGTGGGGTATATCAGAGTGTTACATTGAGGGGTGTGGGGTATATCAATGTTACAGTGAGGGGTGTGGGGTATATCAGTGTGTTACAGTGAGGGGTGTGGGGTATATCAGAGTGTTACAGTGAGGGGTGTGGGGTATATCAATGTTACAGTGAGGGGTGTGGGGTATATCAGAGTGTTACAGTGAGGGGTGTGGGGTATATCAGTGTTACATTGAGGGGTGTGGGGTATATCAGTGTTACAGTGAGGGGTGTGGGGTATATCAGAGTTACAGTGAGGGGTGTGGGGTGTATCAGTGTTACATTGAGGGGTGTGGGGTATATCAGTGTTACAGTGAGGGGTGTGGGGTATATCAGTGTTACAGTGAGGGGTGTGGGGTATATCAGAGTTACAGTGAGGGGTGTGGGGTATATCAGAGTGTTACAGTGAGGGGTGTGGGGTATATCAGTGTTACAGTGAGGGGTGTGGGGTATATCAGTGTTACATTGAGGGGTGTGGGGTATATCAGAGTGTTACAGTGAGGGGTGTGGGGTATATCAGTGTTACAGTGAGGGGTGTGGGGTATATCAGTGTTACAGTGAGGGGTGTGGGGTATATCAGTGTGTTACAGTGAGGGGTGTGGGGTATATCAGTGTTACAGTGAGGGGTGTGGGGTATATCAGTGTTACAGTGAGGGGTGTGGGGTATATCAGTGTGTTACAGTGAGGGGTGTGGGGTATATCAGTGTTACAGTGAGGGGTGTGGGGTATATCAGTGTTACAGTGAGGGGTGTGGGGTGTATCAGTGTTACAGTGAGGGGTGTGGGGTATATCAGTGTTACAGTGAGGGGTGTGAGGTATATCAGTGTTACAGTGAGGGGTGTGGGGTATATCAGTGTGTTACAGTGAGGGGTGTGGGGTATATCAGTGTTACAGTGAGGGGTGTGGGGTATATCAGTGTTACAGTGAGGGGTGTGGGGTGTATCAGTGTTACAGTGAGGGGTGTGGGGTATATCAGTGTGTTACAGTGAGGGGTGTGGGGTATATCAGAGTGTTACAGTGAGGGGTGTGGGGTATATCAGTGTTACAGTGAGGGGTGTGGGTTATATCAGAGTGTTACAGTGAGGGGTGTGGGGTATATCAGAGTGTTACAGTGAGGGGTGTGGGGTATATCAGAGTGTTACAGTGAGGGGTGTGGTGTATATCAGTGTTACAGTGAGGGGTGTGGGGTATATCAGTGTTACAGTGAGGGGTGTGGGGTATATCAGTGTTACAGTGAGGGGTGTGGGGTATATCAGTGTTACAGTGAGGGGTGTGGGGTATATCAGAGTGTTACAGTGAGGGGTGTGGGGTATATCAGTGTTACAGTGAGGGGTGTGGGGTATATCAGTGTTACAGTGAGGCGGGTGGGGTATATCAGTGTTACAGTGAGGGGTGTGGGGTATATCAGTGTTACAGTGAGGGGTGTGGGGTATATCAGTGTTACAGTGAGGGGTGTGGGGTATATCAGTGTTACAGTGAGGGGTGTGGGGTATATCAGTGTCACAGTGAGGGGTGTGGGGTATATCAGTGTTACAGTGAGGGGTGTGGGGTATATCAGTGTTACAGTGAGGGGTGAGGGGTAAATCATTGTTACAGTGATGGATGTGGGGTATATCAGAGTGTTACAGTGAGGGGTGTGGGGTATATCAGAGTGTTACAGTGAGGGGTGTGGGGTATATCAGTGTGTTACAGTGAGGGGTGTGGGGTATATCAGTGTTACAGTGAGGGGTGTGGGGTATATCAGTGTTACAGTGAGGGGTGTGGGGTATATCAGAGTGTTACAGTGAGGGGTGTGGGGTATATCAGAGTGTTACATTGAGGGGTGTGGGGTATATCAGTGTTACAGTGAGGGGTGTGAGGTATATCAGTGTTACAGTGAGGGGTGTGGGGTGTATCAGTGTGTTACAGTGAGGGGTGTGGGTTATATCAGAGTGTTACAGTGAGGGGTGTGGGGTATATCAGAGTGTTACAGTGAGGGGTGTGGGGTATATCAGTGTTACAGTGAGGGGTGTGGGGTATATCAGAGTGTTACATTGAGGGGTGTGGGGTATATCAATGTTACAGTGAGGGGTGTGGGGTATATCAGTGTGTTACAGTGAGGGGTGTGGGGTATATCAGAGTGTTACAGTGAGGGGTGTGGGGTATATCAATGTTACAGTGAGGGGTGTGGGGTATATCAGAGTGTTACAGTGAGGGGTGTGGGGTATATCAGTGTTACATTGAGGGGTGTGGGGTATATCAGTGTTACAGTGAGGGGTGTGGGGTATATCAGAGTTACAGTGAGGGGTGTGGGGTGTATCAGTGTTACATTGAGGGGTGTGGGGTATATCAGTGTTACAGTGAGGGGTGTGGGGTATATCAGTGTTACAGTGAGGGGTGTGGGGTATATCAGAGTTACAGTGAGGGGTGTGGGGTATATCAGAGTGTTACAGTGAGGGGTGTGGGGTATATCAGTGTTACAGTGAGGGGTGTGGGGTATATCAGTGTTACATTGAGGGGTGTGGGGTATATCAGAGTGTTACAGTGAGGGGTGTGGGGTATATCAGTGTTACAGTCAGGGGTGTGGGGTATATCAGTGTTACAGTGAGGGGTGTGGGGTATATCAGTGTGTTACAGTGAGGGGTGTGGGGTATATCAGTGTTACAGTGAGGGGTGTGGGGTATATCAGTGTTACAGTGAGGGGTGTGGGGTATATCAGTGTGTTACAGTGAGGGGTGTGGGGTATATCAGTGTTACAGTGAGGGGTGTGGGGTATATCAGTGTTACAGTGAGGGGTGTGGGGTGTATCAGTGTTACAGTGAGGGGTGTGGGGTATATCAGTGTTACAGTGAGGGGTGTGAGGTATATCAGTGTTACAGTGAGGGGTGTGGGGTATATCAGTGTGTTACAGTGAGGGGTGTGGGGTATATCAGTGTTACAGTGAGGGGTGTGGGGTATATCAGTGTTACAGTGAGGGGTGTGGGGTGTATCAGTGTTACAGTGAGGGGTGTGGGGTATATCAGTGTGTTACAGTGAGGGGTGTGGGGTATATCAGAGTGTTACAGTGAGGGGTGTGGGGTATATCAGTGTTACAGTGAGGGGTGTGGGTTATATCAGAGTGTTACAGTGAGGGGTGTGGGGTATATCAGAGTGTTACAGTGAGGGGTGTGGGGTATATCAGAGTGTTACAGTGAGGGGTGTGGTGTATATCAGTGTTACAGTGAGGGGTGTGGGGTATATCAGTGTTACAGTGAGGGGTGTGGGGTATATCAGTGTTACAGTGAGGGGTGTGGGGTATATCAGTGTTACAGTGAGGGGTGTGGGGTATATCAGAGTGTTACAGTGAGGGGTGTGGGGTATATCAGTGTTACAGTGAGGGGTGTGGGGTATATCAGTGTTACAGTGAGGCGGGTGGGGTATATCAGTGTTACAGTGAGGGGTGTGGGGTATATCAGTGTTACAGTGAGGGGTGTGGGGTATATCAGTGTTACAGTGAGGGGTGTGGGGTATATCAGTGTTACAGTGAGGGGTGTGGGGTATATCAGTGTCACAGTGAGGGGTGTGGGGTATATCAGTGTTACAGTGAGGGGTGTGGGGTATATCAGTGTTACAGTGAGGGGTGAGGGGTAAATCATTGTTACAGTGATGGATGTGGGGTATATCAGAGTGTTACAGTGAGGGGTGTGCTGTATATCAGAGTGTTACAAAGAGAACAATTGATGCACCCTCGCATATATCCATCTACCTCCGACAGTGCAGCGCTCCCTCAGTACTGGCACCGGGTAGTGTGGGCCTGGATTATGGGGCTCGAGTCCTGGAGTATATACATCTACCTCCGACCGTGCAGCGCTCCCTCAGTACTGGCACCGGGGAGTGTGGGCCTGGATTATGGGGCACGAGCCCTGGAGTATATACATCTACCTCCGACAGTGCAGCGCTCCCTCAGGACTGGCACCGGGGAGTGTGGGCCTGGATTATGGACCTCGAGTCCTAGAGCATATACATCTACCTCCGACAGTGCAGCGCTCCCTCAGTACTGGCACCGGGGACTGTGGGCCTGGATTATGGGGCTCGAGTCCTAGAGTATATACATCTACCTCCGACAGTGCAGCGCTCCCTCAGTACTGGCACCGGGGAGTGTGGGCCTGGATTATGGACCTCGAGTCCTAGAGCATATACATCTACCTCCGACAGTGCAGCGCTCCCTCAGTACTGGCACCGGGGAGTGTGGGCCTGGATTATGGGGCTCGAGTCCCAGAGTACATTCATCTAACTCCGACAGTGCAGCGCTCCCTCAGCACTGGCACCAGGGAGTGTGGGCCTGGATTATGGGGCTCGAGTCCTAGAGTATATACATCTACCTCCGACAGTGCAGCGCTCCCTCAGTACTGGCACCGGGAGTGTGGGCCTGGATTATGGGGCTCGAGTCCCAGAGTATATACATCTACCTCCGACAGTGCAGCGCTCCCTCAGTACTGGCACCGGCGAATTTGGGCCTGGATTATGGGGCTCGAGTCCCAGAGTATATACATCTAACTCCGACAGTGCAGCACTCCCTCAGTACTGGCACCGGGGAGTGTGGGCCTGGATTATGGGGCTCGAGTCCCAGAGTATATACATCTACCTCCGACAGTGCAGCGCTCCCTCAGTACTGGCACCGGGGAGTGTGGGCCTGGATTATGGAGCTCGAGTCCTAGAGTATATACATCTACCTCCGACAGTGCAGCACTCCCTCAGTACTGGCACTGGGGAGTGTGGGCCTGGATTATGGAGCTCGAGTCCCAGAGTATATACATTTACCTCCGACAGTGCAGCGCTCCCTCAGTACTGGCACCGGGGAGTATGGGCCTGGATTATGGAGCTCGAGTCCCAGAGTATATACATCTACCTCCGACAGTGCAGCGCTCCCTCAGTACTGGCACCAGGGAGTGTGGGCCTGGATTATGGGGCTCGAGTCCCAGAGTATATACATCTACCTCCGACAGTGCAGCGCTCCCTCAGTACTGGCACCGGGGAGTGTGGGCCTGGATTATGGGGCGCGAGTCCTAGAGCATATGCATCTACCTCCGACAGTGCAGCGATCCCTCAGTACTGGCACCGGGGAGTGTGGGCCTGGATTGTGGGGCTCGAGTCCTAGAGTATATACATCTACCTCCGACAGTGCAGCGCTCCCTCAGTACTGGCACTGGGGAGTGTTGGCCTGGATTATGGAGCTCGAATCCTAGAGTATATACATCTACCTCCGACAGTGCAGCACTCCCTCAGTACTGGCACCGGGGAGTGTGGGCCTGGATTATGAGGCTCGAGTCCCAGAGTATATACATCTACCTCCGACAGTGCAGCGCTCCCTCAGTACTGGCACCGGGGAGTGTGGGCCTGGATTATGGGGCTCGAGTCCCAGAGTATATACATCTAACTCCGACAGTGCAGCGCTCCCTCAGTACTGGCACCGGGGAGTGTGGGCCTGGATTATGGGGCTCGAGTCCCAGAGTATATCCATCTACCTCCGACAGTGCAGCACTCTCTCAGTACAATTCCCCAGCCCAAGCAACATCTTTGTAAATCTCCTCTGCACCCTCTCTAGTGCAATCACATCCTTTCTGTAATGTGGTGACCAGAACTGTACGCAGTACTCTAGCTGAGGCCTAACTCGTGTTTTATTCAGTTGAAGCATAACCGCCCCCTGCTCTTATATTCTATGTCTCGACTAATAAAGGCAAGTATCCCATATGCTTTCTTAACCACCTTATCTACCTGTCCTGCTACCTTCAGGGATCTGTGGACATGCACTCCAAGGTCCCTTTATTCCTCTACACCTCTCAGTAAGAACATAAGAACATAAGAATTAGGAGCAGGAGTCGGCCATTCGGCCCCTCGAGCCTGCTCCACCATTCAATGAGATCATGGCTGATCATCGACCTCAACTCCACTTTCTCCGCCCGATCCCCATATCCCTCGATTCCCCGAGAGTCCAAAAATCCATCGATCTCGGCCTTGAATATACTCAACGACTGAGCCTCCACAGCCCTCTGGGGCAGAGAATTCCAAAGATTCACCGCCCTCTGAGTGAAGAAATTCCTCCTCATCTCAGTCCTCAATGGCCGACCCCTTATCCTGAGACTGTGACCCCTGGTTCGAGACTCTCCAGCCCAGGGGGAAACAGCCTCTCAGCATCGACCCTGTCAATCCCCCTCAGAATCTTAGACCTTTCAATGAGATCACCTCACATTCTTCTAAACTCCAGAGAGTATCGGCCCATTCTACTCAATCTCGCCTCATAGGACAACCCCCCCATCCCAGGAATCAGTCTGGTGAACCTTCGCTGCACTCCCTCTATGGCAAGTATATCCTTCCTTAGGTAAGGAGACCAAAACTGTCCACAATACTCCAGGTGTGGTCTCACCAGGGCCCTATATAATTGCAGTAAGACGTCTTTACTCTTATACTCAAATCCTCTTGTAATAAAGGCCAACATACCATTTGCTTTCTTAACATAGAAACATAGGAGATAGGAGCAGGAGTCGGCCATTCGGCCCCTCGAGCCCGCTCCGCCATTCAATGCGATCATGGCTGATCATCCAAATTCAGTACCCTGTCCCTGCCTTCTCCCCATATCCCTTGATCCCTTTAGCCTTAAGAAATATATCCAACTCCTTCTTGAATATATTTAATGAATTGGCCTCTACTGCCTTCTGTGGTAGAGAATTCCACAGGTTCACCACTCTCTGGGTGAAGAAATTCCTCTTCATCTCAGTCCTAAATGGCTTACCCCTTATCCTTCGACTGTGACCCCTGGTTCTGGACTTCCCGGTCATCGGGAACGTCTTTCCTGCATCTAGTCTGTCCAGTCCTGTCAGAATTTTATAAGTTTCCATGAGATCCCCTCTCATTTTTCTAAACTCTAGCGAGTACAAGCCCAATCGACCCAATCTCTCCTCATACGTCATTCCTGCCATCCCAGGTATCAGCCTGGTGAATCTTCGCTGCACTCCTTCCATGGCAAGAACATCCTCCCTCAGATAAGACGACCAAAACTGCACACAATACTCAAAGTGTGGTCTCACCAGGGCCTGTACAACTGCAGCAAGACATCCTTGTTCCTGTACTCGAACCCTCTCGCTACGAAGGCCAACATACCATTAGCCTTCTTAACTGCCTGCTGCACCTGCATGCTTACCTTCAGCGACTGGTGCACAAGGACACCCAGGTCTCGTTGCTTAATTGCTTGCTGTACCAGTATCTCACGCCCTTTCTTAACCGCCTTATCTACCTGTCCTGCTACCTTCAGGGATCTGTGGACATGCACTCCAAGTTCACTCTGTTCCTCTGCACGTCTCAGTATCGGTGCCCCCCGGGCTTTCTTAACCGCCTCATCCAGCTGCTGCTTTTTCGGTCTCTTTCTGTGCGCAGGGAGCCGGCGTGATGTCCGTCTACTTGTTCATGAAACGCTACACAGAGGAGGAGATGTACAGGCCGCACCCGGCCCTCTACCGCCCCCGTCTCAGCGACTGTTCCGACTACTCCGGTCAGTTCCTGCACCCTGACATCTGGCAGCGCGGCCGCAGTGCCTCGGACATCTCCAGCGACGTCTCCATCCAGATGAACGAGAGCTTTCCGCCGGCTGTCAAATGCGAGAGGGGCAGATACTCGACGTCCCCGTGCTAATCGGAGGGGCCATTGCAACAGAGGACGGTGGAGAAATCTGTACCATTAAACTAGCGGGGGGGGGGGGAGGGGTGCGGGGTGGGGGGAATGGGGGTGGGCGGGTGGGAGGGGTCAACCTGGGTGGGCGGGTGGGTGGGCGACTTAAGCGCTGAGCGGCCGTGTCCTTGCGCGCCTTCGTGGGATTGAGGGGATTTGGGGGTGAATTGGGAGACTTAAGTGCTGACTTGCCGTGTCCTTGCGCACCTTCGTCGGGTAGAGGGGATTTGGGGGTGAATTGGGAGACTTAAGTGCTGACTGGCCGTGTCCTTGCGCGCCTTCGTGGGGTAGGGGGGATTTGGGGGTGAATTGGGAGACTTAAGTGCTGACTGGCCGTGTCCTTGCGCGCCTTCGTGGGTTAGAGGGGTTTTGGGGGTGAATTGGGAGACTTAAGTGCTGACTTGCCGTGTCCTTGCGCGCGCTCGTGGGGTAGAGGGGTTTTGGGGGTGAATTGGGAGACTTAAGTGCTGACTTGCCGTGTCCTTGTGCACGCTCGTGGGGTAGAGGGGTTTTGGGGGTGAATTGGGAGACTTAAGTGCTGACTTGCCGTGTCCTTGTGCGTCTTCGGGGGAGGGATTGGGGTGGAGCGGCTTAAGTGCTGAGTGACCGTGTCCACACGCGCGGACAGAAATCGGTAGAGAGTCGCGGGGAGGGTTCGACAGAGCAGATAGATGAAGGGGCCTCGATCAACGCAAGGGTCCGTGACATCGCACCGCTTCGGAAATGGGCGGCTCCTCTCGGCCCTGGGTAACGATGGGCTCCGCTTTCTGTTGCGGGGGGGGGGGGGGACTGGGCGAGGGGCCGGTGGGTCAGAGGAGGTGAGAGTCCTACGCGGAAGCAGGGGATCGCTCAGATGGGAGGGAGTCATTGGCGGCATATGTTTGGTGGGGAGCTGGGGGAGGGGGCCTTTTCGTCAGCTGTCCTCAGGACCGCGAGGGCGGGCAGTGGGTTTTACACGACGTGCCCCATTAAAGCCACTGTGGAGCAAGCGTGTCCAAAAGATGGCTCCCTGGAGTCAGTCAGAGGTCAATCGCTGCAAATTGGTCGAAGAGACACTTGCGTTGTCGGTGGGGGGTGGTGGGGGGGGGGCGGGTAGAGGAGGCAAAGTCAGCGAGAAACCAGCAGGAAATGACTAGCGTCATTTCTTTCCGTCGGGACTGCGGCAGCCTGTAGCGTGACATTCGGGATGTGACGGCCAGAGGGTGACAGCCAATGTGCGCTACCCCGCGGAGCGCGAGCGATCCTGAATGCGACGCGCGGAGAGCGTGACGGCTGGTGGGGGCGTGACGCAATTGGATGTGACGCCCCCTCCCGCGTGACGCCCCAGAGCGTGACGTGCGAGGGATTTGCGTCACGAGACCGCGCGGCAGCTGGCGATTCGGAACTGGGCGCTGGGGAGGGGGGAGGGGAGCGGGTTGGGGGATAATCGCAATCGACGCCAGCAATAAGGTGGGATCAGAACAGCGACGAATGGTCCACGCGCCTCCAACTAGCTATTGAACCAGAGTGGGGGCGTCATGCGACTGGGGGAGAACGAGCAGCAGAATGGTTCCATTGAAACACATCTGCCCCCATCGCATATAAAAGAGGTAAAGGCAGCGGGGAGGTGGCTGAATAGCGTTTCTTGATCAAGGGAGGGCTCAAGACTGTGTCAGTTCCCCTCTCCAAATATGGGACTCCCTCCTCTCCCTCAGTCTCCAAACTGTGGGACTCCCTCCCCTCCTTCAGTCTCCAAACTGTGGGACTCCCTCCCCTCCCTCAGTCTCCAAACTGTGGGACTCCCTCCCCTCCCTCAGTCTCCAAACTGTGGGACTCCCTCCCCTCCTCAGTCTCCAAACTGTGAGACTCCCTCCCCTCCCTCAGTCTCCAAACTGTGGGACTCCCTCCCCTCCCTCAGTCTCCAAACTGTGAGACTCCCTCCCCTCCCTCAGTCTCCAAACTGTGGGACTCCCTCCCCTCCCTCAGTCTCCAAACTGTGGGACTCCCTCCCCTCCCTCAGTCTCCAAACTGTGGGACTCCCTCCCCTCCCTCAGTCTCCAAACTGTGGGGCTCCCTCCCCTCCCTCAGTCCCCAAACTGTGGGACTCCCTCCCCTCCCTCAGTCTCCAAACTGTGGGATTCCCTCCCCTCCCTCAGTCTCCAAACTGTGGGACTCCCTCCCCTCCCTCAGTCTCCAAACTGTGGGACTCCCTCCCCTCCCTCAGTCTCCAAACTGTGGGACTCCCTCCCCTCCCGCAGTCTCCAAACTGTGGGACTCCCTCCCCTCCATCAGTCTCCAAACTGTGGGACTCCCTCCCTCCCTCAGTCTCCAAACTGTGGGACTCCCTCCCCTCCCTCAGTCTCCAAACTGTGGGACTCCCTCCCCTCCCTCAGTCTCCAAACTGTGGGACTCCCTCCCCTCCCTCAATCTCCAAATAATGGGGCTCCTTCCCTCCATCTACACTGTCCCATCAAACACTCCCAGGGCAGATACAGCACGGGTTAGATACAGAGTAAAGCTCCCTCTAAACTGTCCCATCAAACACTCCCAGGGCAGGTACAGCACGGGTTAGATACAGAGTAAAGTTCCCTCTACACTGTCCCATCAATCACTCCCAGGGCAGGTACCGCACGGGTTCGATACAGAGTAAAGCTCCCTCTACACTGTCTCATCAAACACTCCCAAGGCCTGTATAGCACGGGTTAGATACAAAATAAAGCTCCCTCTACACGGTCCCATCAAACACTCCCAGGGCAGGTACAGCACGGGTTAGATACAGAGTAAAGCTCCCTCTACACTGTCCCATCAAACACTCCCAGGGCAGGTACAACACGGGTTAGTTACAGAGTAAAGCTCCCTCTACACTGTCCCATCAAACACTCCCAGGGCAGGTACAGCACGGGTTAGATACAGAGTAAAGCTCCCTCTACACTGTCCCATCAAACACTCCCAGGGCAGGTACAACACGGGTTAGATACAGAGTAAAGCTCCCTCTACACTGTCTCATCAAACACTCCCAGGTCAGACACAGCATGGGTTAGATACAGAGTAAAGCTCCCTCTACACTGTCCCATCAAACACTCCCTGGGTAGGTACAACACGGGTTAGTTACAGAGTAAAGCTCCCTCTACACTGTCCCATCAAACACTCCCAGGGCAGGTACAGCACGGGTTAGATACAGAGTAAAGCTCCCTCTACACTGTCCCATCAAACACTCCCAGGGCAGGTACAACACGGGGTTAGATACAGAGTAAAGCTCCCTCTACACTGTCTCATCAAACACTCCCAGGTCAGACACAGCACGGGTTAGATACAGAGTAAAGCTCCCTCTACACTGTCTCATCAAATACTCCTCGGTACCAGAGAGTGGGGAGACACTCTCTGACCCACTGCCCCTCCCAGTCTCCCATCTGAAAGTGGTTTGTTGTCTGTTTCCCTCTCTGTCTCTCTCTGTCTGTCTCTCTCTCTCTCTGTCTCTCTCTCTGTCTGTCTGTCTCTCTCTGTCTGTCTCTCTCTCTGTCTCTGTCTCTCTCAATTCAATTCAAATGCTTTATTGGCATGAAAGTTTACAGAGAACCATATTGCCAAAGCTTACATAGCAAAAAGGTACAGTTTTCCAACTCTCTCTCTCTCTCTCTGCCTCTCTCTCTCTCTCTCTGTCTCTCACTCTCCCTCTGTCTCTCTTTCCATACACAGAGCAGGAAAGGCCCAGGCTCCAACCACGGCCTGCGCTGAGTTAGGACACAGGCGAAAACGGGAAGGGAAGGAGGACCGAGAGGAGCGCGGGGAGTGGGAGCCTGTGTGACTAGGCCTCGTTGCCGGGGGCCTGGGGAGGGGGGGGATGCGACGGCAGCGCCGGTGGACGAGTTTGAAAAGGCCTCGACAGCAAAATACCCCCCGCCCCAGGGACAGCCCTTGCGGGAATGAACCGAGAGGGGGCGGGGGCGGGCAGAGGGAGAGTGAGAGTCAGCGCCCGGAGCAAAGTAGGCGAGCCCAGGGATTAACGGCCTGTGTAGGCCGCAGGGCGGGAGCCAGGCGAAGGAGGGCGATCGCAGGCCGGACCGGTGTGGGGCTTGAAACATAAGCTTTGTACATAGCCCGGGCCCATCAAACGCGCTCATTTCAAATGGTAGAGCATTATTGAAAAGTTTTACAAAGAAAAATAAGGCGTAAATGAATATATATTCAATGAAAGGGGAGGGGGGGAGCAGATAAATTGCACGTTTTCGTTGATATTTTCACAGCTCAGTGAATAATTGCTCAGTGAGTTCCATTATCTGTGCTTTAAGAGTGCGATCCTTGTACATTCGATGGTTTCAATAGAGATAGGCGCGACGGAAGAAACTCCAATAGCTTAAGGGATGACGACAGTGCTTTCTGTAAAAAAAAAACGAGATCTCATGAGCAATCCATCGACCTGCTTTGTAATATATGTACATTATCAAAATTAAATAAAGTTAATCAATCAATTTGTTGTGTCCGAATGTTTTACTGCCATTCGATGTGTTGCTTTCTCGGACCCAGCAATCTTTGCCAGGCCAGATACAGAGAAAATCTCACTGTCCCGTCAAACACTCCCAGGGCAGGTACAGCACGGGTTAGATACAGAGTAAAGCTTCCTCTACACTGTCCCATCACACACCCCCAGGGCAGGTACAGCACGGGGTTAGATACAGAGTAAAGCTCCCGCTACACTGTCCCATCAAACACTCCCAGGGCAGGTACAGCATGGGTTAGATACAGAGTAAAGCTCCCTCTACACTGTCCCATCAAACACTCCCAGGTCAGGTACAGCACGGGGTTAGATACAGAGTAAAGCTCCCTCTACACTGTCCCATCAAACACCCCCAGGGCAGGTACAGCACGGGGTTAGATACAGAGTAAAGCTCCCTCTACACTGTCCCATCAAACACTCCCAGGGCAGGTACAGCACGGGTTAGATACAGAGTAAAGCTCCCTCTACACTGTCCCATCAAACACTCCCAGGGCAGGTACAGCACGGGGTAGATACAGAGTAAAGCTCCCTCTACACTGTCCCATCAAACACTCCCAGGGCAGGTACAGCACGGGGTTAGATACAGAGTAAAGCTCCCTCTACACTGTCCCATCAAACACTCCCAGGGCAGGTACAGCATGGGTTAGATACAGAGTAAAGCTCCCTCTACACTGTCCCATCAAACACTCCCAGGGCAGGTACAGCACGGGTTAGATACAGAGTAAAGCTCCCTCTACACTGTCCCATCAAACACTCCCAGGGCAGGTACAGCATGGGTTAGATACAGAGTAAAGCTCCCTCTACACTGTCCCATCAAACACTCCCAGGGCAGGTACAGCACGGGTTAGATACAGAGTAAAGCTCCCTCTGCACTGTCCCAACAAACACTCCCAGGGCAGGTACAGCACGGGGTTAGATACAGAGTAAAGCTCACTCTACACTGTCCCAACAAACACTCCCAGGGCAGGTACAGCACAGGGTTAGATACAGAGTAAAGCTCCTCAACACTGTCCCGTCAAACACTCCCAGGGCAGGTACAGCACGTGGTTAGATACAGAGTAAAGCTCCCTCTACACTGTCCCATCAAACACTCCCAGGGCAGGTACAGCACGGGGTTAGATACAGAGTAAAGCTCACTCTACACTGTCCCAACAAACACTCCCAGGGCAGGTACAGCACGGGTTAGATACAGAGTAAAGCTCCCTCTGCACTGTCCCAACAAACACTCCCAGGGCAGGTACAGCACGGGTTAGATACAGAGTAAAGCTCACTCTACACTGTCCCAACAAACACTCCCAGGGCAGGTACAGCACGGGGTTAGATACAGAGTAAAGCTCCCTCTACACTGTCCCAACAAACACTCCCAGGGCAGGTACAGCACGGGGTTAGATACAGAGTAAAGCTCCCTCTACACTGTCCCAACAAACACTCCCAGGGCAGGTACAGCATGGGGTTAGATACAGAGTGAAGCTCCCTCTACACTGTCCCAACAAACACTCCCAGGGCAGGTACAGCACGGGTTAGATACAGAGTAAAGCTCACTCTACACTGTCCCAACAAACACTCCCAGGGCAGGTACAGCACGGGTTAGATACAGAGTAAAGCTCCCTCTACACTGTCCCAACAAACACTCCCGGGGCAGGTACAGCATGGGGTTAGATACAGAGTAAAGCTCCCTCTACACTGTCCCCATCAAACACTCCCAGGGCAGGTACAGCACGGGTTAGATACAGAGTAAAGCTCCCTCTACACTGTCCCCATCAAACACTCCCAGGGCAGGTACAGCACAGGGTTAGATACAGAGTAAAGCTTCCTCTACACTGTCCCATCAAACACTCCCAGGGCAGGCACAGCACGGGTTAGATACAGAGTAAAGCTCCCTCTACACTGTCCCATCAAACACTCCCAGAGCAGGTACAGCATGGGGTTAGATACAGAGTAAAGCTCCCTCTACACTGTCCCATCAAACACTCCCAGGGCAGGTACAGCACGGGTTAGATACAGAGTAAAGCTCCCTCTACACTGTCCCATCAAACACTCCCAGGGCAGGTACAGCACGGGTAAGATACAGAGTAAAGCTCCCTCTACACTGTCCCATCAAACACTCCCAGGGCAGGTACAGCATGGGTTAGCTACAGAGTAAAGCTCCCTCTACACTGTCCCATCAAACACTCCCAGGGCAGGTACAGCACAGGGTTAGATACAGAGTAAAGCTTCCTCTACACTGTCCCATCAAACACTCCCAGGGCAGGTACAGCATGGGTTAGATACAGAGTAAAGCTCCCTCTACACTGTCCCATCAAACACTCCCAGGGCAGGTACAGCACGGGGTTAGATACAGAGTAAAGCTCCCTCTACAATGTCCCATCAAACACTCCCAGGGCAGGTACAGCACGGGTTAGATACAGAGTAAAGCTCCCTCTACACTGTCCCCATCAAACACTCCCAGGGCAGGTACAGCACAGGGTTAGATACAGAGTAAAGCTTCCTCTACACTGTCCCATCAAACACTCCCAGGGCAGGTACAGCACGGGTTAGATACAGAGTAAAGCTCCCTCTACACTGTCCCATCAAACACTCCCAGGGCAGGTACAGCACGGGGTTAGATACAGAGTAAAGCTCCCTCTACAATGTCCCATCAAACACTCCCAGGGCAGGTACAGCACGGGTTAGATACAGAGTAAAGCTCCCTCTACACTGTCCCATCAAACACTCCCAGGGCAGTTACAGCACGTGGTTAGATACAGAGTAAAGCTCCCTCTACAATGTCCCATCAAACACTCCCAGGGCAGGTACAGCACGGGTTAGATACAGAGTAAAGCTCCCTCTACACTGTCCCATCAAACACTCCCAGGGCAGGTACAGCATGGGGTTAGATACAGAGTAAAGCTCTCTCCACACTGTCCCATCAAACACTCCCAGGGCAGATACAGCACGTGGTTAGATACAGAGTAAAGCTCCCTCTACACTGTCCCATCAAACACTCCCAGGTCAGATACAGCATGGGTTAGATACAGTGTAAAGCTCCCTCTGCACTGTCCCTGATGTGCCTCAATAATTCCGAGACTCGAAGGTAGCAGAACAAAACAAGGCTTTTATTAACTTAGAACGAAACACGTAAGCGAGAGAGATGTCGTCCTTCTGGAGACTGGGGCTAGACTGAAAGCTAGCTTACAAACGGGGCCAGGTATGGGCGGAGCCCTACACACAGCACATTCCAGTATACAATACAGCACATTCCAGTACACAATACAATGAGGTCTGGGGGAAGGGAAATGACACTGAAACCGATCTCAGTCACAGGCAGTGATGAATGGAAATATTTAATCACATTCACCCCTTCTATAGATTTAGTCTGTTCGGGGGTTTGATAGTCCTCTGCGACCGACGTGGCTGTTGCGGTGCCGCGGGTGTCGGCTGGGTGTCCCCGGTAGCCTCCTGGGTCTCTGCCGGGGGTGCCACCAGGGTTGTTGAAGGGGTAGTTGGTGGGGGAGCCATTGGTCGGTGTTCTTCCGGGGGTGATGAAAGAGTAGTGGGTGGGTAAGAGTTGCTGTGATCGTCGTTGCCGCTATTGCCGTGGTTGTTGTCGATGCCGGCTGGGGCGATGTCTTTTATGGACACGGTGTCCTCCCTTCCGTCGGCGTGCCGGACATATGCGTATTGGGGGTTGGCGTGGAGTAGGTGTACTGGCTCCACGAGAGGGTCCGTCCTGTGGCCCCTCACATGCCTTCGCACGAGTACCGGACCTGGGGCGGAGAGCCATGACGGCATGGATACGCCTGAGGTGGATTTCCGGGGAAAGACAAACATTCGTTCATGAGGCGTGGTATTAGTGGCCGTACACAATAGCGACCGTATCGAATGGAGCACATCCGAGAGGACTTCCTGCCAGCGGGAGATAGGGAGGCCCTTGGTCCTTAGAGCTAGAGTGACTGCTTTCCATACTGTCCCGTTCTCTCGCTCCACTTGGCCGTTACCCCGGGGGTTGTAGCTGGTGGTACGGCTCGTGGCGATCCCCCTGGACAGCATGTACTGGCGTAGCTCTTCACTCATGAAGGACGCCCCCCTATCCGTATGGATGTAGCTCGGCTAACCGAACAGGCAGAACAGGCTGTTGAGGCATTTAATGACCGTGGCGCTGGTCATGCCTGGGCAGGGGAAGGCGAATGGGAACCGGGAGTATTCGTCCACAATGTTCAGGAAGTAAACATTGCGGTCGACGGACGGGAGGGGGCCCTTGAAATCTAAGCTGAGCCGCTCAAAGGGCCGTGTAGCTTTGATTAAGTGGGCTCTATCTGGGCGGTAGAACCGAGGCTTGCACTCAGCGCAAGTGCGGCAGTTCCTGGTCAGGGACCGAACTTCCTCAATCGAGTAGGGTAAGTTACGGGACTTTATGAAGTGGAACAGCCGTGTGACCCCGGGGTGGCAGAGGTCGTTGTGGAGGGTCTGTAGCCGATCCCTGGTGGCGCTGGCACACATCCCTCGTGAGAGGGCGTCAGGGGATTCGTTAAGGGCCCCTGGCCGGTAAATGATGTCATAATCGAAGGT
The DNA here is from genome assembly GCF_052327205.1 of Somniosus microcephalus. Taxonomy (NCBI): domain Eukaryota; kingdom Metazoa; phylum Chordata; class Chondrichthyes; order Squaliformes; family Somniosidae; genus Somniosus; species Somniosus microcephalus. The sequence goes on along the minus strand of NW_028225187.1, from coordinate 17,052,068 downwards.
GGAGAGCTCGATCCGCCACCTAAGAATCTTATCATTTTTAATCTTCCCCCTCTGTTTATTATTGAACATAAACGCTACCGACCACTGGTCGGTAAGTAGGGTGAAGCGTTTGCCGGCTAGGTAGTGGCGCCAGTGGCGCACTGCCTCCACGATGGCTTGGGCCTCCTTTTCCACGGAGGCGTGTCTGATCTCGGGGCCTTGGAGGGTCCTCAAGAAGAAAGCTACGGGCCGCCCCGCCTGGTTGAGGGTGGCCGCCAAGGCGACGTCAGACGCATCACTTTCCACTTGAAATGGAGTGTTCTCGTCCACTGCCTGTAGCGTGGCCCGCTCAATATCCTGCTTAATGCTTTTGAAGGCGGCGTGGGCCTCAGCAGAGAGCGGGAAAGAGGATGCTTTCAAGAGGGGGCGGGCTTTGTCGGAGTAGTTGGGGACCCATTGGGAATAATAAGAAAATAACCCCAGGCACCTTTTCAGGGCTTTGGGAGTGTTGGGCAGGGGCAGCTCCCGTAGGGGGCGCAATCGGTCGGGGTCTGGTCCGATTTCCCCATTCTCCACCACGCTGCCTAGTATGCAGAGGCGCGTGGTGTTGTAAACGCACTTGTCCTTGTTGTAGGTGAGGTTGAGTTTTTGTGCGGTTTTCAGGAACCTCTCCAGGTTCGAGTCGTGATCCTGCTGGTTGTGACCGCAGATGGTGACGTTGTCGAGGTAGGGGAAGGTTGCCTGCAAGTGGTGGTCATCGACCATGCGGTCCATCTCCCTCTGGAAGACCGAGACCCCATTCGTCACCCCAAAGGGGACTCTGAGGAATTGGTAGAGGCGTCCGTTCACCTCGAAGGCGGTGTACGGGCGGTCCTCTGGTCTGATAGGGAGCTGGTGGTACGCTGACTTGAGGTCGATGGTGGAGAACACCCGGTATTGGGCGATTTGGTTCACCATTTCTGATATGCGGGGTAGCGGGTAGGCGTCTAGTAGGGTGTACCTGTTGATCGTTTGACTATAGTTGATCACCATCCGTTTCTTCTCGCTACCCCTTACCACTACCACTTGGGCGCGCCACGGGCTGTTGCTGCGTTCAATAATGCGCTCTTTCAGGAGCATGTCTACCTCGGTCGCGATAAACCGCCTGTCCTCCCAGCTGTACCTCCTGCTTTTGGTCGCTATTGGCCGGCAGTTAGGGGTAAGGTTCGCGAATAGCGAAGGCGGCTTTACCTTCAGGGTAGCCAGACCGCACACTGTGAGGGGCGGCTGGGTCCCACCGTACTTGAGCGTGATGCTTTGGTGGTTGCACTGGAAATCCAGGCCCAAGATCACGCTCGCACATAGGTTCTTCATGATTAATACTTTAAAATTATCATATACAGTTCCGTTAACGCCCAATTGTACCGTGCAGTAACCCAGAATGGTCGATGTCTGGGTTTTGTCAGCCATAGAGATGGTACCCTGAGTAGGGACCACCTTTAGGGAGAGTTGCTGTGCCAGTTCTGGGTGGATAAAGCTCTCCGTGCTTCCACTGTCAATTAAGCATTTAACCCGGCACCCGTTTACCTCGATGTCCACCATTGATTTGGATAGCGGGTGCGGCCTGGTCTGGTCCACTGTGACCGATGCCACTGTAGGGCCCTGATCGATACAAGATGGCGTCCACGCTGTCTGCTCACAAGATGGCGGACCCCACGAGGTCGGGCAAGATGGCGTCCAAGATGGCCGCTCCCACGGCGCACACGCGGCGGTGGCGGGTTTTCCGGCGGTTGGTTTTCCGGCGGGGTTCCCTCTGCACACCTTCCCGAAGTGCCCCTTCTTACCGCACTTGAAGCAGGTGGTGCCTTTCGCCGGGCACAGGTTTCTGGTGTGCTTTGGCTGCCCGCAGAAGTAGCAGTTGGGTCCCTGACGCGTCGCGGCTGTCGTAGGGCTTCTGGGGGGAGAGCGGGGCCCAGCCGGTGTCGGGCTGTCGGGCGGGGAAGATGCCTTCCAAGATGGCGGCGCCCTCGGTGCACACGTGGCGGCGTGGACGGCGCGGGCTGAAGAGTAGGCGTCCGAGTTTCTCTGGGCCACATCCAGGGATCGCGCGGTGTCCGCAGCCTGTTTCAGGTCCAACCCCGTTTTTTCCAGCAGTCTTTGCCGGATGTAAGTGGAGCTGAGGCCTGTGATGAAGGCATCGCGAACAAGCTCGTCAGTGTACACCGCGGCTTTTACATCTCGGCACTTGCAGTCTTTGCCAAGCATTTTCAGGGTGCTTAGGAACTCCTCCACCGATTCCCCAGGTCGCTGTGCGCGGGTGGCGAGCAGGTGCCTAGCATACACCTCATTCGTAGGCTGCTGGTAATGCGCCTTTAAGATGTCGCAGGCGGCCAGGTACGTCTCGGCGTCTTGGATGAGGGGGTAAACCCGGTGGCTTACCCAATTCCGCAGAATTCCGAGTCTCATCCTTGCAGCGTCCGTAGCGTCTTTGACGGCTGCGGAATTGTCCAGGAAGAATTCCATACACTCAAACCAGTGTCCGAAGCGTGCCGATGCGTCCGGAGCATGTTGATCCAAATCCAAACGTTTGGGTTTCAGGAGTTGATCCATAGTGTTGAAAATAAGTTAATAAAATTGATGTGCCTCAATAATTCCGAGACTCGAAGGTAGCAGAACAAAACAAGGCTTTTATTAACTTAGAACGAAACACGTAAGCGAGAGAGATGTCGTCCTTCTGGAGACTGGGGCTAGACTGAAAGCTAGCTTACAAACGGGGCCAGGTATGGGCGGAGCCCTACACACAGCACATTCCAGTATACAATACAGCACATTCCAGTACACAATACAATGAGGTCTGGGGGAAGGGAAATGACACTGAAACCGATCTCAGTCACAGGCAGTGATGAATGGAAATATTTCATCACAGTCCCATCAAACACTGCCAGGGCAGATATAGCACGGGGTTAGATGCAGAATAAAGCTCCCTCTGCACTGTCCCATCAAACACTCCCAGTGCAGGAACAGCACGGAGTATGATACAGAGTAAAGCTCCCTCTACACAGTCCCATCAAACAAGCCCAGGGCAGGTAAAGCATGGGTTAGATACAGAGTAAAGTTTCCTCTACACTGTCCCATCAAACACTCCCAGGGCAGGTGCAGCACGGGTTAGAGGCAGAGTAAAGCTCCCTCTATACTGTCCCATCAAACACTCCCAGGGCTGGTACAGCAAAGGATACAATCAGAGTAAAGCTCCCTCTACACTGTCCCATCAAACACTCCCAGGGCAGGTACAGCACGGGGTTAGATACACAGTAAAGCTCCCTATACACTGTCCCAAAAACACTCCCAGGGCAGGTACAGCACGGGTTAGATACAGAGTAAAGCTCACTCTACACTGTCCCATCAAACACTCCCAGGGCAGGTACAGCACGGGGTTAGGTACAGATTAAAGCTCCCTCTCCACTGTCCCATCAAACACTCCCAGGGCAGGTACAGCACGGGTTAGATACAGAGTAAAGCTCCCTCTACACTGCCCCATCAAACACTCCCAGGGCAGGTACAGCACGGGGTTACATACAGAGTAAAGCTCACTCTACACTGTCCCTTCAAACACTCCCAGGGCAGGTACAGCATGGGTTAGATACAGAGTAAAGCTTCCTTTAAACTGTCCCATCAAGCACTCCCAGGGCAGGTACAGCACGGGTTAGATACAGAGTAAAGCTCCCTCTACACTGCCCCATCAAACACTCCCAGGGCAGGTACAGCACGGGGTAACATACAGAGTGAAGCTCACTCTACATTGTCCCATCAAACACTCCCAGGGCAGGTACAGCACGGGGTTAGATACAGATTAAAGCTCCCTCTACACTGCCCCATCAAACACTCCCAGGGCAGGTAGAGCACAGGGTTAGATACAGAGTAAAGCTTCCTCTACACTGTCCCATCAAAAACTCCCAGGGCAGGTACAGCACGGGTTAGATACAGAGTAAAGCTCCCTCGACACTGTCCCATCAAACACTCCCAGGGCAGGTACAGCACGGGTTAGGTACAGAGTAAAGCTCTCTCCACACTGTCCCATCAAACACTCCCAGGGCATATACAGCACGGGGTTAGATACAGAGTTAAGCTCCCTCTACACTGTCCCATCAAACACTCCCAGGTCAGATACAGCACCGGTTAGATACAGAGTAAAGCTCCGTTTACTCTGTCCCATCAAACACTCCCAGGGCAGGCACAGCACGGGGTTAGATACAGTGTAAACCTCCCTCTACACTGTCCCATCAAACACTCCCAGGACAGGTAAAGCATGGGTTAGATACAGAGTAACGCTTCCTCTACACTGTCCCATCATACACTCCCAGGGCAGGTACAGCACGGGTTAGAGGCAGAATAAAGCTCCCTCTGCACTGTCCCAAAAAACACACCCGGGGCAGGTACAGCATGGGGTTAGTTACAGAGTAAAGCTCCCTCTACACTGTCCCATCAAACACTCCCAGGGCAGGTACAGCACGGGTTAGATACAGAGTAAAGCTCCCTCTACACTGTCCCATCAAACACTCCCAGGGCAGGTCCAGCACGGGTTAGATACAGAGTAAAGCTCTCTCTACACTGTCCCATGAAACACTCCCAGGGCAGGTACAGCATGGGGTTAGATACAGAGTAAAGCTCCCTCTACACTGTCCCATCAAACACTCCCAGGGCAGGTACAGCACGTGGTTAGATACAGAGTAAAGCTCCCTCTACACTGTCCCATCAAACACTCCCAGGGCAGGTACAGCACGGGTTAGATACAGAGTAAAGCTCCCTCTACACTGTCCCATCAAACACTCCCAGGGCAGGTACAGCACGTGGTTAGATACAGAGTAAAGCTCCCTCTACACTGTCCCATCAAACACTCCCAGGGCAGGTACAGCACGGGTTAGATACAGAGTAAAGCTCCCTCTACTCTGTCCCATCAAACACTCCCAGGGCAGGTACAGCACGGGGTTAGATACAGAGTAAAGCTCCCTCTACACTGTCCCATCAAACACTCCCAGGGCAGGTACAGCACGGGTTAGATACAGAGTAAAGCTCCCTCTACTCTGTCCCATCAAACACTCCCAGGGCAGGTACAGCACAGGGTTAGATACAGAGTAAAGCTTCCTCTACACTGTCCCATCAAACACTCCCAGGGCAGGTACAGCACGGGTTAGATACAGAGTAAAGCTCCCTCTACAATGTCCCATCAAACACTCCCAGGGCAGGTACAGCACGGGTTAGATACAGACTAAAGCTCCCTCTACACTGTCCCATCAAACACTCCCAGGGCAGGTACAGCACGGGGTTAGATACAGAGTAAAGCTCCCTCTACAATGTCCCATCAAACACTCCCAGGGCAGGTACAGCACGGGTTGGATACAGAGTAAAGCTCTCTCCACACTGTCCCATCAAACACTCCCAGGGCAGATACAGCACGGTGTTAGATACAGAGTAAAGCTCCCTCTACACTGTCCCATCAAACACTCCCAGGTCAGATACAGCACCGGATAGATACAGAGTAAAGCTCCCTCTACACTGTCCCATCAAACACTGCCAGGGGAGACACAGCACGGGGTTAGATGCAGAATAAAGCTGCCTCTGCACTGTCCCATCAAACACTCCCAGGGCAGGCACAGCACGGGGTTAGATACAGTGTAAAGCTCCCTCTACACTGTCCCCATCAAACACTCCCAGGGCAGGTAAAGCACGGGTTAGATACAGAGTAAAGCTCCCTCTACACTGTCCCATCAAACACTCCCAGGGCAGGCACAGCACGGGGTTAGATACAGTGTAAACCTCCCTCTACACTGTCCCATCAAACACTCCCAGGGCAGGTAAAGCACGGGTTAGATGCAGAGTAATGCTTCCTCTACACTGTCCCATCATACAGTCCCAGGGCAGGTACAGCACGGGGTAGTGGCAGAATAAAGCTCCCTCTACACCGTCCCAACAAACACTCCCAGGGCAGGTACAGCACGGGTTAGATACAGAGTAAAGCTCCCTCTACACTGTCCCATCAAACACTCCCAGGGCAGAAACAGCACGTGGTTAGATACAGAGTAAAGCTCCCTCTACACTGTGCCATCAAACACTCCCAGGTCAGATACAGCATGGGTTAGATACAGAGTAAAGCTCCCTCTGCACTGTCCCATCAAACACTGCCAGGGCAGATACAGCACGGGGTTAGATGCAGAACAAAGCTCCCTCTGCACTGTCCCATCAAACACTCCCAGTGCAAGAACAGCACGGAGTATGATACAGAGTAAAGCTCCCTCGACACTGTCCAATCAAACACTCCCAGGGCAGGTAAAGCATGGGTTAGATACAGAGTAAAGCTTCCTCTACACTGTCCCATCAAACACTCCCAGGACAGGTACAGCACGGGGTGACATACAGAGTGAAGCTCACTCTACACTGTCCCATCAAACACTCCCAGGGCAGGTGCAGACGGGGTTACATACAGAATGAAGCTCACTCTACACTGTCCCATCAAACACTCCCAGGGCAGGTACAGCACGGGGTTAGATACAGAGTAAAGCTTCCTCTAAACTGTCCCATCAAATACTCCCAGGGCAGGTACAGCACGGGGTTACATACAGAATGAAGCTCACTCTACACTGTCCCATCAAACACTCCCAGGGCAGGTACAGCACGGGGTTAGATACAGAGTAAAGCTCCATCTACACTGCCCCATCAAACACTCCCAGGGCAGGTACAGCACGGGGTTAGGTACAGATTAAAGCTCCCTCTACACTGCCCCATCAAACACTCCCAGGGCAGGTAGAGCATGGGGTTAGATACAGAGTAAAGCTTCCTCTACACTGTTCCATCAAAAACTCCCAGGGCAGGTACAGCACGGGTTAGATACAGAGTAAAGCTCCCTCGACACTGTCCCATCAAACACTCCCAGGGCATATACAGCACGGGGTTAGATACAGAGTAAAGCTCCCTCTAGACTGTCCCATCAAACACTCCCAGGTCAGATACAGCACCGGTTAGATACAGAGTAAAGCTCCCTTTACACTGTCCCATCAACACTGCCAGGGCAGATACAGCACGGGGTTAGATGCAGAATAAAGCTGCCTCTGCACTGTCCCATCAAACACTCCCAGGGCAGGCACAGCACGGGGTTAGATACAGTGTAAACCTCCCTCGACACTGTCCCATCAAACACTCCCAGGACAGGTAAAGCACGGGTTAGATACAGAGTAACGCTTCCTCTACACTGTCCCATCAAACACTCCCAGGGCATGTACAGCACGTGGTTAGATACAGAGTAAAGCTCCCTCTACACTGTCCCATCAAACACTCCCAGGACAGGTAAAGCACGGGTTAGATACAGAGTAACGCTTCCTCTACATTGTCCCATCATACACTCCCAGGGCAGGTACAGCACGGGTTAGAGGCAGAATAAAGCTCCCTCTACACTGTCCCAACAAACACTCCCGGGGCAGGTACAGCATGGGGTTAGTTACAGAGTAAAGCTCCCTCTACACTGTCCCATCAAACACTCCCAGGACAGGGACAGCACGGGTTAGATACAGAGTAAAGCTCCCTCTACACTGTCCCATCAAACACTCCCAGGGCAGGTACAGCACCGGTTTAGATACAGAGTAAAGCTCCCTCTACACTGTCCCATCAAACACTCCCAGGGCAGGTACAGCACCGGTTAGCTACAGAGTAATGCTCCCTCTACACTGTCCCATCAAACACTCCCAGGGCAGGTACAGCACAGGTTGGATACAGAGTAAAGCTCCCTCTACACTGTCCCATCAAACACTCCCAGGGCAGGTACAGCACGGGTTAGATACAGAGTAAAGCTCCCTCTACACTGTCCCATCAAACACTCCCAGGGCAGGTACAGCACGGGTTAGATACAGAGTAAAGCTCCCTCTACACTGTCCCATCAAACACTCCCAGGGCAGGTACAGCATGGGTTAGATACAGAGTAAAGCTCCCTCTGCACTGTCCCATCAAACACTCCCAGGGCAGGTACAGCACGGGTTAGATACAGAGTAAAGCTCCCTCTACTCTGTCCCATCAAACACTCCCAGGGCAGGTACAGCACGGGTTAGTTACAGAGTAAAGCTCCCTCTACACTGTCTCATCAAACACTCCCAGGGCAGGTACAGCACGGGGTTAGATACAGAGTAAAGCTCCCTCTACACTGTCCCATCAAACACTCCCAGGGCAGGTACAGCACGGGGTTAGATACAGAGTAAAGCTCCCTCTACAATGTCCCATCAAACACTCCCAGGGCTGGTACAGCACGGGGTTAGATACAGAGTAAAGCTCTCTCCACACTGTCCCATCAAACACTCCCAGGGCAGATACAGCACGTGTTTAGATACAGAGTAAAGCTCTCTCCACACTGTCCCATCAAACACTCCCAGGGCAGATAAAGCACGGGGTTAGATACAGAGTAAACCTCCCTCTACACTGTCCCATCAAACACTCCCAGGTCAGATACAGCACCGGTTAGATACAGAGTAAAGCTCCCTCTACACTGTCCCATCAACACTGCCAGGGGAGATACAGCACGGGGTTAGATGCAGAATAAAGCTGCCTCTGTATTGTCCCATCAAACACTCCCAGGGCAGGCACAGCACGGGGTTAGATACAGAGTAAAGCTCCCTCTACACTGTCCCAACAAACACTCCCGGGGCAGGTACAGCATGGGGTTAGATATAGAGTAAAGCTCCCTCTACACTGTCCCATCAAACACTCCCAGGGCAGGTACAGCACGGGTTAGATACAGAGTAAAGCCCCCTCTACACTGTCCCATCAAACACTCCCAGGGCAGGTACAGCACTGGTTAGCTACAGAGTAAAGCTCCCTCTACACTGTCCCATCAAACACTCCCAGGGCAGGTACAGCACGGGATTAGATACAGAGTAAAGCTCCCTCTACACTGTCCCATCAAACACTCCCAGGGCAGGTACAGCACGGGTAAGATACAGAGTAAAGCTCCCTCTACTCTGTCCCATGAAGCACTCACAGGGTAGGTACATCACAGGGTTAGATACAGAGTAAAGCTTCCTCTACACTGTCCCATCAAACACTCCCAGGGCAGGTGCAGCACGGGTTAGATACAGAGTAAAGCTCCCTCTACACTGTCCCATCAAACACTCCCAGGGCAGGTACAGCACGGGGTTAGATACAGAGTAAAGCTCCCTCTACAGTGTTCCATCAAACACTCCCAGGGCAGGTACAGCACGGGTTAGATACAGAGTAAAGCTCCCTCTACACTGTCCCATCAAACACTCCCAGGGCAGGTACAGCACGGGGTTAGATACAGAGTAAAGCTCCCTCTACAATGTCCCATCAAACAGTCCCAGGGCAGGTACAGCACGGGTTAGATACAGAGTAAAGCTCCCTCTACACTGTCCCATCAAACACTCCCAGGTCAGATACAGCATGGGTTAGATACAGAGTAAAGCTCCCTCTACACTGTCCCATCAAACACTCCCAGGGCAGGTACAGCACGGGGTTAGATGCAGAATAAAGCTCCCTCTGCACTGTCCCATCAAACACTCCCAGGGCAGGTAAAGCACGGGTTAGATACAGTGTAAAGCTTCCTCTGCACTGTCCCATCAAACACCCCAGGGCAGGTGCAGCACGGGTTAGAGGCAGAGTAAAGCTCTGGTGGCATAATGGTTAGCACGGTGGCATAGTGGTTAGCACTGTGGCATAGTGGTTAGCACTATTGCCTCACAGCACCAGGGACCCGGGTTCGAATCCGGCCTCGGGCGACTGTCTGTGTGGAGTTTGCACATTCTCCCCGTGTTTGCGTGGGTTTCCTCCGGGTGCTCCGGTTTCCTCCCACAGTCCAAAGATGTGCGGGTTAGGTTGATTGGCTATGATAAATTGACCCTTAGTGTTAGGGGGATTAAATATGTGGGGTTACGGGGATAGGGTGGGATATGTGTTGGTGTAGGGGTTACGGGGATCGGGTGGGATATGTGTCGGTGCAGGCTCGATGGGCCGAAATGGCCTCTATCTGCACTGTGGGGTTTCTGTGATTTCTGTGATACACTGTCCCATCGAACACTCCCAGGGCTGGTACAGCAAAGGTTACAAACAGAGTAAAGCTCCCTCTACACTGTCCCATCAAACACTCCCAGGGAAGGTACAGCACGGGGTTAGATACAGAGTAAAGCTCCTTCTACACTGTCGCATCAAACACTCCCAGGGCAGGTACAGCACGGGGTTAGATACACAGTAAAGCTCCCTATACACTGTCCCATCAAACACTCCCAGGGCAGGTACAGCACAGGTTGTGATGAAATATATTCCATTCATCACTGCCTGTGACTGTGGTCGGTTTCAGTGTCATTTCCCTTCCCCCAGTCCTCATTGTATTATGTATTGGAATGTGCTGGAATGTGCTGTGTGTAGGGCTCCGCCCATACCTGGCCCCTTTTGTAAGCTGGCTCAGTCTGGCCTCAGCCTCCAGAAGGAAGACATCTCTCTCTTTCACGTGTTACTTTCTAATTTAATAAAAGCCTTGTTTTGTTTCGCTAACATCGAGTCTCGGAACTTATTGAGGCACATCAATTTTATTAAATTATTTTTCAACACTATGGATCAACTCCTGAAACCCGAACGTTTGGATTTGGATCAACATGCTCCGGACGCATCAGCACGCTTCGGACACTGGTTTGAGTGCATGGAATTCTTCCTGGACAATTCCGCAGCCGTCAAAGATGCTACGGACGCTGCGAGGATGAGACTCGGAATTCTGCGGAATTGGGTAAGCCACCGGGTTTACCCCCTCATCCAAGACGCCGATACGTACCTGGCCACCTGCGACATCTTAAAGGCGCATTACCAGCAGCCTACGAATGAGGTGTATGCTAGGCATCTACTCGCTACTCGCGCACAGCGACCTGGGGAATCGGTGGAGGAGTTTCTAAGCATCCTGAAAATGCTTGGTAAAGACTGTAAGTGCCGAGATGTAAAAGCCGCAGTGTACACCGACGAGCTTGTTCGCGATGCCTTTATCACAGGCCTCAGCTCCACTTACATCCGGCAAAGACTGCTGGAAAAAACGGGGTTGGACCTGAAACAGGCTGCAGACACCGCGCGGTCCCTGGATGTGGCCCAGAGAAACTCGGACACCTACTCTTCAGCCCGCGCCGTCCACGCCGCCACGTGCGCACCGAGGGCGCCGCCATCTTGGAAGGCATCTTCCCCGCCCGGCAGCCCGACACCGGCGGGGCCCAGCTCTCCCCCCAGAAGCCCTACGACAGCCGCGACGCGTCAGGGACCCAACTGCTACTTCTGCGGGCAGCCAAAGCACACCAGAAACCTGTGCCCGGCGAAAGGCACCACCTGCTTTAAGTGCGGTAAGAAGGGGCACTTCGGGAAGGTGTGCAGAGGGAACCCTGCCGGAAAACCAACCGCCGGAAATCCCGCAACCGCCGCGTGTGCGCCGTGGGAGCGGCCAGCTTGGACGCCATCTTGCCCGACCTCGTGGGGTCCGCCATCTTATGAGCAGACAGCGTGGACGCCATCTTGTATCGATCAGGGCCCTACAGTGGCATCGGTCACAGTGGACCAGACCAGGCCGCACCCGCTATCCAAATCAATGGTGGACATCGAGGTAAACGGGTGCCGGGTTAAATGCTTAATTGACAGTGGAAGCACGGAGAGTTTTATCCACCCTGAACTGGCACAGCAACTCTCCCTAAAGGTGGTCCCTACTCAGGGTACCATCTCTATGGCTGATAAAACCCAGACATCGACCATTCTGGGTTACTGCACGGTACAATTGGGCATTAACGGAACTGTATACGATAATTTTAAAGTGTTAATCATGAAGAACCTATGTGCGAGCGTGATCTTGGGCCTGGATTTCCAGTGCAACCACCAAAGCATCACGCTCAAGTACGGTGGGTCCCAGCCGCCCCTCACAGTGTGCGGTCTGGCTACCCTGAAGGTAAAGCCGCCTTCGCTATTCGCGAACCTTACCCCTAACTGCCGGCCAATAGCGACCAAAAGCAGGAGGTACAGCTGGGAGGACATGCGGTTTATCGCGACTGAGGTAGACAGGCTCCTGAAAGAGCGCATTATTGAACGCAGCAACAGCCTGTGGCGCGCCCAAGTGGTAGTGGTAAGGGGTAGCGAGAAGAAACGGATGGTGATCGACTATAGCCAAACGATCAACAGGTACACCCAACTAGACGCCTACCCGCTACCCCGCATATCAGAAATGGTGAACCAAATCGCCCAATACCGGGTGTTCTCCACCATCGACCTCAAGTCAGCGTACCACCAGCTCCCTATCAGACCAGAGGACCGCCCGTACACCGCCTTCGAGGTGAACGGACGCCTCTACCAATTCCTCAGAGTCCCCTTTGGGGTGACGAATGGGGTCTCGGTCTTTCAGAGGGAGATGGACCGCATGGTCGATGACGACCACTTGCAGGCAACCTTCCCCTACCTCGACAACGTCACCATCTGCGGCCACAATCAGCAGGATCACGACTCGAACCTCGAGAGGTTCCTGGAAACCGCACAAAAACTCAACCTCACCTACAACGAGGACAAGTGCGTTTTCAACACCACGCGCCTCTGCATACTAGGCAGCGTGGTGGAGAATGGGGAAATCGGACCAGACCCCGACCGATTGCGCCCCCTACGGGAGCTGCCCCTGCCCAACACTCCCGAAGCCCTGAAAAGGTGCCTGGGGTTATTTTCTTATTATGCCCAAAGAGTCCCCAACTACTCCGACAAAGCCCGCCCCCTCTTGAAAGCATCCTCTTTTCCGCTCTCTGCTGAGGCCCACGCCGCCTTCAAAAGCATTAAGCAGGATATTGAGCGGGCCACGCTACAGGCAGTGGACGAGAACACTCCATTTCAAGTGGAAAGTGATGCGTCTGACTTCGCCTTGGCGGCCACCCTCAACCAGGCGGGGCGGCCCGTAGCTTTCTTCTCGAGGACCCTCCAAGGCCCCGAGATCAGACACTCCTCCGTGGAAAAGGAGGCCCAAGCCATCGTGGAGGCAGTGCGCCACTGGCGCCACTACCTAGCCGGCAAACGCTTCACCCTACTTACCGACCAGCGGTCAGTAGCGTTTATGTTCAACAATAAACAGAGGGGGAAGATTAAAAATGATAAGATTCTTAGGTGGCGGATCGAGCTCTCCACCTTCGAGTACAACATCATTTACCGGCCAGGGGCCCTTAACGAATCCCCTGATGCCCTCTCACGAGGGGTAACGGCCAGGTGGAGCGAGAGAACGGGACAGTGTGGAAAGCAGTCACTCTAGCTCTAAGGACCAAGGGCCTCCCTATCTCCCGCTGGCAGGAAGTCCTCTCGGATGTGCTCCATTCGATACGGTCGCTATTCTGTACGGCCACTAATGCCACGCCTCATGAACGTATGTTTGTCTTTCCCCGGAAATCCACCTCAGGTGTATCCATGCCGTCATGGCTCTCCACCCCAGGTCCGGTACTCGTGCGAAGGCATGTGAGGGGCCACAAGACGGACCCTCTCGTGGAGCCAGAACACCTACTCCACGCCAACCCCCAATACGCATATGTCCAGCACGCCGACGGAAGGGAGGACACCATGTCCATAAAAGACGTCGCCCCAGCCGGCATCGACAACAACCACGGCAACAGCAGCGACAACGATCACAGCAATTCTTACCCACCCACTACTCTTTTCAACGATCACAGCAACCCTTACCCACCCACTACTCTTTCATCACCCCCGGAAGAACATCGACCAACGGCACCCCCACCAACTACCCCTTCAACAACCCTGGCGGCACCCCCGGCAGAGACCCAGGAGGCTACCGGGGACACCCAGCCGACACCCGCGGCACCACGTCGGTCGCAGAGGACTATCAAACCCCCGAACAGACTAAATCTATAGAAGGGGTGAATGTGATGAAATATATTCCATTCATCCCTGCCTGTGACTGTGGTCGGTTTCAGTGTCATTTCCCTTCCCCCAGTCCTCATTGTATTATGTATTGGAATGTGCTGGAATGTGCTGTGTGTAGGGCTCCGCCCATACCTGGCCCCTTTTGTAAGCTGGCTCAGTCTGGCCTCAGCCTCCAGAAGGAAGACATCCCTCTCTTTTACGTGTTACTTTCTAATTTAATAAAAGCCTTGTTTTGTTTCGCTAACATCGAGTCTCGGAACTTATTGAGGCACATCACAGGTTACATACAGAGTAAAGCTCCCTCTACACTGTCCCAGCAAACACTCCCAGGACAGGTACAGCACGGGGTTACATACAGAGTGAAGCTCCCTCTACACTGTCCCATCAAACACTCCCAGGGCAGGTACAGCACGGGGTTAGATACAGATTAAAGCTCCCTCTCCACTGTCCCATCAAACACTCCCAGGGCAGGTACAGCACGGGTTAGATACAGAGTAAAGCTTCCTCTAAACTGTCCCATCAAACACTCCCAGGGCAGGTACAGCACGGGTTCGATACAGAGTAAAGCTCCCTCTATAGTGTCCCATCAAACACAACCAGGGCAGTAACAGCACGGGGTTAGATACAGAGTAAAGCTCCCTCTACACTGTCCCATCAAACACTCCCAGGGCAGGTACAGCACGGGGTTACATACAGAGTGAAGCTCACTCTACATTGTCCCATCAAACACTCCCAGGGCAGGTACAGCACGGGGTTAGATACAGAGTAAAGCTCCCTCTACACTGTCCCATCAAACACGCCCAGGGCAGGTACAGCATGGGTTAGATACAGAGTAAAGCTCCCTCTACACTGTCCCATCAAACACTCCCAGGGCAGGTACTGCACGGGGTTAGATACAGAGTAAAGCTTCCTCTACACTGTCCCATCAAAAACTCCCAGGGCAGGTATGTAGTGTATGTACCCGTCTACCTTTAAGAGAACTATTGTATGTAACCGTCCACCTTTAAGAGAACTATTTTAGGTGTGGCACTACTTTGTTTGGCTTCTGTATACTGTAATACCGACGGTGACCACACCAGTATATAAGTGTTGTGTCAGGAATTATTGGGCAGATTCGCCCTGACCTTCGAATAGTAAAGTCCTGTTTTAAGTTACTCTTGGAGTCTGTGTATTAATTAACTAAACAACCCACAGACTTTACAGTGGCGACGAGTCCGATCGTACCCTGCGGCAACAATACGTCCGAAGCAGTTAACGAGCGTCGAGAAGAGGCAACCGCCCTCGTCGTTCTGCTGGGAAAAAACTCGAGGCTGCAGAACTAGAAAGGAGGAAGAATTCAGAGACAAAGACTTCCATCAGCAACAGGCACTGACTGTCCCTTCTGCCACGGTGAGGAGTGAGCCGATCAGCACGAGAAGCAAGGCGGCCACGGTGACTGTGAGTAAGGGAAAGTAAAAAGAATAACCGGAGGATAAGGGCGGTGCACTCGACCACGGTCGAGGGGGAAAGGAGCCGGACAGAAGTCGGGCCCAGAGGCGCTGAGACTGGGGCAGCGTGGAGCAAGGAAGCCGCGGTACAGACAGGCTGGGGGACGCAACGGCGTCGTGAGACAGCTAGACCGCGACCGGCGAAAAAGGCCGGGCAGCGACCGAAGCCACGAAGCGCTGCGACCGGGAGCGTAGGCGCGGGAAGAGATAAACTCAGCCGCAGCCGGGGAGGGAAGCACCGGACTGCGAGAGGGCTGGGAGGCGCGATTGGGAGCCGAGCGAGCGGGAGAAGCAGAGCCGACCAAGGGAGACTGAGCGAAAGCCAGTCCAGCGGCTGAAACTGTTCTCCGTCAACGGGGTGTACCCAGCGCCGGTAGAGCCGAGCGAGCGGGAGAGAGACAGAGCCCGAGCAAGGGGAACTGAGCGAGAGCCAGCCCAGCGGCTGAAACTGTTCGCCGTCAACGGGGTGTACCCAGCGCCGGTTGCCCTGCCGAGAAAAGGGAAAGCACTGAAGCCGACGCGCAGGCTGTGAACCTGAAAGCCAGCGGCCGTCGCCTGTGGGGAAAAGTGTACCCCTCCCGCCAGGGAAGAAACGCGGGAAGCCGCCATTAGGCGGGGAAGAAGACAGAAGCGGGAAACCGCCATTGAAGTGGGTGGGGAGAGAAGATAAGCGCGGGAAACCGCCATTTTCGTGGGAACCGCCATCTTGAACAAAAAAAGAAAATTTAAAGAAATAATCCGTGGTGTTATCAGGAAGAGAGGAAGATGCCTAAGCGTGGTAACATCAACGATTTTAATTCCGAGGTAGAAGACTGGGCCACGTATGCGGAGCGCATTGAGATCTATGGTGAGGCCAATAAAATAGAAGAAGATGACAAAGCTATAACCTTGCTAAACTCGATGGGCGCGAAGACATACGGGCTCTTGAAGCATCTACTAGCACCAGCTAAACTGGCGGATCAGACTTTCGATGATATTGCTGCTGTCCTGAAGGATCATTTTAACCCCGCACCACTGATGTTGGCGGAACGATCCAAATTTTACGCGAGAACGCAACGGAAAGACGAAAGCAACGCAGAATACTTGGTCGAACTGCGTAGACTAGCGAAACACTGCCAGTTTGGAGGGAATCTGACAGAGGCATTGCGAGACAAGTCCGTGTGCGGATTGGCAAAGGAAGGAACGCAAAAGCGACTACTCGAAGAGAACGACCTTACACTTGACAGGGCTGTCCTTATTGCAGCATCGCACGAAGCCGCAGCGAAGGGAACTGCGGAAATGCAGCTAAAGGCAGCGGCACTCAGTGTGCAGCAAATTACTTCGGGTACAACGAAATGCTATCGTTGTGGGAAGACAACACACGACCAGAACCAATGCTGGTTTAAGAACCAGGAATGTAGGAAATGTGGCAAGCTCGGTCACATAGCTAAGGTATGCCGGTCAGGGAAGGAGACCAACAATAATGAGTCACCACAAAAGAGGTACAGGAAGGTACATGAGGTGACTAGGAAGAGTCCGGAAGAACAGAATTCGGACTCACACTCCAACTGCAAGGAACTGGATAGTCTGAGAATTCACAATGTGAGTAATGAAGCTGACCGACAAGCTATCTGGATCACACTACAGATTGCAAAAGTCCAAGTGAAAATGGAAGTGGACACCGGATCGGCGTTGACGGTCATGAATAAGCATGATTATAAAAAGTTATTCAAGCATATTCCCCTACGGGATACGGAACTAGTATTGCAGACATACACGGGGCACAAAGTATACCCCATCGGAAAGATAGAAGTCAAGGTGAGATACAAGGACAAAGATCACCAAAGGATGGACCTGTATGTGTTGCCTGAGGGAGGTCCACCACTTCTGGGACAGGAGTGGATCAGGAAAATAAAGATAGACTGGCATTCACTAAACGCCATGACGGTAGATTCCGGAAAGGAAGATGTCAAACCTGAACGGTTGTCCAGAATATTGGACGAAGCTAAAGAGGTATTCCAGCAAGGACTGGGAACACTGCGAGGAATTAAAGCAAAGGTTAAGATTGCAGAACATGCAAGCCCAAAATTTTTCAAAGCCAGATCGGTACCTTACGCGATACGACCTGCTGTGGAGGCAGAACTGGAAGAACTTGAACGATCAGGGGTACTGTCAAAAGTGGACTGGAGTGAGTGGGCCACGCCCATTGTTCCCGTCATGAAGTCTTCACCAAGTGACAAGCCAGGGGGACCGGGGAAGGTCCGCATCTGCGGAGACTTCAAGATCACAGTGAATCCGGTGCTTCACACGGTACAATACCCGCTTCCGCGGATTGAAGACATCTTTGCTTCGTTGGCTGGAGGGAAACACTTCACCAAGATAGACCTGGCACAGGCATACTTACAGATGGAGGTTGAGGAAGAGTCACGTCAGTACCTCACCATCAACACACACAGAGGCTTGTATCATTATAATAGACTGGTTTTTGGGGTAGCTTCGGCTCCAGCAATTTGGCAGAGGGCCATGGAGCAGGTATTACAAGGAATTCCAAGCACGCAGTGTTACTTAGATGATATCCTGATTACGGGAGAAGACGAGGAAGAACACCTCACAAATTTGAAACTGGTGCTCACTAGGTTGAAGGAATATGGCCTTCGAGTTAATCGCAAGAAATGTGAGTTCTTCCAAAAACGGATCTCGTACTGCGGTCATGTCATTGACCGAGAGGGGCTGCACAAGTCACCTGACAAGATAGAAGCTGTCGTGAAGGCCCCCGCTCCGGAAAACGTATCACAGTTAAGATCATTCTTGGGGTTGATTAATTATTATCACAAGTTTCTGCCGAATCTATCCACGGTGCTGCATCCGCTGAATGCTCTGTTGCGGAAAGAAGTACCATGGAAGTGGAGTGAGGAATGTAAAAAGGCCTTTCACAGAAGCAAGGCGTTGATTACCTCTGAAGAAGTGTTGGCTCATTTCAACCCAACGTTACCTCTTCGTCTAGCTTGTGATGCTTCCCCCTATGGAATTGGAGCAGTACTTTCACACAAGTTACCAAATGGCTCGGAAAGGCCAGTGGCATTCGCGTCCCGATCATTGACCTCCGCGGAGCGAAATTATGCTCAAATAGATAGGGAGGCCCTCAGCCTTGTGTGGGGCGTAAAGAAATTCAATCATTACCTGCAGGGCAAGAAGTTCACATTACTGACAGACCACCAGCCGTTGGTGTCCATATTCAACCCTAACAAGGCCGTTTCCACCATGACAGCGCAAAGGTTACAGAGGTGGTCCGTGTTACTTGGGGCACACCAATATGACATCGAATACAAAAGGTCCAAACAGCATGGAAATGCTGATGGGTTATCACGCTTGCCATTGCCGATAGTAGAAGAAGCGACTACAGTGGACCCGGTAGAGATGTTCCACTCATCCATAGTGGAATGTTTACCAGTAACAAATTCGATGATCGAAAACGAAACAAGAAATGACCCGACTCTCTCACGAGTCTATGATTTAACGGTGGAGGGATGGCCAACACAGGGCGAACCAACGCTGCCAGCATTTTCGCAGAGAAAAGAACAGCTGTCAGTGTGTCGAGGAACCCTGATGTGTGGATCGAGAGTGGTGATTCCACCCAAACTTCAACAGAAGGTGGCACGGTGGCATAGTGGTTAGCATTGTTGCCTCACAGCGCCAGGGACCCGGGTTCAAATCTGGCCTCGGGCGACTGTCTGTGTGGAGTTTGCACATTCTCCCCGTGTTTGCGTGGGTTTCCTCCGGGTGCTCCGGTTTCCTCCCACAGTCCAAAGATGTGCGGGTTAGGTTGATTGGCTATGATAAATTGACCCTTAGTGTTAGGGGATTAAATACGTGGGGTTACAGGGATAGGGTGGGATATGTGTCGGTGCAGGCTCGATGGGCCGAAATGGCCTCTATCTGCACTGTGGGGATTCTGTGGATTCTGTGGAGAAGGTATTAAAGGAGCTGCACGAGGGACATCTGGGTGGAGTGAAAATGAAGAACCTAGCAAGAGCGTTTGTGTGGTGGCCAGGCATTGATAGGGACATCGAAGAAATCACTAAGAGCTGTCTAGGATGCCAGAAGGTCCAAAACGCGCCACCACAGGCTCCTCTGCATCCATGGGAGTGGCCCTCATCTCCTTGGCAAAGGGTACACATCGACTTTGCTGGTCTATTTATGGACTCAATGTTTCTAATAGCGGTGGATGCACACTCCAAGTGGCCGGAGGTAATAAAGATGTCCACCACCACCACGGAAAAAACCATCACAGTGTTAAGGACCATGTTTGCTAGGAATGGGCTGCCGGAACAGATCTGTTCTGATAATGGACCGCAATTTGTGTCCGAAGAATTCAAGAAATTCTTAAAGAGCAATGGGGTTAAGCACTACACGTCAGCCCCATACCATCCCGCCTCCAATGGATTGGCTGAAAGGTTTGTCCAGACCTTCAAGAAGGCCATAAAGGCCATGGGTAATGAAGCCATTAACTTACAACATAAGGTGGATAGCTTCTTGTTGGCGTACAGGAATGCAACACATGCGGTCACAAATCAAACTCCCGCCATGATGTTTTTTAATAGACGACTAAGACGCCGGCTGGATTTGCTTAAGCCAAACGTCAGAAGGGACGTAGAGAACCGGCAATTCCAGGGCATGAATGAAAGGCCAACTAGATCTTTTCAGATAGGTCAACAAGTTTTGGCCCGGGACTACCGTACCGAGAAATGGCAGCCTGGAACTATTGGAAAAAGGCTAGGGCCGTTGATGTATACAGTGGACATTGGGGACAGTATAATAAGGCGCCATGTTGACCAGATCATAGGGTCAGCCACAAATGGCCAACCTACTCCACCACCTTACACGGTTAATGTTGAGTCAGAGATACCCAGAACACCTACCTCCGATCTGGTAATACTGGAATCAGATGAACCTGACACTGTCCTTCAAGCCGAATCGACCTTGCCAGAAGCACCTACTGTGATGAAATATTTCCATTCCTCACTGCCTGTGACTGAGATCGGTTTCAGTGTCATTTCCCTTCCCCCAGACCTCATTGTATTGTGTACTGGAATGTGCTGTATTGTATACTGGAATGTGCTGTGTGTAGGGCTCCGCCCATACCTGGCCCCGTTTGTAAGCTAACTCAGTCTGGCCTCAGTCTCCAGAAGGAAGACATCTCTCTCTCTTACGTGTTACGTTCTAAGTTAATAAAAGCCTTGTTTTGTTCTGCTAACTTCGAGTCTCGGAATTATTGAGGCACATCAATTTTATTAACTTATTTTTCAACACTATGGATCAACTCCTGAAACCCGAACGTTTGGATTTGGATCAACATGCTCCGGATGCATCAGCACGCTTCGGACACTGGTTTGAGTGTATGGAATTCTTCCTGGACAATTCCGCAGCCGTCAAAGACGCTACGGACGCTGCGAGGATGAGACTCGGAATTCTGTGGAATTGGGTAAGCCACCGGGTTTACCCCCTCATCCAAGACGCCGAGACGTACCTGGCCACCTGCGACATCTTAAAGGCGCATTACCAGCAGCCTACGAATGAGGTGTATGCTAGGCACCTGCTCGCCACCCGCGCACAGCGACCTGGAGAATCGGTGGAGGAGTTCCTAAGCACCCTGAAAATGCTTGGCAAAGACTGCAAGTGCCGAGATGTAAAAGCCGCAGTGTACACTGACGAGCTTGTTCGCGATGCCTTCATCACAGGCCTCAGCTCCACTTACATCCGGCAAAGACTGCTGGAAAAAACGGGGTTGGACCTGAAACAGGCTGCGGACACCGCGCGATCCCTGGATGTGGCCCAGAGAAACTCGGACGCCTACTCTTCAGCCCACGCCGTCCACGCCACCACGTGTGCACCGAGGGCGCCGCCATCTTGGAAGGCATCTTCCCCGCCCGACAGCCCGACACCGGCTGGGCCCCGCTCTCCCCCCAGAAGCCCTACGACAGCCGCGACGCGTCGGGGACCCAACTGCTACTTCTGCGGGCAGCCAAAGCACACCAGAAACCTGTGCCCGGCGAAAGGCACCACCTGCTTTAAGTGCGGTAAGAAGGGGCACTTCGGGAAGGTGTGCAGAGGGAACCCCGCCGGAAAACCATCCGCCGGAAAACCCGCCACCGCCGCGTGTGCGCCGTGGGAGCGGCCATCTTGGACACCATCTTGCCCGACCTCGTGGGGTCCGCCATCTTGTGAGCAGACAGCGTGGACGCCATCTTGTATCGATCAGGGCCCTACAGTGGCATCGGTCACAGTGGACCAGACCAGGCCGCACCCGATATCCAGGTCAATGGTGGACATCGAGGTAAACGGGTGCCGGGTTAAATGCTTAATTGACAGTGGAAGCACGGAGAGCTTTATCCACCCAGAACTGGCACAACAACTCTCCCTAAAGGTGGTCCCTACTCAGGGTACCATCTCTATGGCTGACAAAACCCAGACATCGACCATTCTGGGTTACTGCACGGTACAGTTGTGCGTTAACGGAACTGTATATGATAATTTAAAAGTATTAATCATGAAGAACCTATGTGCGAGCGTGATCTTGGGCCTGGATTTCCAGTGCAACCACCAAAGCATCACGCTCAAGTACGGTGGGTCCCAGCCGCCCCTCACAGTGTGCGGTCTGGCTACCCTGAAGGTAAAGCCGCCTTCGCTATTCGCGAACCTTACCCCTAACTGCCGGCCAATAGCGACCAAAAGCAGGAGGTACAGCTGGGAGGACAGGCGGTTTATCGCGACCGAGGTAGACAGGCTCCTGAAAGAGCGCATTATTGAACGCAGCAATAGCCTGTGGCGCGCCCAAGTGGTGGTGGTAAGGGGTAGCGAGAAGAAACGGATGGTGATCGACTATAGTCTAACGATCAACAGGTACACCCTACTAGACGCCTACCCGCTACCCCACATATCAGAAATGGTGAACCAAATCGCCCAATACTGGGTGTTCTCCACCATCGACCTCAAGTCAGCGTACCACCAGCTCCCTATCAGACCAGAGGACCGCTCGTACACCGCCTTCGAGGCGAACGGACGCCTCTACCAATTCCTCAGAGTCCCCTTTGGGGTGACGAATGGGGTCTTGGTCTTCCAGAGGGAGATGGACCGCATGGTCGATGACCACCACTTGCAGGCAACCTTCCCCTACCTCGACAACGTCACCACCTGCGGTCACAACCAGCAGGATCACGACTCGAACCTCGAGAGGTTCCTGAAAACTGCACAAAAACTCAACCTCACCTACAACGAGGACAAGTGCGTTTACAACACCACGCGCCTCTGCATACTAGGCAGTGTGGTGGAGAATGGATAAATCGGACCAGACCCCGACCGATTGCGCCCCCTACGGGAGCTGCCCCTGCCCAACACTCCCGAAGCCCTGAAAAGGTGCCTGGGGTTATTTTCTTATTATTCCCAATGGGTTCCCAACTACTTCGACAAAGCCCGCCCCCTCTTGAAAGCATCCTCTTTCCCACTCTCTGCTGAGGCCCACGCCGCCTTCAAAAGCATTAAGCAGGATATTGAGCGGGCCACGCTACAGGCAGTGGACGAGAACACTCCATTTCATGTGGAAAGTGATGCGTCTGACTTCGCCTTGGCGGCCACCCTCAACCAGGCGGGGCGGCCCGTAGCTTTCTTCTCGAGGACCCTCCAAGGGCCCGAGATCAGACACTCCTCCGTGGAAAAGGAGGCCCAAGCCATCGTGGAGGCAGTGCGCCACTGGCGCCACTACCTAGCCGGCAAACGCTTCACCCTACTTACCGACCAGCGGTCGGTAGCGTTTATGTTCAATAATAAACAGAGGGGGAAGATTAAAAATGATAAGATTCTTAGGTGGCGGATCGAGCTCTCCACCTTCGAGTACAACATCATTTACCGGCCAGGGGCCCTTAACGAATCCCCTGACGCCCTCTCACGAGGGATGTGTGCCAGCGCCACCGGGGATCAGCTACAGACCCTCCACAACGACCTCTGCCACCCAGGGGTCACGCGGCTGTTCCACTTCATAAAGTCCCGTAACTTACCCTACTCGATTGAGGAAGTTCGGTCCCTGACCAGGAACTGCCGCACTTGCGCTGAGTGCAAGCCTCGGTTCTACCGCCCAGATAGAGCCCACTTAATCAAAGCTACACGGCCCTTTGAGCGGCTCAGCTTAGATTTCAAGGGCCCCCTCCCGTCCGTCGACCGCAATGTTTACTTCCTGAACATTGTGGACGAATACTCCCAGTTCCCATTCGCCTTCCCCTGCCCAGACATGACCAGCGCCATGGTCATTAAATGCCTCAACAGCCTGTTCTGCCTGTTCGGTATGCCGAGCTACATCCATACGGATAGGGGGGCGTCCTTCATGAGTGAAGAGCTACGCCAGTACATGCTGTCCAGGGGGATCGCCACAAGCCGTACCACCAGCTACAACCCCCGGGGTAACGGCCAAGTGGAGCGAGAGAACGGGACAGTATGGAAAGCAGTCACTCTAGCTCTAAGGACCAAGGGCCTCCCTATCTCCCGCTGGCAGGAAGTCCTCTCGGATGTGCTCCATTCGATACAGTCGCTATTGTGTACGGCCACTAATACCACGCCTCATGAACGAATGTTTGTCTTTCCCCGGAAATCCACCTCAGGCGTATCCATGCCATCATGGCTCTCCACCCCAGGTCCGGTACTCGTGCGAAGGCATGTGAGGGGCCACAAGACGGACCCTCTCGTGGAGCCAGTACACCTACTCTACGCCAACCCCCAATACGCATATGTCCGGCACGCCGACGGAAGGGAGGACACCGTGTCCATAAAAGACGTCGCCCCAGCCGGCCTCGACAACAACCACGGCAATAGCGGCAACGACGATCACAGCAACTCTTACCCACCCACTACTCTTTCATCACACCCGGAAGAACACCGACCAACGGCACCCCCACCAACTACCCCTTCAACAACCCTGGCGGCACCCCCGGCAGAGACCCAGGAGGCTACCGGGGACACCCAGCCAACACCCGCGGCACCGCAACAGCCACGTCGGTCGCAGAGGACTATCAAACCCCCGAACAGACTAAATCTATAGAAGGGGTGAATGTGATGAAATATTTCCATTCATCACTGCCTGTGACTGAGATCGGTTTCAGTGTCATTTCCCTTCCCCCAGACCTCATTGTATTGTGTACTGGAATGTGCTGTATTGTATACTGGAATGTGCTGTGTGTAGGGCTCCGCCCATACCTGGCCCCGTTTGTAAGCTAACTCAGTCTGGCCTCAGTCTCCAGAAGGAAGACATCTCTCTCTCTTACGTGTTACGTTCTAAGTTAATAAAAGCCTTGTTTTGTTCTGCTAACTTCGAGTCTCGGAATTATTGAGGCACATCACCTACTACCCCGCCGGGAGTTACGACACCACCGAGGCGTTATCCGGACAGAGTCCGGAAACCTCCAGAGAGACTGAATCCGTGAACTGTCTTGCATAAAGTTGTATATATGTTATAATGTATGTTTATTGGGGAATCAGTATGTTGTAAGCTAAAAAGGGAGGATTGTAGTGTATGTACCCGTCTACCTTTAAGAGAACTATTGTCTGTAACCGTCCACCTTTAAGAGAACTACTTTAGGTGTTGCACTACTTTGTTGGCTTCTGTATACTGTAATACCGACGGTGACCACACCGGTATATAAGTGCTGTGTCAGGGATTATTGGGCAGATTCGCCCTGACCTTCGAATAGTAAAGTCCTGTTTTAAGTTACTCTTGGAATCTGTGCATTAATTAACAAAACAACCCACAAACTTTACAAGGTACAGCATGGGTTAGATACAGAATAAAGCTCCCTCTAAACTGTCCCAACAAACACTCCCAGGGCAGGTACAGCACGGGTTAGATACAGAGTAAAGCGCTCTCCACACTGTCCCATCAAACACTCCCAGGGCAGGTACAGCACGGGTTAGACACAGAGAAAAGCTCCCTCTACACTGTCCCATCAAACATTCCCAGGGCAGGTACAGCACGGGGTTAGATACAGAGTAATGCTTCCTCTACACTGTCCCATCATACACTCCCAGGGCAGGTACAGCACGGGTTAGAGGCAGAATAAAGCTCCCTCTATACTGTCCCATCAAACACTCCCAGGGCAGGTACAGCACGGGTTAGATACAGAGTAAAGCTCCCTCTACACTGTCCCATCAAACACTCCCAGGGCAGGTACAGCACAGGTTACATACAGATTAAAGCTCCCTCTACACTGTCCCATCAAACACTCCCAGGGAAGGTACAGCACGGGGTTAGATACAGAGAAAAGCTCCTTCGACACTGTCCCATCAAACACTCCCAGAGCAGGTACAGCATGGGTTTAGATACAGAGTAAAGCTCCCCCTACACTGTCCCATCAAACACTCCCAGGGCAGGTACAGCACGGGGTTTAATACAGAGTAAAGCTACCTGGACACTGTCCCATCAAACACAACCAGGGCAGTAACAGCACGGGGTTAGATACAGAGTAAAGCTCCCTCTACACTGTCCCATCAAACACTCCCAGGGCAGGTACAGCACGGGGTTACATACAGAGTGAAGCTCACTCTACATTGTCCCATCAAACACTCCCAAGGCAGGTACAGCACGAGGTTAGATACAGAGTAAAGCTCCCACTACACTGTCCCATCAAACACTCCCAGGGCAGGTACAGCACGGGTTCGATACAGAGTAAAGCTCCCTCAACACTGTCCCATCTAACACTCCCAGGGCAGGTACAGCACGAGGTTTAATACAGAGTAAAGCTACCTGGACACTGTCTCATCAAACACAACCAGGGCAGGAACAGCACGGGTTAGATACAGAGTAAAGCTCCCACTACACTGTCCCATCAAACACTCGCAGGGCAGCTACAGCACGGAGATAGATACAGAGTAAAGCTCCCTCTACTCTGTCGCATCAAAAACTCCCAGGGCCGGAACAGCATGGGTTAGAGACAGAGTAAAGCTTCCTCTACACTTTCCCATCAAACACTCCCAGGGCAGGTACAGCACGGATAGAATACAGAGTAAAGCTCCCTCTACGCAGTCCCATCAAACACTCCCAGGGCAGGTACAGCACGGGGTTAGATACAGAGTAAAGCTCCCTCTACACGGTCCCATCAAACACTCCCAGGGCAGGTACAGCACGGGGTTAGATACAGAGTAAAGCTCCCTCTACACTGTCCCATCAAACACTTTCAGGGCATGTACAGCACGGGGTTAGATACAGAGTAAAGCTCCCTCTACACTGTCCCATCAAACACTCCCAGGACAGGTACAGCACGGGGTTACATACAGAGTGAAGCTCACTCTACACTGTCCCATCAAACACTGCCAGGGCAGGTACAGCACGGGGTTAGATACAGAGTAAAGCTCCCTCTACACTGTCCCATCAAACACTCCCAGGGCAGGTACAGCACGGGGTTAGATACAGAGTAAAGCTCCCTCTACACTGTCCCATCAAACACTCCCAGGGCAGGTACAGCACGGGTTAGATACAGAGTAAAGCTCCCTCTACACTGTCCCATCAAACACTCCCAGGGCAGGTAAAGCTCGGGGTTAGATACAGAGTAAAGCTCCCTCTACACTGTCCCATCAAACACAACCAGGGCAGTAACAGCACGGGGTAAGATACAGAGTAAAGCTCCCTCTACACTGTCCCATCAAACACTCCCAGGGCAGGTACAGCACAGGTTAGATACAGAGTAAAGCTCCCTCTACACTGTCCCATCAAACACTCCCAGGGCAGGTACAGCACGGGGTTAGATACAGAGTAAAGCTGCCTCTACACTGTCCCATCAAACACTCCCAGGGCAGGTACAGCACGGGTTAGATACAGAGTAAAGCTCCCTCTACACTGTCCCATCAAACACTCCCAGGGCAGGTACAGCACGGGGTTAGATACAGAGTAAAGCTCCCTCTAAACTGTCCCATCAAACACTCCCAGGGCAGGTACAGCACGGTTTAAATACAGAGTAAAGCTCTCTCCACACTGTCCCATCAAACACTCCCAGGTCAGATACAGCACCGGTTAGATACAGAGTAAAGCTCCCTATACACTGTCCCATCAAACACTGCCAGGGCAGATACAGCACGGGGTTGATGCAGAATAAAGCTCCCTTTGCACTGTCCCATCAAACACTCCCAGGGCAGGCACAGCACGGGGTTAGATACAGTGTAACCCTCCCTCGACACTGTCCCATCAAACACTCCCAGTGCAGGTACAGTACGGGGTTAGATACAGAGTAAAGCTCCCTCTACACTGTCCCATCAAACACTCCCACGGCAGGTACAGCACGGGGTTAGATACAGAGTAAAGCTCCCGCTACACCGTCCCGTCAAACACTCCCAGGGCAGGTACAGCACGGGTTTTAATACAGAGTAAAGCTACCTGGACACTGTCCCATCAAACACAACCAGGGCAGTAACAGCACGGGGATAGATACAGAGTAAATCTCCCTCTACATTGTCCCATTAAACTCTCCCAGGGCAATTTCATCACGGGCTAGCTATAGAGTAAATCTCCCTCTACACTGTCCCATCAAATACTCCCAGGGCAGGTACAGCACGGGTTAGATACAGAGTAAAGCTCCCTCTACACTGTCCCGTCAAACACTCCCAGGGCAGGTACAGCACGGGTTTGATACAGAGTAAAGCTCCCTCTACACTGTCCCATCAAACACTCCCAGGGCAGGAACAGCACGGGTTAGATACAGAGTAAAGCTCCCTCTACACTGTCCCATCAAACACTCCCAGGGCAGGTACAGCAGGGGTTAGATACAGAGTAAAGCTCCCTCTACACTGTCCCATCAAACAATCCCAGGGCAGGTACAGCACGGGGTTAGATACAGAGTAAAGCTCCCTCTACACTGTCCCCATCAAACACACCGAGGGCAGGTATAGCACGGGGTTAGTTACAGAGTAAATCTCCCTCTACACTGTCACCATCAAACACTCCCAGGGCAGGTACAGCACGGGGTTAGATACAGAGTAAAGCTCCCTCTACACTGTCTCATTAAACACTCCCAGGGCAGGTACAGCACGGGTTAGATACAGAGCAATTCTCCCTCTGCACTATCCCATCAAATACTCCCAGGGCAGAACAGAACGGGTTAGATACTGAGTAAAGCTCCCTCTACAGTATCCCATCAAACACTCCTAGGGCAGGTACAGCACGGGGTTAGATACAGAGTAAAGCTCCCTCTAATCTGTCCCATCAAACACTCCCAGGGCAGGTACACCATGGGTTAGATACATAGTTGAGCATCCTCTACACTGTCCCTTCAAACACTCCCAGGGCAGGTACAGCACGGGTTAGATACAGAGTTTAGCATCCTCTACACTGTCCCATCACACACTCCCAGGGCAGGTACAGCACAGGCTACATACAGAGTAAAGCTCCCTCTACACTGTCCCATCAAACACTCACAAGGCAGGTACAGCACGGGGTTACCTATAGAGTGAAGCTCACTCTACACTGTCCCATCAAACACTCCCAGGGCAGGTACTGCACGGGGTTAGATACAGATTAAAGCTACCTCTACACTGTCCCATCAAACACTCCCAGGGCAGGTACAGCACGGGTTAGATATAGAGTAAAGCTTCCTCTACACTCTCCCATCAAAACTCTCAGGGCAGGTACAGCACTTCTTCGATACAGAGTAAAGCTTCCTCTGCACTCTCCCATCAAACTCTCCCAGGGCAGGTACAGCACGGGTTAGATACAGATTAAATCTCCCTGTGCACTGTCCCATCAAACACTCCCAGGGCAGGTACAGCACGGGCTTAGATACAGAGTAAAACTCCCTCTACACTGCCCCATCAAACACTCCCAGGGCAGTTTCAGCATGGGTTAGATACAGAGAAAATCTCCCTCTACACTGTCCCATCAAACACTCGCAGGGCTGCTACAGCACGGAGATAGAATACAGAGTAAAGCTTCCCCTACGCAGTCCCATCAAACATCCCTGGGGCAGGTAGACACGGGGTTTAATGCAGAGTAAAGCTTCCTGGACACTGTCCCATCAAACACAACCAGGGCAATAACAGCACGGGTTTAGATACAGAGTAAATCTCCCTCTACACTGTCCCTTCAAACACTCCCAGGGCAGGTACAGCACGGGGTTAGATAAAGAATAAAGCTCCCTCTACACTGTCCCATCAAACACTCCCAGGGCAGGTACAGCACGGGATGGATACAGAGTAAAGCTCCCTCTACCCTGTCCCATCAAACACTCCCAGGGCAGGTACAGCACGGGTTAGATACAGAGCAATTCTCCCTCTACACTATCCCATCAAATACTCCCAGGGCAGGTACAGCATGGGTTAGATACTGTGTAAAGCTCCCTCTAAACTGTCCCATCAAACGCTCCCAGGGCAGGTACAGCACGGGTTAGATACAGAGTAAAGCTCCCTCTACACTGTCCCATCAAACACTCCCAGGGCAGGTACAGCACGGGCTTAGATACAGAATAAAGCTCCCTCTACACTGTCCCATCAAACACTCCCACGGCAGATACAGCACGGGTTAGATACAGAGTTTAGCATCCTCTACACTGTCCCATCAAACACTCCCAGGGCAGGTACAGCACAGGTTACATACAGATTAAAGCACCCTCTATACGGTCCCATCAAACACTCCCAAGAAAGGGACAGCACGGCGTTACATTCAGAGTGAAGCTCACTCTACACTGTCCCATCAAACACTCCCAGGGCAGCTACAGCACTGGGTTAGATGCAGAGTAAAGCTCCCTCTACAGTGTCCCATCAAACACTCCCAGGGCAGGTACAGCACGGGTTAGATACAGAGTAAAGCTCCATCTACGCTGTCCCATCAAACACCCCCAGGGCAGGTACAGCACGGGGTTAGATACAGAGTAAAGCTCCCTCTACACTGTCCCATCAAACACTCCCAGGGCAGCTACAGCACGGTTAGATACAGAGTAAAGCTCCCTCTAAACTGTCCCATCAAAAACTCCCAGGACAGGGACATCACGGGTTAGATACAGAGTAAAGCTCCCTCTACACTGTCCCATCAAACACTCCCAGGGCAGGTACAGCACGGGTTAGATACAGAGTAAAGCTCCCTCTACACTGTCCCATCAAACACTCCCAGGGCAGGTACAACACGGGTTAGATACAGAGTAAAGCTCCCTCTAAACTGTCCCATCAAACTCTCCCAGGACAGGTACAGCACGGGGTTAGATACAGATTAAAGCTCCCTCTACACTGTCCATTCACACACTCCCAGGGCATGTACAGCACGGGGTTAGATACAGAGTAAAGCTCCCTCTACACTGTCCCATCAAACACTCCCAGGGCAGGTACAACACGGGTTAGATACAGAGTAAAGCTCCCTCTGCACTGTCCAACAAACTCTCCCAGGGCAGGTACAGCATGGGTTAGATACAGAGTAAAGCTCTCTCTACACTGTCCCATCAAACACTCCCAGGGCAGATACAGCACGGGTTAGATACAGAGTAAAACTCCCTCTACACTGTCCCATCAAACACTCCCAGGGCAGGTACAGCACAGGTTACATACAGAGTAAAGCACCCTCTATACTGGCCCATCAAACACTTCCAAGACAGGGACAGCACGGGGTTACATTCAGAGTGAAGCTCACTCTACACTGTCCCATCAAACACTCCCAGGGCAGCTACAACACTGGGTTAGATACAGAGTAAAGCTCCCTCGACACTGTCCCATCAAACACTCCCAGGGCAGGTGCAGCACGGGGCTAGATACAGAGTAAAGCTCCCTCGACACTGTCCCATCAAACACTCCCAGGGCAGGTACAGCACGGGTTAGATACAGGGTAAAGCTCCCTCTACACTGACCCATCAAACACTCCCAGGGCAGGTACAGCACGGGGTTAGATACAGAGTAAAGCTCCCTCTGCAGTGTCCCATCAAGCACTCCCAGGGCAGGTACAGCACGGGTTAGATACAGAGTAAAGCTCCCTCTAAACTTTCCCATCAAAAACTCCCAGGGCAGGTACAGCACGGGTTAGATACAGAGATTATTATCCTCTACACTGTCCCATCAAACACTCCCAGGGCAGGTACAGCACAGGTTAGATACAGAGTAAAGTTCTCTCTGCACTGTCCCATCAAACGCTCCCAGGGCAGGTACAGCACGGGGTTAGATACAGAGTAAAGCTCCCTCTACACTGTCCCATCAAACACTCCCAGGGCAGGTACAGCACGGGGTTAGATACAGAGTAAACTCCCTCTACACTGTCCCATCAAACACTCCCAGGGCAGGTGCAGCACAGGTTAGATACAGAGTAAATCTCCCTCTACACTGTCCCAACAAACACTCCCAGGGCAGGTACAGCATGGTTCAGATACTGAGTAAAGCTCTCTCTACACTGTCCCATCAAACACTCCCAGGACAGATACAGCACTGGTTAGATACAGAGTTTAGCATCCTCGACACTGTCCCATCAGAAACTCCCAGGGCAGGTACAGCACGGGTTAGATACAGAGTAAAGCTCCCTCTTCACTGTCCCATCAAACATACCCAGTGCAGATACAGCACGGGTTAGATACAAAGTAAAGCTCGCTCTATACTGTCCCATCAAACACTCCCAGGGCAGGTACAGCACGGGATACATACAGAGTAAATCTCCCTCTACACTGTCCCTTCAAACACTCGCCGGGCATGTACAGCACGGGTTATATACAGAGGAAAGCTCCCTCTACACTGTCCCTTCAAACACTCCCAGGGAAGGTACAGCACGGGTAAGATACAGAGTAAAGCTCCCTCTACACTGTCCCATCAAACACTCCCAGGGCAGGTACAGCACGGGTTAGAGGCAGAGTATAGCTTCCTCTACACTGTCCCTTCAAACACTCCCAGGGCAGATACAGCACGGGTGAGATACAGAGTAAAGCTCCCTCTACACTGTGACATCAAACACTCCCAGAGCAGGTACAGCACGGCTTAGATACAGAGTAAAGCTCCCTCTACACTGTCCCATCAAACACTCCCAGGGCAGATACAACTCGGGTTAGATACAGAGTTTAGCATCCTCTACACTGTCCCATCGAACACTCCCAGGGCAGGTACAGCACTGGGTTAGATACAGAGTAAAGCTCCCTCTACACTGTCCCATCAAACACTCCCAGGGCAGGTACAGCACGGGTTAGATACAGAGTAAAGCTCTCTCTAAACTGTCCCATCAAAAATTCCAAGGGCAGGTACAGCACGGGTTATATACAGAGTAAAGCTCCTCTGCACTGTCCCATCAAACACTCCCAGGGCAGGTACAGCACGGGATTAGATACAGAGTAAAGCTTCCTCTACACTGTCCCATCAAACACTCCCAGGACAGTTACAGCACGGGGTTAGATACAGAGTAAAGCTCCCGCTACACTGTCCCATCAAACACTCCCAGGGCAGGTACAGCACTGGGTTAGATACAGAGTAAAGCTCCCTCTACACTGTCCCATCAAACACTCCCAGGGCAGGAACAGCACGGGGTTAGATACAGAGTAAAGCTCCCTGTACACTGTCCCATCAAACACAACCAGGGCAGGTACAGCACGGGATTAGATACAGAGTAAATCTCCCTCTACACTGTCCCATCAAACACTCCCAGGGCAGGTACAGCACTGGGTTAGATACAGAGTAAAGCTCCCTCTACACTGTTCAATCAATCACTCCCAGGGCAGGAACAGCACGGGTTAGATACAGAGTAAAGCTCCCTCTACTCTGTCCCATCAAACACACCCAGGGCAGGTACAGCACAGGATTAGATACAGAGTAAAGCTTCCTCTACACTGTCCCATCAAACACTCCCAGGACAGGTACAGCACGGGGTTAGATACAGAGTAAAGCACCCTCTACACTGTCCCATCAAACACTCCCAGGGCAGTTACAGCACGGGGTTAGATACAGAGTAAAGCTCCCTGTACACTGTCCCATCAAACACAACCAGGGCAGTAACAGCACGGGGTTAGATACAGAGTAAATCTCCCTCTACACTGTCCCTTCAAACACTCCCAGGGCAGGTACAGCACGGGGTTAGATACAGAATAAAGCTCCCTCTACACTGCCTATCAAACACTCCCAGGGCAGGAATAGCACGGGTTAGATACAGAGTAAAGCTCCCTCTACCCTGTCCCATCAAACACTCCCAGGTCAGGTACAGCACGGGTTAGATACAGAGCAATTCTCCCTTTACACTATCCCATCAAATACTCCCAGGGCAGGTACAGCACGGGTTAGATACTGTGTAAAGCTTCCTCTAAACTGTCCCATCAAACACACCCAGGGCAGGTACAGCACGAGTTAGATACAGAGTAAAGCTCCCTCTACACTATCCCATCAAATACTCCCAGGGCAAGTACAGCACGGGCTTAGATACAGAGTAAATCTCCCTCTACACTGTCCCATCAAACACTCCCAGGGCAGATACAGCACGGGTTAGATACAGAGTTTAGCATCCTCCACACTGTCCCATCAAACGCTCCCAGGGCAGCTACAGCACTGGGTTAGATACAGAGTAAAGCTCCCTCTACACTGTCCCATCAAACACTCCCAGGGCAGGTACAGCACGGGTAAGATACAGAGTAAAGCTCCATCTACACTGTCCCATCAAACACTCCCAGGGCAGGTACAGCACGGGGTTAGATACAGAGTAAATCTCCCTGTACACTGTCCCATCAAACACTCGCAGGGCAGCTACAGCACGGGTTAGATACAGAGTAAAGCACCCTCTAAAGATTCCCATCAAAAACTCCCAGGACAGGTACATCAAGGGTTAGATACAGAGTAAAGCTCCCGCTGCAGTGTCCCATCATACACTCCCAGGGCAGGTGCAGCACGGATTAGATACAGAGTAAACCTCACTCTAAACTCTCCCATCAAAAATTCCCAGGGCAGGTACAGCACGGGGTTAGATACAGAGTAAAGCTCCCACTACACTGTCCCATCAAACACTCCCAGGGCAGGTACAGCACGGGTAAGATGCAGAGTAAAGCTCCCTCTACAGTGTCCCATCAAACACTCCCAGGGCAGGTACAGCACGGGTTAGATACAGAGTAAAGCTCCATCTGCACTGTCCCATCAAACACTCCCAGGGCAGGTACAGCACGGGGTTAGATACAGAGTAAATCTCCCTGTACACTGTCCCATCAAACACTCGCAGGGCAGCTACAGCACGGGTTAGATACAGAGTAAAGCACCCTCTAAACATTCCCATCAAAAACTCCCAGGACAGGTACATCAAGGGTTAGATACAGAGTAAAGCTCCCGCTGCAGTGTCCCATCATACACTCCCAGGGCAGGTGCAGCACGGATTAGATACAGAGTAAACCTCCCTCTAAACTCTCCCATCAAAAATTCCCAGGGCAGGTACAGTACGGGTTAGATACAGAGATTATTATCGTCTACACTGTCCCATCAAACACTCTCAGGGCAGGTACAGCACAGGTTAGATAGAGAGTAAGGTTCTCTCTGCACTCTCCCATCAAACACTCCCAGGGCAGGTACAGCACGGGGTTAGATACAGAGTAAATCTCCCTCTACATTGTCCCATCAAACACTCCCAGGGCAGGTACAGCACGGGTTAGATACAGAGTAAAGCTCCCACTGCACTGTACCATCAAACACTCCCAGGGCAGATACAGCACGGGGTTAGATACAGAGTAAACTCCCTCTACACTGTCCCATCAAACAATCCCAGGGCAGGTGCAGCACAGGTTAGATACAGAGTATATCTCCCTCTAAACTGTCCCAACAAACATTCCCAGGGCAGGTACAGCATGGGTTAGATTCAGAGTAAAGCTCTCTCTGCACTGTCCCATCAAACACTCACAGGGCAGATACAGCACTGGTTAGATGCAGAGTTTAGCATCCTCGACACTGTCCCATCAAAAACTCCCAGGGCAGGTACAGCACGGTGTTAGATACAGAGTAAAGCTCCCCCTACACTGTCCCATCAAACACTCCCAGGGCAGGTACAGCACGGGTTAGATACAGAGTAAAGCTCCCTCTACACTGCCCCATCAAACATACCCAGTGCAGATACAGCACGGGTTAGATACAGAGTAAAGCTCGCTCTATACTGTCCCATCAAACACTCCCAGGGCAGGTACAGCATGGGATACACAGAGTAAATCTCCCTCTACACTGTCCCATCAAACACTCGCAGGGCAGGTACAGCACGGGTTATATACAGAGTAAAGCTCCCTCTACACTGTCCCGTCAAACACTCCCAGGGCAGGTACAGCACGGGTTCGATACAGAGTAAAGTTCCCTCTACACTGTCCCATCAAACACTCCCAGGGCAGGTACAACACGGGTTAGAGGCAGAGTAAAGCTTCCTCTACACTGTCCCATCAAACACTCCCAGGACAGGTACAGCACGGGGTTAGATACAGAGTAAAGCACCCTCTACACTGTCCCATCAAACACTCCCAGGGCAGGTACAGCACGGGGTTAGATACAGAGTAAAGCTCCCTGTACACTGTCCCATCAAACACAACCAGGGCAGTAACAGCACGGGGTTAGATACAGAGTCAATCTCCCTCTACACTGTCCCTTCAAACACTCCCAGGGCAGGTACAGCACGGGGTTAGATATAGAATAAAGCTCCCTCTACACTGCCTATCAAACACTCCCAGGGCAGATACAACTCGCGTTAGATACAGAGTTTAGCATCCTCTACACTGTCCCATCGAACACTCCCAGGTCAGGTACAGCACTGGGTTAGATACAGAGTAAAGCTCCCTCTACACTGTCCCATCAAACACTCCCAGGGCAGGTACAGCACGGGTTAGATACAGAGTAAAGCTCTCTCTAAACTGTCCCATCAAAAATTCCAAGGGCAGGTACAGCACGGGTTATATACAGAGTAAAGCTCCTCTGCACTGTCCCATCAAACACTCCCAGGGCAGGTACAGCACGGGATTAGATACAGAGTAAAGCTTCCTCTACACTGTCCCATCAAACACTCCCAGGACAGGTACAGCACGGGGTTAGATACAGAGTAAAGCTCCCGCTACACTGTCCCATCAAACACTCCCAGGGCAGGTACAGCACTGGGTTAGATAAAGAGTAAAGCTCCCTCTACACTGTCCCATCAAACACTCCCAGGGCAGGAACAGCACGGGTTAGATACAGAGTAAAGCTCCCTCTACTCTGTCCCATCAAACACACCCAGGGCAGGTACAGCACAGGATTAGATACAGAGTAAAGCTTCCTCTACACTGTCCCATCAAACACTCCCAGGACAGGTACAGCACGGGGTTAGATACAGAGTAAAGCACCCTCTACACTGTCCCATCAAACACTCCCAGGGCAGGTACAGCACGGGGTTAGATACAGAGTAAAGCTCCCTGTACACTGTCCCATCAAACACAACCAGGGCAGTAACAGCACGGGGTTAGATACAGAGTAAATCTCCCTCTACACTGTCCCTTCAAACACTCCCAGGGCAGGTACAGCACGGGGTTAGATACAGAATAAAGCTCCCTCTACACTGCCTATCAAACACTCCCAGGGCAGGAATAGCACGGGTTAGATACAGAGTAAAGCTCCCTCTACCCTGTCCCATCAAACACTCCCAGGTCAGGTACAGCACGGGTTAGATACAGAGCAATTCTCCCTTTACACTATCCCATCAAATACTCCCAGGGCAGGTACAGCACGGGTTAGATACTGTGTAAAGCTTCCTCTAAACTGTCCCATCAAACACACCCAGGGCAGGTACAGCACGAGTTAGATACAGAGTAAAGCTCCCTCTACACTATCCCATCAAATACTCCCAGGGCAGGTACAGCACGGGTTATATACAGAGTAAAGCTCCCTCTACACTGTCCCGTCAAACACTCCCAGGGCAGGTACAGCACGGGTTCGATACAGAGTAAAGTTCCCTCTACACTGTCCCATCAAACACTCCCAGGGCAGGTACAACACGGGTTAGAGGCAGAGTAAAGCTTCCTCTACACTGTCCCATCAAACACTCCCAGGGCAGGTACAGCACGGGTGAGATACAGAGTAAAGCTCCCTCTACACTATCCCATCAAACACTCCCAGGGCAGGTACAGCACAGGTTAGATACAGAGTAAAGCTCCCTCTACACTGTCCCATCAAACACACCCAGGGCAGGTACAGCACGGGTTACATACAGAGTAAAGCTCCCTCTGCACTGTCCCATCAAACACTCCCAGGGCAGGTACAGCACGGGATAGATACAGAGTAAATCTCCCTCTACACTGTCCCGTCAAACACTCCCAGGGCAGGTACAGCACGGGGTTAGATGCAGAGTAAAGCTCCCTCTACACTGTCCCATCAAACAATCCCAGGGCAGGTATAGCACGGGGTTAGATACAGAGTAAATCTCCCTCTACACTGTCCAATCGAACACTCACAGGGCAGGTACAGCACGGGTTAGATCCAGAGTAAAGCTCCCTCTACACTGTCCCATCAAACACTCCCAGGGCAGGTACAGCACGGGGTTAGATGAGGATTAAAACTCCCTCTACACTGCCGCATCAAACACTCCCAGGGCAGGTACAACACGAGTTAGATACAGAGTAAAGCTCCCTCTACACTGTCCCATCAAACACTCCCAGGGCAGGTACAGCACGGTTTCGATACAGAGTAAAGCTCCATTAACACTGTCCCATCAAACCCTCCCAGGGCAGGTACAGCACGGGTTAGATAGAGAGTAAAGCTCCCTCAACATTGTCCCATCAAACACTCCCAGGGAAGGTACAGCACGAGTTAGATACAGAGTAAAGCTCCCTCTACACTGTCCCGTCAAACACTCCCAGGGCAGGTACAGCACCGGTTAGATACAGAGTAAAGCTCCCACTACATTGTCCCATCAAACATTCCCAGGGCAGGTACAGCACGGGTTACATACAGAGTAAAGCTCCCTCTACATTGTCCCATCAAACACTCCGAGGGCAGGTACAGCACGGGGTTAGATACAGAGTAAAACTCCCTCTACAATGTCCCATCAAGCACTCCCAGGGCAGGTACAGCACGGGGTTCGATACAGAGTAAAGCTCCCTCTACACTGTCCCATCAAACACTCTCAGGGCAGGTACAGCACGGGGTTAGATACAGAGTAAAGCTCCCTCTACACTGTCCCATCAAACACTCCCTGGGCAGGTGCAGCACGGGGTTAGATACAGAATAATCTCCCTCTACACTGCCCCATCAAACACTCCCAGGGCAGGTACAGCACGGGTTAGATACAGAGTAAAGCTCCCTCTACACTGCCCCATCAAACACTCCCAGGGCAGGTACAGAACGGGTTAGATACAGAGTAAAGCTCCCTTAACACTGTCCCATCAAACACTCCCAGGGCAGGTACAGCACGGGTTAGATACAGGGTAAAGCTCCTTCAACATTGTCCCATCAATCACTCCCAGGGCAGGTACAGCACGAGTTAGATACAGAGTAAAGCTCCCTCTACACTGTCCTGTCAAACACTCCCAGGGCAGGTACAGCACGGGGTTAGATACAGAGTAAAGCTCCCACTACATTGTCCCATCAAACACTCCCAGGGCAGGTACAGCACGGGTTACATACAGAGTAAAGCTCCCTCTACACTGTCCCATCAAACACTCCCAGGGCAGGTACAAAACGAGTTAGATACAGAGTAAAGCTCCCTCTACACTGTCCCATCAAACACTCCCAGGGCAGGTACAGCAGGGGGTTAGATACAGAGTAAAGCTCCCTTAACACTGTCCCATCAAACACTCCCAGGGCAGGTACAGCACGGTTTAGATACAGAGTAAAGCTCCCTCTACACTGTCCCATCAAACACTCCCAGGGCAGGTACAGCACGGGGTTAGATACAGAGTACAGCTCCCTCTACACTGTCCCATCAAACACTCCCAGGGCAGGTACAGCAGGAGTTAGATACAGAGTAAAGCTCCCTCTACACTGTCCCATCAAACACTCCCAGGGCAGGTACATCACAGGGTTAGATACAGAGTAAAGCTCCCTCTACACTGTCCCATCAAACACTCCCAGGGCAGGTACAGCAGGAGTTAGATACAGAGTAAATCTCCCTCAACACTGTCCCATCAAACACTCCCAGGGCAGGTACAGCACGGGGTTAGATGCAGAGTAAATCTCCCTCAACACAGTCCCATCAAACACTCACAGGGCAGGTGCAGCACGGGTTAGATACAGAGTAAAGCTCCCTCTACACTGTCCCATCAAACACTCCCAGGGCAGGTACAGCACGGGGTTAGATACAGATTAAAACTCCCTCTACACTGCCCCATCAAACACTCCCAGGGCAGGTAAAACACGAGTTAGATACAGAGTAAAGCTCCCTCTACACTGTCCCATCAAACACTCCCAGGGCAGGTACAGCACGGGGTTAGATACTGAGTAAAGCTCCCTCTACACTGTCCCATCAAACACTCCCAGGGCAGGTACAGTACGGTTTAGATACAGAGTAAAGCTCCCTTAACACTGTCCCATCAAACACTCCCAGGGCAGGTACAGCACGGGTTAGATACAGAGTAAAGCTTCCTCAACATTGTCCCATCAAACACTCCCAGTGCAGGTACAGCACGAGTTAGATACAGAGTAAAGCTCGCTCCAAACTATCCCGTCAAACACTCCCAGTGCAGGTACAGCACCGGTTAGATACAGAGTAAAGCTCCCACTACATTGTCCCATCAAACACTCCCAGGGCAGGTACAGCACGGGTTACATACAGAGTAAAGCTCCCTCTACACTGTCCCATCAAACACTCCCAGGGCAGGTACAGCACGGGGTTAGATACAGAGTAAAGCTCCCTCTACACTGTCTCATCAAACACTCCCAGGGCAGGTACAGCACGGGGTAAGATACAGAGTAAAGCTCCCTCTACACTGTCCCATCAAACACTCCCAGGGCAGGTACAGCACGGGGCTAGATACAGAGTAAAGCTCCCTCTACACTGTCCCATCAAACACTCCCAGGGCAGGTACAGCACGGGTTAGAGGCAGAGTAAAGCTCCCTCTACACTGTCCCATCAAACACTCCCAGGGCAGGTACAGCACGGGTTAGAGGCAGAGTAAAGCTCCCTCTACACTGTCCCATCAAACACTCCCAGGGCAGGTATAGCACGGGGTTAGATAGAAACTAAAGCTCCCTCTACACTGTCCCATCAAACACTCCCAGGGCAGGTACAACACGAGTTAGATACAGAGTAAAGCTCCCTCTACACTGTCCCATCAAACACTCCCGGGGCAGGTGCAGCAGGGGGTTAGATACAGAGTAAAGCTCCCTCTACACTGTCCCATCAAACACTCCCAGGGCAGGTGCAGCACGGGTTAGAGGCAGAGTAAAGCTCCCTCTACACTGCCCCATCAAACACTCCCAGGGCAGGTACAACACGAGTTAGATACAGAGTAAAGATCCCTCTACACTGTCCCATCAAACACACCCAGGGCAGGTACAGCACGGCTTAGATACAGAGTAAAGCTCCGTTCACACTGTCCCATCAAACACTCCCAGGGCAGGTACAGCACGGGTTAGATACAGAGTAAAGCTCCCTCTACACTGTCCCATCAAACACTCCCAGGGCAGGTACAGCACGGGGTTAGATACAGAGTAAAGCTCCCTCTACACCGTCCCATCAAACACTCCCAGTGCAGGTACAGCACGGGTTAGATACAGAGTAAAGCTCCCTCTACACTGTCCCATCAAACACTCCGAGGGCAGGTACAGCACGGGTTAGATACAGAGTAAAGCTCCCTTAACACTGTCCCATCAAACACCCCCAAGGCAGGTACAGCACGGGTTAGATACAGAGTAAACCTCCCTCTACACTATCCCATCAAACACTCCCAGGGCAGGTACAGCATGGGTAAGATACAGAGTAAAGCTCCCTCTACACTGCCCCATCAAACACTCCCAGGGCAGGTACAACACGAGTTAGATACAGAGTAAAGCTCCCTCTACACTGTCCCATCAAACACTCCCAGGGCAGGTGCAGCAGGTGGTTAGATACAGAGTAAAGCTCCCTCTACACTGTCCCATCAAACACTCCCAGGGCAGGTGCAGCACGGGTTAGAGGCAGAGTAAAGCTCCCTCTACACTGCCCCATCAAACACTCCCAGGGCAGATACAACACGAGTTAGATACAGAGTAAAGATCCCTCTACACTGTCCCATCAAACACACCCAGGGCAGGTACAGCACGGCTTAGATACAGAGTAAAGCTCCCTCTACACTGTCCCATCAAACACTCCCAGGGCAGATACAACACGAGTTAGATACAGAGTAAAGCTCCCTTCACACTGTCCCATCAAACACTCCCAGGACAGGTACAGCACGGGGTTAGATACAGAGTAAAGCTCCCTCTACACTGTCCCATCAAACACTCCCAGTGCAGGTACAGCACGGGTTAGATACAGAGTAAATCTCCCTCTACACTGTCCCATCAAACACTCCGAGGGCAGGTACAGCACGGGTTAGATACAGAGTAAAGCTCCCTTAACACTGTCCCATCAAACACCCCCAAGGCAGGTACAGCACGGGTTAGATACAGAGTAAACCTCCCTCTACACTATCCCATCAAACACTCCCAGTGCAGGTACAGCATGGGTAAGATACAGAGTAAAGCTCCCTCTACACTGTCCCATCAAACACTCCCAGAGCAGGTACAGCATGGGTAAGATACAGAGTAAAGCTCCCTCTACACTGTCCCATCAAACACTCCCAGGGCAGGTACAGCACGGTTTAGATACAGAGTAAAGCTCCCTTAACACTGTCCCATCAAACACTCCCAGGGCAGGTACAGCACGGGTTAGATACAGAGTAAAGCTTCCTCAACATTGTCCCATCAAACACTCCCAGTGCAGGTACAGCACGAGTTAGATACAGAGTAAAGCTCGCTCCAAACTATCCCGTCAAACACTCCCAGTGCAGGTACAGCACCGGTTAGATACAGAGTAAAGCTCCCACTACATTGTCCCATCAAACACTCCCAGGGCAGGTACAGCACGGGTTACATACAGAGTAAAGCTCCCTCTACACTGTCCCATCAAACACTCCCAGGGCAGGTACAGCACGGGGTTAGATGCAGAGTAAAGCTCCCTCTACAATGTCTCATCAAACACTCCCAGGGCAGGTACAGCACGGGGCTAGATACAGAGTAAAGCTCCCTCTACACTGTCCCATCAAACACTCCCAGGGCAGGTACAGCACGGGTTAGAGGCAGAGTAAAGCTCCCTCTACACTGTCCCATCAAACACTCCCAGGGCAGGTACAGCACGGGTTAGAGGCAGAGTAAAGCTCCCTCTACAATGTCCCATCAAACACTCCCAGGGCAGGTACAGCACGGGGTTAGATACAAACTAAAGCTCCCTCTACACTGTCCCATCAAACACTCCCAGGGCAGGTACAACACGAGTTAGATACAGAGTAAAGCTCCCTCTACACTGTCCCATCAAACACCCCCGGGGCAGGTGCAGCAGGGGGTTAGATACAGAGTAAAGCTCCCTCTACACTGTCCCATCAAACACTCCCAGGGCAGGTGCAGCACGGGTTAGAGGCAGAGTAAAGCTCCCTCTACACTGCCCCATCAAACACTCCCAGGGCATGTACAACACGAGTTAGATACAGAGTAAAGATCCCTCTACACTGTCCCATCAAACACAC
Organism: Somniosus microcephalus; assembly: GCF_052327205.1. Classification (NCBI taxonomy): domain Eukaryota; kingdom Metazoa; phylum Chordata; class Chondrichthyes; order Squaliformes; family Somniosidae; genus Somniosus; species Somniosus microcephalus. The sequence continues at coordinate 17,009,086 of NW_028225187.1, read as the reverse complement.
CCAGGGCAGGTACAGCACGGCTTAGATACAGAGTAAAGCTCCGTTCACACTGTCCCATCAAACACTCCCAGGGCAGGTACAGCACGGGTTAGATACAGAGTAAAGCTCCCTCTACACTGTCCCATCAAACACTCCCAGGGCAGGTACAGCACGGGGTTAGATACAGAGTAAAGCTCCCTCTACACCGTCCCATCAAACACTCCCAGTGCAGGTACAGCACGGGTTAGATACAGAGTAAAGCTCCCTCTACACTGTCCCATCAAACACTCCGAGGGCAGGTACAGCACGGGTTAGATACAGAGTAAAGCTCCCTTAACACTGTCCCATCAAACACCCCCAAGGCAGGTACAGCACGGGTTAGATACAGAGTAAAGCTCCCTCTACACTGTCCCATCAAACACTCCCAGGGCAGGTACATCATGGGTAAGATACAGAGTAAAGCTCCCTCTACACTATCCCATCAAACACTCCCAGGGCAGGTACAGCATGGGTAAGATACAGAGTAAAGCTCCCTCTACACTGCCCCATCAAACACTCCCAGGGCAGGTACAACACGAGTTAGATACAGAGTAAAGCTCCCTCTACACTGTCCCATCAAACACTCCCAGGGCAGGTGCAGCAGGGGGTTAGATACAGAGTAAAGCTCCCTCTACACTGTCCCATCAAACACTCCCAGGGCAGGTGCAGCACGGGTTAGAGGCAGAGTAAAGCTCCCTCGGGACCAGCGGGAGCAGCGAGGAGGAGCTCGGCAGGAAACCCGGCGACCAGCGAGGCCCGAGACCAGTCGGGAGAGAGCAGCAGCGGAGAGGCAGCAGTCGGCGAGACTCGGGGCCATTTAAAAAACAGCTGAGGCGGAAGTCCAGCTCTTGAGCTTTTTTTCAGAAGCGGACCTGGTGGGAAGCACCCAGGTGAAAGGTATTTAAGGAGGGTGGTGGCTTAAACCCGAGTTCCTACAGAGTAGGAACCCCCACCGCCCCCCTCCTCTAACCTAGTAGTCTTTTAGCAGCTGTCTAAAAACAGAGGTCACAAATTTTTTGGTCTCAGTTTCTTTTCAGCAGGGCAGGAACCGGGAGGAGCGGGAAGTCGGCGTAGGACCAAGGGGACACAAGACCGGGAAGTCAGCGAAAGACCAGGGAGGTAAGACTAACTGGTAAGTACTTTCCTCAAACCTTCCTAGGAAGTAAAACCAAAACTAGTGGGATTTGGTTAGTTTAAAAAGGAATAAGAGGAGTACAGTATACATTGGTCTAAGTAAGCTTCGGGAAAACAAAAGTCGATAAATAAACTAAAACTAGAAAATTAAAAGTAATATAAGGGTTAAGTCATGGCAGTAGAGCTCGGACCTGTGTCATGCTCCTCCTGTAACATGTGGGAAATCAGGGACGCTTCCTGTGTCCCTGACGACTATGTGTGCAGGAAGTGTGTCCAGCTGCAGCTCATGTGGGACCGCATGACGGCCCTTGAGCTGCAGATGGACTCACTTTGGAGCATCCACGATTCTGAGAGGGGTGTGGATAGCACATTTAGTGAGTTGGTCACACCGCAGGTTAAGGCCAGCGTAGACAGTACATGGGTGACCAAAAGGCAGAGCAAGGGCAGGAAGGTAGTGCAGAAATCCCCTGGGGTTGTCTCCCTTAGCAACAGGTTCACCGCCTTAGGTACTGTTGTCGGGGGGGGTGACACATCGGGGGAAGGCACCAGCAGCCAGGCTCATGGCACCATGACTGGCTCTGTTGCAAAGAAGGGAGGGAAAAAGAGTGGCAGGGCTATAGTAATAGGGGATTCGATTGTAAGGGGAATAGATAGGGGTTTCTGTGGTCGCGACCGAGACTCCAGGATGGTATGTTGCCTCCCTGGTGCAAGGGTCAAGGATGTCTCGGCGCGGGTGCAGAACATTCTGGAGGGGGAGGGGGAACAGCCAGTTGTCGTGATACATGTTGGTACCAACGACGTAGCTAAAAAAAGGGAAGAGGTCCTACAAGTAGAATTTCGGGAGTTAGGAGCCAAGCTAAAAAGTAGGACCTCGAAGGTAGTAATCTCTGGATTACTACCAGTGCCACGTGCTAGTAAGAGTACAGAGAACAGGATAGTTAGGCTAAATACGTGGCTTGAGCAGTGGTGTAAGAGGGAGGGTTTTAAATTTTTGAGGCATTGGAACCAGTTTTGTGGTAGGTGTGACCTATACAAAAGGGACGGTCTACACCTGTGCAGAGATGGAACTGATGTTCTCGGGGTAATTTTTGATAAAGCAGTTCGGGAGCATTTAAACTAGTATGGCAGGGGGCTAGAAACCTATGTAGTGAAATAGAGGAAAGTGAAAGGCAGACAGAAATAAATGATAAAAGGGTGAGGAACAAAAAACAAAGGGCCAAACTAATTCATAAAAAATGTGAGCATAAAAAAAGCCTGAGGGTTTTATACCTTAATGCGAGAAGCATCAGGAACAAGGTAGATGAATTAGCTGTGGAAATAGAGGTTAATAATTATGACCTAATTGGGATTACGGAAACATGGTTGCAGGGTGAGCAGGGCTGGGAGCTTAACATACAGGGGTATTCAGTATTTAGGAAGGATCGACAAAAAAGAAAGGGAGGAGGGGTAGCATTGCTAGTAAAAGAGGGGATAAATGCAATTGAAAGGAAGGATATTAACTCAGTTAATACAGAATCTATATGGGTGGAGCTAAGAAATAGCGAGGGGCGAAAAACATTAATAGGAGTGGTATATAGGCCTCCAAATAGTAAAATAGAGGTTAGGGAGGGCATCACGAGGGAAATTAGAGAAGCGTGCAATAAGAGCACAGCTGTCATCATAGGTGACTTTAACTTACATATAGATTGGACTAGCCTAATCAGTAAAAATAATGAGGAGGAGGAATTCCTTGAGTGTTTAAGGGATGGTTATCTGGATCAATATGTCGAGGAACCAACTCGGGAACAGGCTATATTGGACTGGGTACTGTGCAATGAGAAGGGACTAATCAGTAATCTTGTTGTACGGGGACCCTTGGGTCAGAGCGATCATAACATGATCGATTTCTCACTCGAAATGGAGAGCGAAGAAATTGACTCAGAGACTAAGGTCCTGAATTTAAACAAGGGGAATTATGATGCCATGAGACGGGAACTGAGTAGGTCTGATTGGACAACGTTCCTGGGAGGACTGGAGGTAGATAAACAATGGCAAACATTTAAAGATAGAATGACAAAATTGCAAAAATTGTTTATACCAATCTGGCATAAAAGGAAATCTAAAAAGGTGACTCAACCGTGGATAACAGGGGAAATTAGAGACAGCATAAAATCCAAAGATAGGGCGTATAAAATAGCCAAAAAAAGCGCCAGAGCGGAAGATTGGGAACAGTTTAAGATAGAGCAAAGGAGGGCAAAGGGCATAATCAAGAGGGGCAAAATAGCTTACGAAAACAAGCTGGCGGAAAATATAAAAACTAACTCCAAAAGCTTTTATAAGTATATCAAAAGGAAAAGACTGGTGAAAACCAAAGTTGGTCCATTGCAGTCAGATACGGGGGAATATATAATGGGAAATAAGGAAATGGCAGATCAACTAAATGCATACTTTGGGTCAGTCTTTACGAAGGAAGACACAAAAAACCTCCCTGGGATATCGGGAAAAATAGGGACATTGGCAAAGGAGGAACTGACGCAAATCAATATCTCTAAGGATATGGTGTTAAGGAAGCTAAAGGGATTGAAGGTGGACAAATCCCCAGGGCCTGATAACATGCATCCTAGGGTACTGAAGGAGGTGGCCCTAGAGATAGCGGATGCACTAAGGATGATTTTTCAGAATTCATTAGACTCGGGAACAGTGCCGATGGATTGGAGGGTAGCTAACGTTACCCCACTATTCAAAAAGGGGGGTAGGGAAAAAGCAGGTAATTACAGACCTGTAAGCCTTACATCAGTTGTGGGCAAAATGCTGGAGTCCATCATTAAGGATGAAATAGCGGAGCACTTAGCAAATGGGGACAGGATAGGACAGAGTCAACATGGATTTACAAAGGGTAAATCGTGCTTGACTAATCTATTGGAATTTTTTGAGGGAGTAACTGGTAGAATAGATGGGGGAGAGCCAGTAGATGTGGTGTACCTGGACTTCCAAAAGGCCTTCGATAAGGTCCCACATAAAAGATTAGCATGGAAAATTGAGGCTCATGGGATAAAGGGGAAAGTTTTGGCGTGGATAGGGAACTGGCTGTCAGATAGAAAACAGAGAGTTGGAATAAACGGCTCATTTTCTGAATGGCAGGCAGTAACAAGTGGGGTACCACAGGGATCTGTCCTGGGCCCCCAGCTGTTCACAATTTACATTAATGACCTGGATCAGGGAGTCGGATGCAGCATTTCCAAATTTGCAGACGACACTAAACTAGGAGGGGGGGTGGGCTCAGAGGAAGAGACCAGGAAGCTCCAGAGCGATTTGGACAGACTGGGCGATTGGGCGGATAAATGGCAGATGCACTATAATGTGGACAAGTGCGAAGTTATCCACCTTGGGTGCAGGAACGGGAGGGCAAATTATTATTTAAATGGCAATAGATTGGGAGAGGGGGAAGTACAGAGAGACCTGGGTGTTCTTGTACACCAGTCACTGAAGGCGAGCATGCAGGTGCAACAGGCGGTCAAGAAGGCAAACGGTATGCTGGCCTTCATAGCAAAAGGGTTAGAATACAGGAACAGGGATACCTTGCTGCAGCTGTACAGGGCACTGGTGAGACCACACCTCGAGTACTGTGTACAGTTTTGGTCGCCTCATCTGAGGAAGGATGTTCTTGCCATGGAGGGGGTGCAGCGGCGATTCACCAGGCTGATACCAGGAATGGCGGGAATGACCTATGAGGAGAGACTATGTAGTTTAGGGATGTACACACTGGAGTTTAGAAGATTGAGAGGGGACCTCATAGAAGTGTATAAAATTCTGACAGGTCTAGACAGACTGGATGCAGAAGGAATGTTTCCCTTGGCGGGTGAGAACAGAACTAGAGGACATAATTTAAGGATAAGGGCTAAACCATTTAGGACAGAGATGAGGGGGAATTTCTTCACTCAGAGAGTGGTGAACCAGTGGAACTCATTGCCACAGAGGGCAGTGTACGCCAGCTCATTAAATATATTTAAGAGGGAATTAGATATATTTCTACGGGCAAAAGGGGTTAAGGGTTACGGAGAGAAGGCGGGGACGGGATACTGAATTAAAGGATCAGCCATGATCTCATCGAATGGCGGAGCAGGCACGAAGGGCCGAATGGCCTACTCCTGCTCCTATCTTCTATGTATCTATGTATCTACACTGCCCCATCAAACACTCCCAGGGCAGGTACAACACGAGTTAGATACAGAGTAAAGATCCCTCTACACTGTCCCATCAAACACACCCAGGGCAGGTACAGCACGGCTTAGATACAGAGTAAAGCTCCCTTCACACTGTCCCATCAAACACTCCCAGGGCAGGTACAGCACGGGTTAGATACAGAGTAAAGCTCCCTCTACACTGTCCCATCAAACACTCCCAGGGCAGGTACAGCACGGGGTTAGATACAGAGTAAAGCTCCCTCTACACTGTCCCATCAAACACTCCCAGTGCAGGTACAGCACGGGTTAGTTACAGAGTAAAGCTCCCTCTACACTGTCCCATCAAACACTCCGAGGGCAGGTACAGCACGGGTTAGATACAGAGTAAAGCTCCCTTAACACTGTCCCATCAAACACCCCCAAGGCAGGTACAGCACGGGTTAGATACAGAGTAAACCTCCCTCTACACTATCCCATCAAACACTCCCAGTGCAGGTACAGCATGGGTAAGATACAGAGTAAAGCTCCCTCTACACTGTCCCATCAAACACTCCCAGAGCAGGTACAGCATGGGTAAGATACAGGGTAAAGCTCCCTCTACACTGTCCCATCAAACACTCCCAGGGCAGGTACAGCACGGGGTTAGATACAGAGTAAAGCTCCCTCTTCACTGCCCCATCAAGCATTCCCAGGGCAGGTACAGCACGGGGTTAGATACAGAGTAAAGCTCCTTCTACACTGTCCCATCAAACACTCCCAGGGCAGGTACAGCACGGGGTTAGATACAGAGTAAAGCTCCCTCAACATTGTCCCATCAAACACTCCCAGGGCAGGTACAGCAGGAGTTAGATACAGAGTAAAGCTCCCTCTACACTGTCCCGTCAAACACTCCCAGGGCAGGTACAGCACGGATTAGATACAGAGTAAAGCTCCCTCTACATTGTCCCATCAAACACTCCCAGGTCAGGTACAGCACGGGATACATACAGAGTAAATCTCCCTCTACACTGTCCCATCAAACACTCGCAGGGCAGGTACAGCACCGGTTATATACAGAGTAAAGCTCCCTCTACACTTTCCCATCAAACACTCCCAGGGCAGGTGCAGCACGGGTTAGAGACAGAGTAAAGCTCCCTCTACACTGCCCCATCAAACACTCCCAGGGCAGGTACAACACGAGTTAGATACAGAGTAAAGATCCCTCGACACTGTCCCATCAAACACACCCAGGGCAGGTACAGCACGGCTTAGATACAGAGTAAAGCTCCCTTCACACTGTCCCATCAAACACTCCCAGGGCAGGTACAGCACGGGTTAGATACAGAGTAAAGCTCCCTCTACACTGTCCCATCAAACACTCCCAGGGCAGGTACAGCACGGGGTTAGATACAGAGTAAAGCTCCCTCTACACTGTCCCATCAAACACTCCCAGTGCAGGTACAGCACGGGTTAGATACAGAGTAAAGCTCCCTCGACACTGTCCCATCAAACACTCCGAGGGCAGGTACAGCACGGGTTAGATACAGAGTAAAGCTCCCTTAACACTGTCCCATCAAACACCCACAAGGCAGGTACAGCACGGGTTAGATACAGAGTAAACCTCCCTCTACACTATCCCATCAAACACTCCCAGGGCAGGTACAGCATGGGTAAGATACAGAGTAAAGCTCCCTCTACACTGTCCCATCAAACACTCCCAGAGCAGGTACAGCATGGGTAAGATACAGGGTAAAGCTCCCTCTACACTGTCCCATCAAACACTCCCAGGGCAGGTACAGCACGGGGTTAGATACAGAGTGAAGCTCCCTCTTCACTGTCCCATCAAGCATTCCCAGGGCAGGTACAGCACGGGGTTAGATACAGAGTAAAGCTCCTTCTACACTGTCCCATCAAACACTCCCAGGGCAGGTACAGCACGGGGTTAGATACAGATTAAAGCTCCTTCTACACTGTCCCATCAAACACTCCCAGGGCAGGTACAGCACGTGTTAGATACAGAGTAAAGCTCCCTCAACATTGTCCCATCAAACACTCCCAGGGCAGGTACAGCAGGAGTTAGATACAGAGTAAAGCTCCCTCTACACTGTCCCGTCAAACACTCCCAGGGCAGGTACAGCACGGATTAGATACAGAGTAAAGCTCCCTCTACATTGTCCCATCAAACACTCCCAGGGCAGGTACAGCACGGGATACATACAGAGTAAATCTCCCTCTACACTGTCCCATCAAACACTCGCAGGGCAGGTACAGCACCGGTTATATACAGAGTAAAGCTCCCTCTACACTTTCCCATCAAACACTCCCAGGGCTGGTACAGCACGGGTTAGATACAGAGTAAAGCTCCCTCTACACTTTCCCATCAAACACTCCCAGGGCAGGTACAGCACGGGTGAGATACAGAGTAAAGCTCCCTCTACACTATCCCATCAAACACTCCCAGGGCAGGTAAAGCACGGGTTAGATACAGAGTAAAGCTCCCTCTACACTGTCCCATCAAACACTCCCAGGGCAGGTACAGCACGGGGTTAGATACAGAGTAAAGCTCCCTCTACACTGTCCCATCAAACACTCCCAGGGCAGGTACAGCACGGGTTAGATACAGAGTAAAGCTCCCTCTACACTGACCCATCAAACACTCCCAGGGCAGGTACAGCACGGGGTTAGATGCAGAGCAAAGCTCCCTTAACACTGTCCCATCAAACACTCCCAGGGCAGGTACAGCACGGGGTTAGATACAGAGTAAAGCTCCCTCTGCAGTGTCCCATCAAGCACTCCCAGGGCAGGTACAGCACGGGTTAGATACAGAGTAAAGCTCCCTATAAACTTTCCCATCAAAAACTCCCAGGGCAGGTACTGCACGGGTTAGATACAGAGATTGTTATCCTCTACACTGTCCCATCAAACACTCCCAGGGCAGGTACAGCACAGGTTAGATACAGAGTAAAGTTCTCTCTGCACTGTCCCATCAAACGCTCCCAGGGCAGGTACAGCACGGGGTTAGATACAGAGTAAAGCTCCCTCTACACTGTCCCATCAAACACTCCCAGGGCAGGTACAGCACGGGGTTAGATACAGAGTAAACTCCCTCGACACTGTCCCTTCAAAAACTCCCAGGGCAGATACAGCACGGGTTATACACAGAGTAAAGCTCCCTCTACATTGTCCCATCAAACACTCGCCGGGCATGTACAGCACGGGTTATATACAGAGTAAAGCTCCCTCTAAACTGTCCCTTCAAATATTCGCAGGGCAGGTACAGCGCGGGTAAGATACAGAGTAAAGCTCCCTCTACACTGTCCCATCAAACACTCCCAGGGCAGGTTCGGCACGGGTTAGAGGCAGAGTACAGCTTCCTCTGCACTGTCCCTTCAAAAACTCCCAGGGCAGATACAGCACGGGTGAGATACAGAGTAAAGCTCCCTCTGCACTATCACATCAAACACTCCCAGAGCAGGTACAGCACGGCCTAGATACAGAGTAAAGCTCCCTCTACACTGTCCCATCAAACACTCCCAGGGCAGATACAGCACGGGTTAGATACAGAGTTTAGCATCCTCTACACTGTCCCATCGAACACTCCCAGGGCAGGTACAGCACTGGGTTAGATACAGAGTAAAGCTCCCTCTCCACTGTCCCATCAAACACTCCCAGGGCAGGTACAGCACGGGTTAGATACAGAATAAAGCTCCCTCTACACTGTCCCATCAAACACTCCCAGGGCAGTTACAGCACGGGGTTAGATACAGAGTAAAGCTCCCTCTACACTGTCCCATCAAACACTCCCAGTGCAGGTACAGCACGGGTTAGATACAGAGTAAAGCTCCCTCTACACTGTCCCATCAAACACTCCGAGGGCAGGTACAGCACGGGTTAGATACAGAGTAAAGCTCCCTTAACACTGTCCCATCAAACACCCCCAAGGCAGGTACAGCACGGGTTAGATACAGAGTAAACCTCCCTCTACACTATCCCATCAAACACTCCCAGGGCAGGTACAGCACGGGGTTAGATACAGAGTAAAGCTCCCTCTACACTGTCCCATCAAACACTCCCAGTGCAGGTACAGCACGGGTTAGATACAGAGTAAAGCTCCCTCTACACTGTCCCAGCAAACACTCCGAGGGCAGGTACAGCACGGGTTAGATACAGAGTAAAGCTCCCTTAACACTGTCCCATCAAACACCCCCAAGGCAGGTACAGCACGGGTTAGATACAGATTAAACCTCCCTCTACACTATCCCATCAAACACTCCCAGGGCAGGTACAGCATGGGTAAGATACAGAGTAAAGCTCCCTCTACACTGTCCCATCAAACACTCCCAGAGCAGGTACAGCATGGGTAAGATACAGGGTAAAGCTCCCTCTACACTGTCCCATCAAACACTCCCAGGGCAGGTACAGCACGGGGTTAGATACAGAGTAAAGCTCCCTCTTCACTGTCCCATCAAGCATTCCCAGGGCAGGTACAGCACGGGGTTAGATACAGAGTAAAGCTCCTTCTACACTGTCCCATCAAACACTCCCAGGGCAGGTACAGCACGGGGTTAGATACAGAGTAAAGCTCCTTCTACACTGTCCCATCAAACACTCCCAGGGCAGGTACAGCACGTGTTAGATACAGAATAAAGCTCCCTCAACATTGTCCCATCAAACACTCCCAGGGCAGGTACAGCAGGAGTTAGATACAGAGTAAAGCTCCCTCTACACTGTCCCGTCAAACACTCCCAGGGCAGGTACAGCACGGATTAGATACAGAGTAAAGCTGCCTCTACATTGTCCCATCAAACACTCCCAGGGCAGGTACAGCACGGGATACATACAGAGTAAATCTCCCTCTACACTGTCCCATCAAACACTCGCAGGGCAGGTACAGCACCGGTTATATACAGAGTAAAGCTCCCTCTACACTTTCCCATCAAACACTCCCAGGGCAGGTGCAGCACGGGTTAGAGGCAGAGTAAAGCTCCCTCTACACTGCCCCATCAAACACTCCCAGGGCAGGTACAACACGAGTTAGATACAGAGTAAAGATCCCTCTACACTGTCCCATCAAACACACCCAGGGCAGGTACAGCACGGCTTAGATACAGAGTAAAGCTCCCTTCACACTGTCCCATCAAACACTCCCAGGGCAGGTACAGCACGGGTTAGATATAGAGTAAAGCTCCCTCTACACTGTCCCATCAAACACTCCCAGGGCAGGTACAGCACGGGGTTAGATACAGAGTAAAGCTCCCTCTACACTGTCCCATCAAACACTCCCAGTGCAGGTACAGCACGGGTTAGATCCAGAGTAAAGCTCCCTCTACACTGTCCCATCAAACACTCCGAGGGCAGGTACAGCACGGGTTAGATACAGAGTAAAGCTCCCTTAACACTGTCCCATCAAACACCCCCAAGGCAGGTACAGCACGGGTTAGATACAGATTAAACCTCCCTCTACACTATCCCATCAAACACTCCCAGGGCAGGTACAGCATGGGTAAGATACAGAGTAAAGCTCCCTCTACACTGTCCCATCAAACACTCCCAGAGCAGGTACAGCATGGGTAAGATACAGGGTAAAGCTCCCTCTACACTGTCCCATCAAACACTCCCAGGGCAGGTACAGCACGGGGTTAGATACAGAGTAAAGCTCCCTCTTCACTGTCCCATCAAGCATTCCCAGGGCAGGTACAGCACGGGGTTAGATACAGAGTAAAGCTCCTTCTACACTGTCCCATCAAACACTCCCAGGGCAGGTACAGCACGGGGTTAGATACAGAGTAAAGCTCCTTCTACACTGTCCCATCAAACACTCCCAGGGCAGGTACAGCACGTGTTAGATACAGAATAAAGCTCCCTCAACATTGTCCCATCAAACACTCCCAGGGCAGGTACAGCAGGAGTTAGATACAGAGTAAAGCTCCCTCTACACTGTCCCGTCAAACACTCCCAGGGCAGGTACAGCACGGATTAGATACAGAGTAAAGCTGCCTCTACATTGTCCCATCAAACACTCCCAGGGCAGGTACAGCACGGGATACATACAGAGTAAATCTCCCTCTACACTGTCCCATCAAACACTCGCAGGGCAGGTACAGCACCGGTTATATACAGAGTAAAGCTCCCTCTACACTTTCCCATCAAACACTCCCAGGGCAGGTGCAGCACGGGTTAGAGGCAGAGTAAAGCTCCCTCTACACTGCCCCATCAAACACTCCCAGGGCAGGTACAACACGAGTTAGATACAGAGTAAAGATCCCTCTACACTGTCCCATCAAACACACCCAGGGCAGGTACAGCACGGCTTAGATACAGAGTAAAGCTCCCTTCACACTGTCCCATCAAACACTCCCAGGGCAGGTACAGCACGGGTTAGATATAGAGTAAAGCTCCCTCTACACTGTCCCATCAAACACTCCCAGGGCAGGTACAGCACGGGGTTAGATACAGAGTAAAGCTCCCTCTACACTGTCCCATCAAACACTCCCAGTGCAGGTACAGCACGGGTTAGATCCAGAGTAAAGCTCCCTCTACACTGTCCCATCAAACACTCCGAGGGCAGGTACAGCACGGGTTAGATACAGAGTAAAGCTCCCTTAACACTGTCCCATCAAACACCCCCAAGGCAGGTACAGCACGGGTTAGATACAGAGTAAACCTCCCTCTACACTATCCCATCAAACACTCCCAGGGCAGGTACAGCATGGGTAAGATACAGAGTAAAGCTCCCTCTACACTGTCCCATCAAACACTCCCAGAGCAGGTACAGCATGGGTAAGATACAGGGTAAAGCTCACTCTACACTGTCCCATCAAACACTCCCAGGGCAGGTACAGCACGGGGTTAGATACAGAGTAAAGCTCCCTCTTCACTGTCCCATCAAGCATTCCCAGGGCAGGTACAGCACGGGGTTAGATACAGAGTAAAGCTCCCTCTACACTGTCCCATCAAACACTCCCAGGGCAGGTACAGCACGGAGTTAGATACAGAGTAAAGCTCCTTCTACACTGTCCCATCAAACACTCCCAGGGCAGGTACAGCACGTGTTAGATACAGAGTAAAGCTCCCTCAACATTGTCCCATCAAACACTCCCAGGGCAGGTACAGCACGGGTTAGATACAGAGTAAAGCTCCCTCTACACTGTCCCGTCAAACACTCCCAGGGCAGGTACAGCATGGATTAGATACAGAGTAAAGCTCCCTCTACACTGTCCCATCAAACACTCCCAGGGCAGGTACAGCACGGGTTAGATACAGAGTAAAGCTCCCTCTACACTGTCGCATCAAACACTCCCAGGGCAGGTACAGCACGGGATACATACAGATTAAATCTCCCTCTACACTGTCCCATCAAACACTCGCAGGGCAGGTACAGCACCGGTTATATACAGAGTAAAGCTCCCTCTGCACTGTCCCATCAAACATTCCCAGGGCAGGTACAGCACGGGTTAGATGCAGAGTAAAGCTCCCTCTACACTGTCCCATCAAACACTCCCAGGGCAGGTACAGCACGGGTTAGATACAGAGTAAAGCTCCCTCTACACTTTCCCATCAAACACTCCCAGGGCAGGTACAGCACGGGTTAGAGGCAGAGTAAAGCTTCCTCTACACTGTCCCTTCAAACACTCCCAGGGCAGGTACAGCACGGGTGAGATACAGAGTAAAGCACCCTCTACACTATCCCATCAAACACTCCCAGGGCAGGTAAAGCACGGGTTAGATACAGAGTAAAGCTCCCTCTACACTGTCCCATCAAACACTCCCAGGGCAGGTACAGCACGGGGTTAGATACAGAGTAAAGCTCCCTCTACACTGTCCCATCAAACACTCCCAGGGCAGGTACAGCACGGGTTAGATACAGAGTAAAGCTCCCTCTACACTGACCCATCAAACACTCCCAGGGCAGGTACAGCACGGGGTTAGATGCAGAGCAAAGCTCCCTTAACACTGTCCCATCAAACACTCCCAGGGCAGGTACAGCACGGGGTTAGATACAGAGTAAAGCTCCCTCTGCAGTGTCCCATCAAGCACTCCCAGGGCAGGTACAGCACGGGTTAGATACAGAGTAAAGCTCCCTATAAACTTTCCCATCAAAAACTCCCAGGGCAGGTACTGCACGGGTTAGATACAGAGATTGTTATCCTCTACACTGTCCCATCAAACACTCCCAGGGCAGGTACAGCACAGGTTAGATACAGATTAAAGTTCTCTCTGCACTGTCCCATCAAACGCTCCCAGGGCAGGTACAGCACGGGGTTAGATACAGAGTAAAGCTCCCTCTACACTGTCCCATCAAACACTCCCAGGGCAGGTACAGCACGGGGTTAGATACAGAGTAAACTCCCTCTACACTGTCCCTTCAAAAACTCCCAGGGCAGATACAGCACGGGTTATACACAGAGTAAAGCTCCCTCTACATTGTCCCATCAAACACTCGCCGGGCATGTACAGCACGGGTTATATACAGAGTAAAGCTCCCTCTAAACTGTCCCTTCAAATACTCGCAGGGCAGGTACAGCGCGGGTAAGATACAGAGTAAAGCTCCCTCTACACTGTCCCATCAAACACTCCCAGGGCAGGTTCGGCACGGGTTAGAGGCAGAGTACAGCTTCCTCTACACTGTCCCTTCAAAAACTCCCAGGGCAGATACAGCACGGGTGAGATACAGAGTAAAGCTCCCTCTGCACTATCACATCAAACACTCCCAGAGCAGGTACAGCACGGCTTAGATACAGAGTAAAGCTCCCTCTACACTGTCCCATCAAACACTCCCAGGGCAGATACAGCACGGGTTAGATACAGAGTTTAGCATCCTCTACACTGTCCCATCGAACACTCCCAGGGCAGGTACAGCACTGGGTTAGATACAGAGTAAAGCTCCCTCTACACTGTCGGATCAAACACTCCCAGGGCAGGTACAGCACAGGTTAGATACAGAGTAAAGCTCCCTCTACACTGTCCCATCAAACACTCCCAGGGCAGGTACAGCACGGGTTAGATACAGAGTAAAGCTCTCTCTAAACTGTCCCTTGAAAAATTCCAAGGGCAGGTACAGCACGGGTTATATACAGAGTAAAGCTACTCTGCCCTGTCCCATCAAACACTCCCAGGGCAGGTACAGCACGGGATTAGATACAGAATAAAGCTTCCTCTACACTGTCCCATCAAACACTCCCAGGACAGGTACAGCACGGGGTTAGATACAGAGTAAAGCTCCCGCTACACTGTCCCATCAAACACTCCCAGGGCAGGTACAGCACTGGGTTAGATACAGAGTAAAGCTCCCTCTACACTGTTCCATCAAACACTCCCAGGGCAGGACCAGCACGGGTTAGATACAGAGTAAAGCTCCCTCTACTCTGTCCCATCAAACACACCCAGGGCAGGTACAGCACGGGATTAGATACAGAGTAAAGCTTCCTCTACACTGTCCCATCAAACACTCCCAGGACAGGTACAGCATGGGGTTAGATACAGAGTAAAGCACCCTCTACACTGCCCCATCAAACACTCCCAGGGCAAGTACAGCACGGGGTTAGATACAGAGTAATGCTCCCTCTACGCTGTCCCATCAAACACAACCAGGGCAGTAACAGCACGGGGTTAGATACAGAGTAAATCTCCCTCTACACTGTCCCTTCAAACACTCCCAGGGCAGGTACAGCACGGGGTTAGATACAGAATAAAGCTCCCTCTACACTGCCTGTCAACACTCCCAGGGCAGGAATAGCACGGGTTAGATACAGAGTAAAGCTCCCTCTACCCTGTCCCATCAAACACTCCCAGGTCAGGTACAGCACGGGTTAGATACAGAGCAATTCTCCCTCTACACTATCCCATCAAATACTCCCAGGGCAGGTACTGCACAGGTTAGATACTGTGTAAAGCTCCCTCTAAACTGTCCCATCAAACGCTCCCAGGGCAGGTACAGCACGGGTTAGGGGCAGAGTAAAGCTCCCTCTACACTCTCCCATCAAACACTCCCAGGGCAGGTACAGCACGGGTTAGATACAGAGTAAAGCTCCCTCTACACTGTCCCATCAAATACTCCCAGGGCAGGTACAGCACGGGCTTAGATACAGAGTAAATCTCCCTCTACACTGTCCCATCAAACACTCCCAGGGCAGATACAGCACGGGTTAGATACAGAGTAAACCACCCTCTACACTGTCCCATCAAACACTCCCAGGGCAGGTACAGCACGGGGTTAGATACAGAGTAAATCTCCCTCTACATTGTCACATCAAACAATCCCAGGGCAGGTACAGCACGGGGTTAGATGCAGAGTAAACTCCCTCTACACTGTCCCATCAAACACTCCCAGGACAGGTACAGCACAGGTTACATACAGAGTAAAGCTCCCTCTACACTGTCCCATCAAACACTCCCAGGGCAGGTACAGCACGGGGTTAGATGCAGAGTAAACTCCCTCTACACTGTCCCATCAGACACTCCCAGGACAGGTGCAGCACAGGTTAGATATAGAGTAAATCTCCATCAACACTGTCCCGTCAAACACTCCCAGGGCAGGTACAGCACAGGTAAGATACAGAGTAAAGCTCCCTCTACACTGTCCCGTCAAACCCTCCCAAGGCAGGTACAGCACGGGGTTAGATAGAGAGTAAAGCTCCCTCTACACTGTCCCATCAAACACTCCCCGGGCAGGTACAGCACGGGTTAGATACAGAGTAAAGCTCCCTCTACACTGACCCATCAAACACTCCCAGGGCAGGTACAGCACGGGGTTAGATACAGAGTAAAGCTCCCTCTACACTGTCCCATCAAACACTCCCAGCGCAGGTACAGCACGGGGTTAGATACAGAGTAAAGCTCCCTTAACACTGTCCCATCAAACACTCCCAGGGCAGGTACAGCACGGGTTAGGTACAGAGTAAAGCTCCCTCTACACTGTCATATCAAACACTCCCAGGGCAGGTACAGCACGGGGTTAGATGCAGAGTAAAGCTCCCTCTACACTGTCCCATCAAACACTCCCAGCGCAGGTACAGCACGCGTTAGATACAGAGTAAAGCTCCCTCCACACTGTCCCATCATACACTCCGAGGGCAGGTGCAGCACGGATTAGAGACAGAGATTATTATCCTCTACACTGTCGCATCAAACACTCTCAGGGCAGGTACAGCACAGGTTAGATACAGAGTAAAGTTCTCTCTGCACTCTGCCATCAAACACTCCCAGGGCAGGTACAGCACGGGTTAGATACAGAGTAAAGCTCTCTCTACACTGTCGCATCAAACATACCCAGTGCAGATACAGCATGGGTTAGATACAGAGTAAATCTCCCTCTACATTGTCCCATCAAACACTCCCAGGGCAGGTACAGCACGGGTTAGATACAGAGTAAAGCTCCCTCTACACTGTCCCATCAAACACTCGCAGGGCAGGTACAGCACGGGTTATATACAGAGTAAAGCTCCCTCTACACTGTCCCGTCAAACACTCCCAGGACAGGTGCAGCACAGGTTAGATACACAGTAAATCTCCCTCTACACTGTCCCAACAAACACTCCCAGGGCATGTCCAGCATGGGTTAGATACAGAGTAAAGCTCTCTCTACACTGTCCCATCAAACACTCCCAGGTCAGATACAGCACTGGTTAGATACAGAGTTTAGCATCCTCGACACTGTCCCATCAAAAACTCCCAGGGCAGGTACAGCACGGGTTAGATACAGAGTAAAGCTCGCTCTATACTGTCCCATCAAACACTCCCAGGGCAGGTACAGAACGGGATACATACAGAGTAAATCTCCCTCTACACTGTCCCATCAAACACTTGCCGGGCATGTACAGCACGGGTTATATACAGAGTAAAGCTCCCTCTACAGTGTCCCTTCAAACACTCGCAGGGCAGGTACAGCACGGGTAAGATACAGAGTAAAGCTCCCTCTACACTGTCCCATCAAACACTCCCAGGGCAGGTACAGCACGGGTTAGAGGCACAGTATAGCTTCCTCTACACTGTCCCTTCAAACACTCCCAGGGCAGATACAGCACGGGTGAGATACAGAGTAAATCTCCCTCTACACTGTTCCATCAAACACTCCCAGGGCAGGTACAGCACGGGTTAGAGGCAGAGTATGGCTTCCTCTACACTGTCCCATCAAACACTCCCAGGCAGATACAGCACGGGTTAGAGGCAGAGTATAGCTTCCTCTACACTGTCCCTTCAAACACTCCCAGGGCAGATACAGCACGGGTGAGATACAGAGTAAAGCTCCCTCTGCACTATCACATCAAACACTCCCAGAGCAGGTACAGCACGGCCTAGATACAGAGTAAAGCTCTCTCTAAACTGTCCCATCAAAAATTCCAAGGGCAGGTACAGCACGGGTTATATACAGAGTAAAGCTCCTCTGCCCTGTCCCATCAAACACTCCCAGGGCACGTACAGCACGGGATTAGATACAGAGTAAAGCTCCCCCTACACTGTCCCATCAAACACTCCCAGGACAGGTACAGCACGGGGTTAGATACAGAGTAAAGCTCCCTCTACACTGTCCCATCAAACACAACCAGGGCAGTAACAGCACGGGGTTAGATACAGAGTAAATCTCCCTCTACACTGTCCCTTCAAACACTTCCAGGGCAGGTACAGCACGGGGTTAGATACAGAATAAAGCTCCCTCTACACTGCCTATCAAACACTCCCAGGGCAGGAATAGCACGGGTTAGATACAGAGTGAAGCTCCCTCTACCCTGTCCCATCAAACACTCCCAGGGCAGGTACAGCACGGGTCAGATACTGTGTAAAGCTCCCTCTAAACTGTCCCATCAAACGCTCCCAGGGCAGGTACAGCACGGGTTAGATACAGAGTAAAGCTCCCTCTACACTGTCCCATCAAACACTCCCAGGGCAGGTACAGCACGGGTTAGGTACAGAGTAAAGCTCCCTCTATACTGTCCCATCAAATACTCCCAGGGCAGGTACAGCACGGGCTTAGATACACAGTAAATCTCCCTTTACACTGTCCCATCAAACACTCCCAGGGCAGATGCAGCACGGGTTAGATACAGAGTTTAGCATCCTCTACACTGTCCCATCAAACACTCCCAGGGCAGGTACAGCACAGGTTACGTACAGAGTAAAGCACCCGCTATGCTGTCCCATCAAACACTCCCAAGACAGGGACAGCACGGGGTTACATTCAGAGTGAAGCTCACTCTACACTGTCCCATCAAACACTCGCAGGGCAGCTGCAGCACGGGTTAGATACAGAGTAAAGCACCCTCTAAACTTTCCCATCAAAAACTCCCAGGACAGGTACATCACGGGTTAGATACAGAGTAAAGCTCCCTGTACACTGTCACATGAAACACTCCCAGGGCAGGTACAGCACGGGTTGGATACAGAGTAAAGCTCCCTCTATAGTGTCCCATCAAACACTCTCAGGGCAGGTACAGCACGGGATTAGATACAGAATAAATCTCCGTCTACACTGTCCCAAGAAACATCCCCAGAGCAGGTACAGCATGGGGTTAGATACAGAGTAAAGCTTCCTCTACTCTGTCCCATCAAACACTCCCAGGGCAGGTACAGCACGGGGTTAGATACAGAGTAAAGCTCCCTCTAAGCTGTCCCATCAAAAACTCCCAGGGCAGGTACAGCACGGATAAGATACAGAGTTTATTATCCTCTACACTGTCCCATCAAGCACTCCCAGGGCAGGTACAGCACAGGTTAGATACAGAGTAAAGCTCCCTCTACACTGTCCCATCAAACACTCCCAGGGCAGGTACAGCACGGGTTAGATACAGAGTAAAGCTCCCTGTACACTGTCCCATCAAACACTCCCAGGGCAGGTACAGCACGGGTTAGATACAGACTAAAGCTCCCCATACACTGTCCCATCAAACACTCCCAGGGCAGGTACAGCATGGGTTAGATACAAAGTTTAGCATCATCTACACTGTCCCTTCAAACACTCCCAGGGCAGGTACAGCACGGGTTAGATACAGAGTAATGCACCCTCTACACTGTCCCATCCAACACTCCCAGGGCAGATACAGCACGGGTTAGATACAGAGTAAAGCTCCCTCTACACTGCCCCATCAAACACTCCCAGAGCAGATACAGCACGGGTTCGATACAGAGTTTCGCATCCTCTACACTGTCCCATCAAACACTCCCAGGGCAGCTACAGCACTGGGTTAGATACAGAGTAAAGCTCCCTCTACACTGTCCCATCAAACACTCCCAGGGCAGGTACAGCACGGGTTAGATACAGAGTAATGCACCCCCTATACTGTCCCATCAAACACTCCCAAGACAGGGACAGCACGGTGTTACATTCAGAGTGAAGCTCACTCTACACTGTCCCATCAAACACTCCCAGGGCAGCTACAGCACTGGGTTAGATACAGAGTAAAGCTCCCTCTACACTGTCCCATCAAACACTCCCAGGGCAGGTACAGCACGGGTTAGATACAGAGTAAAGCTCCCTCTACACTGTCACATCAAACACTCCCAGGTCAGGTACAGCACGGGTTAGATTCGGAGTAAAGCTCCCTCTACACTGTCCCATCAAACACTCACAGGGCAGGTACAGCACGGGGTTAGATACAGAGTAAAGCTCCGTCTACACTGTCCCATCAAACACTCCCAGGGCAGGTACAGGACGGGGTTAGATACAGAGTAAATCTCCCTCTACACTGTCCCATCAAACATCCCCGGTGCAGGTACAGCATGGAGTTAGATACAGAGTAAAGCTTCCTCTACTCTGTCCCATCAAAAACTCCCAGGGCAGGTACAGCACGGGTAAGATACAGAGTTTATTATCCTCTGCACTGTCCCATCAAACACTCCCAGGGCAGGTACAGCACGGGGTTAGATACAGATTAAAGCTCTCTCTACACTGTCCATTCACACACTCCCAGGGGAGGTACAGCACGGGGTTAGATTCAGAGTTATGCTCCCTCTACACTGTCCCATCAAACGCTCCCAGGGCAGGTGCAGCACAGGTTACGTACAGAGTAAAGCTCCCTCTACACTGTCCCTTCAAACACTCCCAGGGCAGGTACAGCACGGGTTAGATACAGAGTAATGCTCCCTCTACACTGTCCCATCAAACACTCCCAGGGCAGATACAGCACGGGTTAGATACAGAGTAAAGCTCCCTCTACACTGTCCCATCAAACACTCCCAGAGCAGATACAGCACGGGTTCGATACAGAGTTTCGCATCCTCTACACTGTCCCATCAAACACTCCCAGGGCAGGTACGTCACAGGTTACATACAGAGTAATGCACCCCCTATACTGTCCCATCAAACACTCCCAAGACAGGGACAGCACGGTGTTACATTCAGAGTGAAGCTCACTCTACACTGTCCCATCAAACACTCCCAGGGCAGCTACAGCACTGGGTTAGATACAGAGTAAAGCTCCCTCTACACTGTCCCATCAAACACTCCCAGGGCAGGTACAGCACGGGTTAGATACAGAGTAAAGCTCCCTCTACACTGTCCCATCAAACACTCCCAGAGCAGGTACAGCACGGGTTAGATACAGAGTAAAGCTCCCTCTACAGTGTCCCATCAAACACTCCCAGGGCAGGTACAGCACGGCTTAGATACAGAGTAAAGCTCCATCTACACTGTCCCATCAAACACTCCCAGGGCAGGTACAGCACGGGGTTAGATACAGAGTAAATCTCCCTGTACACTGTCCCATCAAAGACTCGCAGGGCAGCTACAGCACGGGTTAGATACAGAGTAAAGCTCCCTCTAAACTGTCCGATCAAAAACTCCCAGGACAGGTACATCACGGGTTAGATACAGAGTAAAGCTCCCTCTACACTGTCACATCAAACACTCCCAGGTCAGGTACAGCACGGGTTAGATTCGGAGTAAAGCTCCCTCTACACTGTCCCATCAAACACTCACAGGGCAGGTACAGCACGGGGTTAGATACAGAGTAAAGCTCCGTCTACACTGTCCCATCAAACACTCCCAGGGCAGGTACAGGACGGGGTTAGATACAGAGTAAATCTCCCTCTACACTGTCCCATCAAACATCCCCGGTGCAGGTACAGCATGGAGTTAGATACAGAGTAATGCTTCCTCTACTCTGTCCCATCAAAAACTCCCAGGGCAGGTACAGCACGGGTAAGATACAGAGTTTATTATCCTCTGCACTGTCCCATCAAACACTCCCAGGGCAGGTACGGCACGGGGTTAGATACAGATTAAAGCTCTCTCTACACTGTCCATTCACACACTCCCAGGGGAGGTACAGCACGGGGTTAGATTCAGAGTAATGCTCCCTCTACACTGTCCCATCAAACGCTCCCAGGGCAGGTGCAGCACAGGTTACGTACAGAGTAAAGCTCCCTCTACACTGTCCCAACAAACACTCCCAGGGCAGATACAACACGGGTTCGATACAGAGTTTAGCATACTCTACACTGTCCCATCAAACACTCCCAAGACAGGGACAGCACGGTGTTACATTCAGAGTGAAGCTCCCTCTACACTGTCCCATCAAACACTCCAGGGCAGCTACAGCATTGGGTTAGATACAGAGTAAAGCTCCCTCTACACTGTCCCATCAAACACTCTCAGGGCAGGTACAGCACGGGTTAGATACAGAGTAAAGTTCCCTCTACACTGTCCCATCAAACACTCCCAGGGCAGGTACAGCACGGGTTAGATACAGAGTAAAGCTCCCTCTACACTGTCCCATCAAACACTCCCAGGGCAGGTACAGCACGGGTTAGATACAGAGTAAAGCTCCCTCAACACTGGTCCCATCAAACACTCCAGGGCAGGTACAGCACGGGTTAGATACAGAGTAAAGCTCCCTCTACACTGTCCCATCAAACACTCCCAGGGCAGGTACAGCACGGGTAGATACAGAGTAAATCTCCCTTTACACTGTCCCATCAAATCACTCCCAGGGCAGATGCAGCACGGGTTAGATACAGAGTTTAGCATCCTCTGCACTGTCCCATCAAACACTCCCAGGGCAGGTACAGCACAGGTTACGTACAGAGTAAAGCACCCGCTATGCTGTCCCATCAAACACTCCCAAGACAGGGACAGCACGGGGTTACATTCAGAGTGAAGCTCTCTCTACACTGTCCCATCAAACACTCGCAGGGCTGCTGCAGCACGGGTTAGATACAGAGTAAAGCACCCTCTAAACTTTCCCATCAAAAACTCCCAGGACAGGTACATCACAGGTTAGATACAGAGTAAAGCTCCCTGTACACTGTCACATGAAACACTCCCAGGGCAGGTACAGCACGGATTAGATACAGAGTAAATCTCCGTCTACAATGTCCCATGAAACATCCCCAGAGCAGGTACAGCATGGGGTTAGATACAGAGTAAAGCTTCCTCTACTCTGTCCCATCAAACACTCCCAGGGCAGGTACAGCACGGGGTTAGATACAGAGTAAAGCTCCCTCTACAGTGTCCCATCAAACACTCCCAGGGCAGGTACTGCACGGGTTAGATACAGAGTAAAGCTCCCTCTAAGCTGTCCCATCAAAAACTCCCAGGGCAGGTACAGCACGGATAGGATACAGAGTTTATTATCCTCTACACTGTCCCATCAAGCACTCCCAGGGCAGGTACAGCACAGGTTAGATACAGAGTAAAGCTCCCTCTACACTGTCCGATCAAACACTCCCAGGGCAGGTACAGCACGGGTTAGATACAGAGTAAAGCTCCCTGTACACTGTCCCATCAAACACTCCCAGGGCAGGTACAGGACGGGGTTAGATACAGAGTAAATGTCCCTCTACACTGTCCCATCAAACATCCCCGGTGCAGGTACAGCATGGAGTTAGATACAGAGTAAAGCTTCCTCTACTCTGTCCCATCAAAAACTCCCAGGGCAGGTACAGCACGGGGTTAGATACAGATTAAAGCTCTCTCTACACTGTCCATTCACACACTCCCAGGGAGGTACAGCAAGGGGTTAGATTCAGAGTAATGCTCCCTCTACACTGTCCCATCAAACGCTTCCAGGGCAGGTGCAGCACAGGTTACGTACAGAGTAAAGCTCCCTCTACACTGTCCCAACAAACACTCCCAGGGCAGATACAGCACGGGTTCGATACAGAGTTTAGCATCCTCTACACTGTCCCATCAAACACTCCCAGGGCAGGTACAGCACAGGTTACATACAGAGTAATGCACCCCCTATACTGTCCCATCAAACACTCCCAAGACAGGGACAGCACGGTGTTACATTCAGAGTGAAGCTCACTCTACACTGTCCCATCAAACACTCCAGGGCAGCTACAGCACTGGGTTAGATACAGAGTAAAGCTCCCTCTACACTGTCCCATCAAACACTCTCAGGGCAGTACAGCACGGGTTAGATGCAGAGTAAAGCTCCCTCTACACTGTCCATCAAACACTCCCAGGGCAGGTACAGCACGGGGTTAGATACAGAGTAAAGCTCCCTTAACACTGTCCCATCAAACACTCCCAGAGGCAGGTACAGCACGGGTTAGATACAGAGTAAAGCTCCCTCTACACTGTCCCATCAAACACTCCCAGGGCAGGTACAGCATGGGTTAGATACAGAGTAAAGCTCCCTCAACACTGTCCCATCTAACACTCCAGGGCAGGTACAGCACGGGGTTAGATCCAGAGTAAAGCTCCCTCTACACTGTCCCATCAAACACTCCCAGGGCAGGTACAGCACGGCTTAGATACAGAGTAAAGCTCCATCTACACTGTCCCATCAAACACTCCCAGGGCAGGTACAGCACGGGGTTAGGTACAGAGTAAAGCTCCGTCTACACTGTCCCATCAAACATCCCCAGGGCAGGTACAGCACGGGGTTAGATACAGAGTAAAGCTTCTCTACTCTGTCCCATCAAAAACTCCCAGGGCAGTACAGCACGGGTAAGATACAGAGTTTATTATCCTCTACACTGTCCCATCAAACACTCCAGGGCAGGTACAGCACAGGTTAGATACAGAGTAAAGCTCTCTCTGCACTGTCCCATCAAACACTCCCAGGGCAGGTACAGCATGGGGTTAGATACAGATTAAAGCTCCCTCTACACTGTCCCATCAAACACTCCCAGGACAGGTACAGCACGGGGTTAGATACAGATTAAAGCTCTCTCTACACTGTCCATTCAAACACTCCCAGGGCAGGTATAGCACGGGGTTAGATTCAGAGTAAAGCTCCTCTACACTGTCCCATCAAACACTCCCAGGGCAGGTGCAGCACAGGTTAGATACAGAGTAAAACTCCCTCTACACTGTCCCAACAAACACTCCCAGGGCAGATACTGCACGGGTTCGATACAGAGTTTAGCATCCTCTACACTGTCCATCAAACACTCCCAGGGCAGGTACAGCACAGGTTACATACAGAGTAATGCACCCTCTACACTGTCCCATCAAACACTCCAAGACAGGGACAGCACGGTGTTACATTCAGAGTGAAGCTCACCTCTACACTGTCCCATCAAACACTCCCAGGGCAGCTACAGCACTGGGTTAGATACAGAGTAAAGCTCCCTCTACACTGTCCCATCAAACACTCTCAGGGCAGGTACAGCACGGGTTAGATACAGAGTAAAGCTCCCTCTACACTGTCCCATCAAACACTCCCAGGGCAGGTACAGCACGGGTTAGATACAGAGTAAAGCTCCCTCTACACTGTCCCATCAAAACACTCCAGGGCAGGGTACAGCACGGGTTAGATACAGAGTAAAGCTCCCTCTACACTGTCCCATCAAACACTCCCAGGGCAGGTACAGCACGGGTTAGATACAGAGTAAAGCTCCCTCAACACTGTCCCATCAAACAGTCTCAGGGCAGGTACAGCACGGGTTAGATACAGAGTAAAGTTCCCTCTACAGTGTCCCATCAAACACTCCCAGGCAGGTACAGCACGGCTTAGATACAGAGTAAAGCTCCATCTACACTGTCCCATCAAACACTCCCAGGGCAGGTACAGCACGGGGTTAGATACAGAGTAAATCTCCCTGTACACTGTCCCATCAAACACTCCCAGGGTCAGGTACAGCACGGGTTAGATTCGGAGTAAAGCTCCCTCTACACTGTCCCATCAAACACTCACAGGGCAGGTACAGCACGGGGTTAGATACAGAGTAAAGCTCCGTCTACACTGTCCCATCAAACATCCCCAGGGCAGGTACAGCACGGGGTTAGATACAGAGTAAAGCTTCCTCTACTCTGTCCCATCAAAAACTCCCAGGGCAGGTACAGCACGGGTAAGATACAGAGTTTATTATCCTCTACACTGTCCCATCAAACACTCCCAGGGCAGGTACAGCACAGGTTAGATACAGAGTAAAGCTCTCTCTGCACTGTCCCATCAAACACTCCCAGGCAGGTACAGCATGGGGTTAGATACAGATTAAAGCTCCCTCTACACTGTCCCATCAAACACTCCCAGGACAGGTACAGCACGGGGTTAGATACAGATTTAAAGCTCTCTCTACACTGTCCATTCAACACTCCAGGGCAGGTACAGCACGGGGTTAGATTCAGAGTAAAGCTCCCTCTACACTGTCCCATCAAACACTCCCAGGGCAGGTGCAGCACAGGTTAGATACAGAGTAAAGCTCCCTCTACACTGTCCCAACAAACACTCCCAGGGCAGGTACAGCATTGGTTCGATACAGAGTAAAGCTCTCTCTACACTGTCCATCAAACACTCCCAGGGCAGATACAGCACGGGCTAGATATCAGAGTAAAACTCCCTCTACACTGTCCCATCAAACACTCCCAGGGCAGATACAGCACGGGCTAGATACAGAGTAAAACTCCTCTACACTGTCCCATCAAACATACCCAGGGCAGATACAGCACGGGTTAGATACAGAGTATAGCTCCCTCTACAGTGTCCCATCAGCACTCCCAGGGCGGGTAAAGCACGGGTTAGATACAGAGTAAAGCTCCCTCTACACTGTCCCATCAAACACTCCAGGGCAGTTCAGCACAGGGTTAGATACAGAGTAAAGCTCCCTCTACACTGTCCCATCAAACACTCCAGGGCAGGTACAGAACGGGTTAGATACAGAGTAAAGCTCCCTCTACACTGACCCATCAAACACTCCCAGGGCAGGTACAGCACGGGGTTAGGTACAGAGTAAAGCTCCCTGTACACTGTCCATCAAACACTCCCAGGGCAGGTACTGCACGGGTTAGATACAGAGAAAAGCTCCCTCTACACTGTCCCATCAAACACTCCAGGAAGGTACAGCATGGGTGGATACAGAGTGAAGCTCCTTCGACACTGTCCCATCAAACACTCCCAGGGCAGGTACAGCATGGTTAGATACAGAGTAAAGCTCCTCTACACTGTCCCATCAAACACTCCCAGTGCAG